>NC_137970.1:118818548-119008548 GCF_963924665.1 Micromys minutus | reverse complement strand
AAATGAATCCTGGAACTAAAACCTTTGGTAAGAATATGCTTGTATTCCTACTGAGGAGATCATTCACAAAAAATAAGGTATGTTTCTGTGTGCATCTATAATCTTGACATATTTATTGAATAGTGATGTTGATAATCATAGTATAATTGAGAACATAGTACACAGTATTTCCAAATATAGCTTGCAGTGCAAAGTAATATGTCAAATTTACCTAGCATGCATTTTGACAAAATATTGGACAAGTACAAAGGAAGGTGAATAGTAAAACAAGAGCATGCATGTAGGTATTATAGAATATTTTAAAATCAGAATGGCTCTACGCATTGGAATTACTTGATATTCACTTTGAAAGGCACAGTGAGAGATCTTAGAAACTGCTTTGGGACTGTTTCATGCCTGTTCACAACTTTTTATCTCTGTTAGATTTTCTACTTACAGGTCACTCTCAGAATTATTACACAAGCCAAGAAAGAATTCAGTGCTGGGATGAATCAGGGTTTGAATGTTTATTATATTTTATTCTACAGGCAAGAAGTGGCTTTTTATTTACATTTTATGTGCAAATGTGAACTTAGAGATAAACAAACAAAAAATTGATTGTCTTAATGTTCCAGTTGCAAGTTGCAGGTCTCTTTTCCTACTTTTGTGTAGATTTTATTTTTATTTATATCTTACAGGTAACAGACTAAGAAAGGCTTTGGGAAAAAAAAGAAAATTTCCTTAGGTATCTGAGGCAGTAGAAGATAAAGATGAAATTCAAACCCAGACAATGACTGTATTTTGTAATATTATAATACATGTTTTCTATATAATAAATAAAATATATAAATACAACATGCATATACATAATCAAGGTACTTGAAATTTATATATGTTATATATGTGTAGTTCCAAATTATAATACATATGATGTATTTTGAAATTTATTTTTATTATTTCTTTTATGCATATTTTAGAGGTTCCATGGTCCAAGAATATTCTTTTAAAACATGTCGACCAAAAATTATACCTGCTTGGCTGGGTATGATGGCTCATGCCTATAATACTGCCAGAACTTGTAAGAAAGAAACAGGAAGATCTCTGTGAGTTTGGAGTTAGCCTAGTCTATAAAGTGAGTTCCAGGACAGCCAGGATTACACAAAGAAACCCTGTCTCAAAAAGTCATAAAGGGGAAAAATATGTCTTATAAACTGGCAAAATAAGGTAACATATGAGGTTTTAAAAATCACAAAACTTCAGTATATATGAAAAGAAGATGAAAAAGCAAATCAACAGAATATCTCATGGAAGTTAAATTAACTTTTATGTTGTGATGATGTGGCTTCTATATTGATGTGAAGATTATTCTATTGTGTTTTGAATATAAATTTTCCCTCCCACATACTATATACTGATTATGATTTTGCCTGTTTCTACTCTTCATATTTCCTCCCTATACTTCATCTCCCAATCAAGATCTACCCTCTTTCTGTCTCTCAGGAAACAAAAACAAAAACAGGGTTCTAAGGTAAAAATAATAAAATAAAAAAGTGTAGAAATAAAAACTTACACACTGTGATGAGACAAAACAAAAATCAAAAAGAAAAGAGTTCAAGAATAGGCACAAGAATCAGATAGAGAGGCTGAATTCCACTCATTCACAAGTTCAAGAATCCTATAAAATCACTAAACATCTACACAAATGGTGGTACATGTGGGAGGATTATGCTTCTCTGAGAAGAGGGAGGAGGGGCAGTGGGTGGTGGGATTTGTAAGGGTGGGGCTGGGAGGACAGAAGGGAGAGGGGCTGTGATTGGAATGGAAAATGAATTTTAAAAAAAAGAAAAAGAAACTTATCGCTAAATAAAAATAATGTAAACTTAAAAAAGAAGAAAAAGAAAGAAAAAGCCCTGACATTCTGACATGATGCATGAATCCTCCAAAGTGGCAGTTGAGTTCATTTTCTATTGAACATGTACTTCTGCCCATTTATGCTTACCCTAAGAATAGTTTGTTTCTCCATAGAAAAGTAAATTTCATTTTAAGTCATTATCAACAAAAGACAGCTTCTAGGTTCTGGTTCTGGAAATGTGTCTACATCTTTTTATCAAAGCTCTAGGATCCCATTTGGTACAGACCTAAACAAGCCCCTATATAGGTTACCTCTGACGCTGTCAATTTATATATGCAGAAATCCTGTTGGTTTGGAAGAGCTTTATTTGCTCGTTGTTTGCTTACTTCCTTGCTTTTGGTGTCTTCCATTGCTTGTGGCTCTTAGACTGGTTTTGCCTCTTTTTCTGTGGGTTTTTCTGAGCTCTGAGTAGAGGGACTGATGGAGATATCTCATTTAGAGCTGAGTATTTCTGTCCTTTATATTCTTTGCATGTCTGTTCCTATCTGCTGCCAGAGGAAGCTTCTCAGATAATAGCTAACTAAGCAAGGCACCAAACTCCCATTATAACAGATCTCCCAGTATAGCAGAATGTCATTAGGATTATTAAAAACTACAGAAGTACTCGGTTTTATCCTAGGTCCTTGGGTTTTCGAGTCCTTAGGTTTTTCATCACACAAACAGAGTTGGGTATATCTCATGGAATGATCCTTAGGCCAAATATTTTTTTATTGGTTGGTTATTACTACAAGGTTTATACCACCATTGTCCTAGGAAATCTTGCAGTCAGAGTACCACTGAAGTTCCATGGTTGGGTTTGTATATATGGTCCTTCTCTGGTAGCATGCAGAGTACTTCACTGTGTATTTAAATATATGACTACATACATATGTATAGATATATTTGTGTGTGCATACATGTATATAAACTGTAATAAACTTTCAACAAGTCTTGTTACATGACATTTTGTCTTTATAAAATAAAGTTCAAAGTGTATTTCAGAACAATTTCATCACCTTAAAAATTTATATTCTTGTTACTTTATTTCCTTGTGAGCATTAGAATTCAACAATACACCTGTTTACTAGTACTATTGATGAACTATTGGCAATTTGATGGATCGCAGCACATTTTTAATTGAACAACTTAATATTAAAAAAACAAAGATTAATATAGAGATTTTTAAAGCATTTTTGCATAACAATATATGAATACATTTTTTCAGTACTTGATTTTTTTAAAGGTTTGATAATATGCCTTAAAATCTTACTAGTTACAATGAGCATAAGGTACATATAAAACAAGATATAACCTGGAAACAGACAGAGTTTTATTGGTGTGTAAAGATTAAGCATAATGATTTTTTTCTTTTTTTTTTTTTTTTTTTTGGCCTTTATTTGTCTTGAACTTCATATAGTCTTTAATCTGTTTCTGGGGTGTTCAGGGCTTTCTATGGTTAGTATCCAATTATCAGTGACTTCATATTATATCTGTTCTTTTGTGACTGGGTTACCTCACTCAGGATGATATTCTCTAGATACATCAATTTTCCTAGAAATTTCATAAAGTCGTTGTTCTAATAACTGAGTAGTACTCCATTGTGTTAATACATCACAATTTCTGAATCCATTCCTCTACTGAAGGACATCTGGGTACTTTCCAGCTTCTGGCTACTATAAATAAGGCTGCTATGAACATGGTGGAACATGTGTCCATATTGTATGTTAGAGCATCTTTGGAGTCTATGCCCAGAAGTGGAATAACTGGATCTTCAGGTAGTACAATGTCCAATTTTATGAGGAACCACAAGACTGATTGCTATAGTGGTTGTAGCAACTTAAAACCCCACCAGCAGAGGAGGAGTGTTTCTCTTTCTCCACATTCTTGCCAGCATCTGCTGGCATCTGAGTTTTTGATCTTAGCCATTCTTTCTGACTGGTGTGAGGTGGAATCTCAGAGTTGTTTTGATCTTATAGAGGTCTAATATCCAATATATACAAAGAACTAAAGTTAGATTCCATAGACTCAAACAATACTTTTAAAATAATGGGATACAGAACTAAACAAAGAATTCTCAACTGAGGAATATCAAATGGCTGAGAAGCACCTAAGGAAATGCTTGACATCCCTATTCATCAGGGAAATGCCTTGTCCTTCTTAAGACTAAGGCAGTCTTGCAGTTAAAAAAATTCAATGGAAAAAGGACAATTTCATCAACAAATGGTGTTGGCTCACCTGGCACTCAGCATGCAGAAGAATGAAAATAGGTCCTTATCTCCATGTACAAACTCATGTGCAAGTAGTTCATAGATCTCCACATAAAAGTAGGTATACCTAAACTATTAGAAGAGAAAGTGGGGGCAATCTTAGAACACACAGGCACAGGGGAAAATTTCCTGAACAGAAAACCAATGACTTGTGCTCAAAGATCAAGAATCGATAAATGGGTAGAGAAAGAGGAACACTTCTTCACTGCTGATGGGGTTGTAAACTGGTACAACCACTCTGGAAATCAGTCTGGCAGTTCCTCAGGAAAAAAAATGGACATAGTACTACCTGAAGACCCAGTTATTCCACTTCTGGGCATTTACCCCAGAGGCACTCCAACATACAACAAAGATACATGTACCACAATGTTCATTGTAGCTCTATTTATAATAGCCAGAAGCTGGAAAGAGCCCAGATGTCCTTCAGTAGATGAATGGATACAAAAATTATGGTACATTTACACAATGGAATATTATTCTTAAGAAAATGGATGCATCTAGAGAATATCATCCTGAGTGAGATAACCCAATCACAAAACAACAGACATAATATGCAGTCACTGATAATGGGATACTAACCCCAGAAAGCTGTGAACACCCCAGAAACAACTCATAGACTGTGTGAAGTTCAACAAAAAAAAATATATTTTAATTAAAACAGAACTTTATCACATCCCTTTCTCCTCCCTACAGCCTCTCCTAATCTCTCTCCTATTCCCTCAAATTAATAGTCTCTTTTCCTATACTATTGTTACATATATACATATGTGTATATATATGAATCCACAAATACTTAATTACAACCTTAAAAATGTATTCATACACTTTTATGCAAAATGCTGAAAATTTGTACATTTATCTTTGTTTTTTTAAAAAAAGTAAAAAAAAAATGAATCGATAAATGAGACTTCATGAGATTGCAAAGTTTCTGTAAGGCTAAGGACACTGTCAAGAAAACAAAATGATAACCAACAGATTGGAAAAAGATCTTTAGCAATCCCACATCAGATAGAGGTCTAATATCCAATATATATAAAAGAACTCAAGAACTTAGACACCTGAGAGTCAAACAATCCAATTTAAAAATGGGGTACAGATCTAAGCAAAGAATTCTCAACTGAGGCATTTCCAATGGTTGAGAAGCACCTAAGGAAATGCTCAACATCCCTAGTAATCAGGGAAATGCAAATCAAAACAACCCTGAGATTCCACCTCATACCAGTGAGAATGGCTAAGATCAAAAACTCAGATGAAAGCATATGCTGGTGAGAATGTGGAGAAAGAGGAACACTCCTCTACTGCTGGTGGGTTTGTAAACTGCTACAACCACTCTGGCAATCAGTCTGGTGGTTCCTCAGAAAATTGGACATAGTACTACCTGAAGATCCAGTTATTCCACTTCTGGGCATATACCCCAAAGATGCTCTAACATACAATAAGTACATATGCTCCACCATGTTCATAACAGCCTTATTTATAGTAGCCAGAAGCTGGAAAGAACCCAGATGTCCTTCAGTAGATGAATATGCAAAAGTTGTGGTATATTTACACAATGGAGCTACTAGAAACTCAGCTACTAGAAACAATGACTTTATGAAATACCTAGGAAAATTGATGTATCTAGAGAATATCATCTTGAGTGAGGTAACCCAGTCACAAAAGAACAGCCACAATATGCAGTCACTGATAATTGGATGCTAGCCCCAGAAAGCCCGGAATAACCAAGAAACAACTCACAGACCATATGAAGCTCAAAAAAAAAAAAAAAAAAAAAAAAAAAGAAAGAAAAGAAAATAAAAGAAAAAGAAAGTGAAAAGAAAGTAGAAAAAGTGGAAGCCTCAGTTTATCTTAGAAAAAAAGTGTATAGCACATTCTCAGAATGGAGTACACCTAGTCCTTAAATCATTCATAACTCAAGAGCTTGGAAAATAGCCTTGTGGCAATTTTTGGTATTAAAATTTTTTATGTATAATCTTTATACACCAAGAAAACTGTCTATTTCCATGTGATGTTTTCTTTTGCATGTAGTTTATACTTACTGTAACTAGAAAGATTTCAATGAATACTATCAAACCTTGAAAAAAATCAAGTACTGACAAAATATATTCATATAGTTTCGTGCCAAAATGCCTTTAAAAATCTGTACATGTATCTATGTTTTTTAAATAAAGTTGTAAAAAAATAACAACAACAAAAACAAAACAAAACAAACAAACAAAAAAAAACAGTTCTTTCCTCTGGTAATATAAAGCCTCTCTGATCTCTGGGTCTCTTTCTCTCTACATTCTGCTCACTTCTCTCTTCTTTATCCTAAATTGAGTCTCTCTCTTGCCTTCTAATGTCATCATTTCTAGTTTTTTGTACCTTATTTTGGGAGAACAGACACAAGTTATCTATTTCAAAAGTTCAGCACAGGTTTGAATATAATTTCAAATCATAAATTAAATGAGAAGCTTACAAAGACATGTTTCCATGTGTTTCTATTAATGCTGGTAATCTAACTAGGCATTCATTTGCTGTCATTAGCTCCAAGGGTCAATTATATCTTAAATCTATAGTTCTCATGTCTAAGTTAATAATATATTTTTATATGGATAAACTCAGTCAGTATATTATCATTCGTACTTTCACCTACAATAATTCTTTTGTTGCTGTTTATGACCTTTGGTTAATTGTTAAAAATAACAGCTCTAAGTACTGTGTTTGAAGTTGTACATATCTGCTTTCTTTTTGAGAAGCAATTAACTTGTGAGAAGTGAAGATTTCCAGAGTTCTAATTGTTGTTTTCTTATCAGAGAGGGCTTTAGTTGAAGTCCTATTATAAAAGGGTTAATTGATAGTATAATTTTAGGAATTCTTTTAGAATAACCAGTAGAAACTATGAAGCCATTTGAAAGACAGTATATCTTTGCTGATCTTCAGAAAATCAGCCCAATAGGGTGAGTTACTTCCAAGTTATTGTTATTTTTATTTTATGTAGACAGGAAACGCACATTACCTGCAATTCATCAAATCATTGGATTTGTCCCTTGGGCCTTGAATACAAGGAGTCATTCATTGTAGATCCAGGATAAAACATCATTGATCTCACATGCTAGCCTTTAGCCTCTCCTAGATGTTTCAAGATAGATTTTGCTATATTAACCATTTATCTGCTTGAGCTTCTTTAGGTTTTTTGAGTGTTTTGTGTCAATTTGGATTAATTTTTAATTCTTATAAGAGGATCATTGGAAGTTTTTATGGGAAATGGAAGGCAGAAGTCATATAAACAAAAATTTATAAAAGATGACACAGAATAAAAATAAAAGAGAAACAATGAGAATATGAATTTGAAAGTTGGAATATTCAAAATATAAAATTAAAATATGAGAAAATGGAAAGTGTAAGCTTATGGAAGTGAAAGAGTCATTGACACCAGATAACAGTGAAATGACTTGAATTTTCTCTGATGCTTAGTTAAAACTAGGACAGAACCTAAATCGACTGGAGTTTATTTTATATCACATTTACTTAAAGACCTAGTCATATGTTTTAGCTTTTTCCTCACAATCCTACACTGAAGGAATAGCAACAAGTCATATAGGGAAGACTGAGCATACCAAGTGAAACATGTACCACTCCCAAATAGGGGTGTTTGTATTTCAAAGTCTGCATTCAATTTTGGGCCTCCTCAACTTCCAGTGCCTAGAGCCATCTAAGAGAAGCTAAGAACTATTAGGTGATCTTCCAGAGATGATTTAATTTTAGACTATAAAAACATGGTGGATGAGTCCTCCTAGGCAAGGCTGAACAAACTCCATTTTAGGAAATATTCCTGCTATTAAAATGCTTTGCTTGTTATTATCAAATATACATAACAATCACTAGATATTAGCTTACTCTTTGGGGCAGATTTGTGGAGATCAATGAATATGTACTGTCTGGTAGTGATGTTTTATAGATAAATAAATGGTTTCTTATTTTTTTAAATTAATCATTCCATTTGTTTAAAGCTCAAATGATATTCCATTTGGCAGCTACCCCCTCCACCAACTGCTCATCCCATAATATCCCACTTCCTGGTAATCCTTCCACCAGCTCCCCATCACACATCTGCCCTCCAGATGCTAGAGCAGTGGGGAGGGAGAGTGTGGGTGAATGGGGGAGCACACTCATACATATTTTTTTAATTCTTAATGATTATTCTATAAGAATGCCAGAAATAATGCTAGTGAAAATTATTGAGCTCTTTATTATAGGGCTGCTATTAACGCCCTTTCAGATATGAAAACTGCAATTAGAACTCTGACAGTCTTCATGTGTCATGAGTTAATTGCTTCTGAGATAAAAAGCAGGCATTTACAACTTAGAACACATTCCAAAAGATTATAAAATAAATTAACCAAAGGTCATAAAGAGGAACTAATTATTTATCCTGGGTGCGAGGACAAGAAGATAAATATTGACTGGTTTAATCTATACAAAATTTCAATGATAACATAGTCATAAAAATTATGATCCTCTAGAGGAAGTGACAGATAATGTGTGTCTAGTCTTAATGAGAATATATGTTAACATTCTATGTTGTAAACTTCTTATTCAATTTATAATTTGAATTGGTGTGTAAACTCATAGTGCACTTTTTACTATGTGATTCTGTATTCTGAAAGATGTATAAGTACTGAGGGAAAAAAGTGCAAAGAGAGAATTTTTTTGGAGAGGACTTTTGGAGAAGAACTTAGATATAAAAATTAAAATCACTTTTGAAGTCTCTTTTTCCTTTCAGCCAGGTACTTTCACTAGCAGTCTGAGAAAAGAACAAAGGTTATTTTACCTAGCACCCCGAGATGCTAAACACCAGAGACTCTGCAGTTTCTAGCCTCAGGGGAACAGAGAGAGGCCAGCCAGCTACAGCTGCAAAGTAACTTAGAATCAAGATAGAAAAATGCTATTGTTACAATAAAAGCAACATTAATGTCCATGCAGATGCTACCTTCAGAGAAAACTAGAATGCCAGAGTTGGCTTCTGGCACTATCATGCCTGCCTTTCACCTAAGTCCAACAGCATATGTTTTTCAGTATCCATGTTTTAGTGGAATTCCATCTTGTCATATTACATTATTTGCATTGTTAGGTTTTTTTGAATATGCTTTGATCTGATTGTAACTGTGCTCTGGTTCTTTGCTCTTGAAATAAAGATGTGTTTAATTTACTTTGATTTTACTGTAGCCCATAGGTGAATGAAATAAAATTTAAAAGAGTTTTTGGATTTTTAAAGAGCCTGAATATTAAAAAGAGATTGAACCTTTACTGTGTTTCAATATGTAAAGACTTTAGGACATGCACAGCTATTTATGTTTTATATTGTGATATTAATATTAATACATACCATCCTGGAAATAATTGAGCAAGAATGAAAAGTAATGTGTTTATGTTATGACCTACAACAAGAGGTCAGTTGTACTGACTAATTTAATGTCAACTTCACATAAGCTAGAGTTATGAGAGAAGAGGGAGCCTTCATTGACAAAATACCCGCATAAGACCAGGCTATAGATAAGCCTATAGAGCATTTTCTTAATAGATGATTGATGAAAGAGGCCCCAGCTCATTGTGGGTGTGCTATCCCTGGGCGTTTGGTCCTGGTGTCTATAAGAAAGCAAGCTGAACAAGCCATGGAAAACAAGCCAATAAGCAGTATCCCTCCATGGCCTCTGCATCAGTTCCAGTCTTCAGGTTCCTGTCCTGCATTAGTACTTATCCTGACTTCCATTAATGATGCATTGTGTACTGGCTGATTTTCTGTGAACTTGACACAGACTGGACTTCTCACCGGGAGAGACAAATTGGTACCAGCGTATTGGAGTATTCCTGCAACAACTTTACCATGCTTTGGTGAGAAATGGGAAAAGACATTGGAACTTTTGAGCTAGAAGAGCCACTAAGATGTTAACAGCTCTGTAGGATATTTTGTAGGAGCTTGGAAGATAATGTTGAGAACAGTACAGAAGATGGAGGCCTGGCTTGTAAAATTTCATAGGGAAAATTTAAAGACTCTTATCATGGCCATTGCTGTTTTGATTGTGAAGATTCTGTAGTTTTGGTTAGCTGAGACTGAAGATTCTGCTGTGATTAAAAAGATAGCAGAACTACTAAAGCAAAACCTTTGCATTACTGGGACTATTGATGCTGGTCAGCCGGAGCTAAGAAATTAGTGGGCAATTAGGAAGAGACCAGCATCTTTGAGGTAAATCTTCTAAGAACTGTTTTGTGAGAGCAAAAAGAAGCTGTGTTCTAGAGATATCCAAGGTTGTAATTCATGCGGTGACTCAACTTGGTAATGTATAAGAGTCACTCAGGTGGTACTCGTTTTGAAAGAATGAAGGGATCATTAAGAGCAGATGAGGCTCAGCACTGTGAGAGTCCATGGAAAGCCATTGGTAATGGTGCAGCCTCAATTGCAATTAGTGCCACAGGAATGACAGTAGTGTTTTGGAGATGCAGTACCATTAATGACCACCAAGAACAGCAGCAGCAGTGGAGGACAGGCAGCTGGAGCCTAAAAGACAAAGTGTGTGGTAAAAAGGGCATTGCTGGAGAAGTGACTCAAGCCCTTGGAGGAGACCAGAAGTTCGTGAATGAATGGATATTTAGAGTTTGATAATTATTTTTTAAATGACTGTTCCTTGATAATTTTCCCTCTTAAAGGATGAAGTGAAGTCCACAGTTAAGAGCCTTTGAATTGAAAAAAAAAGAGACTAAATTTTGAAGGAGATTGGATATTTAAAAGGGACTAAAATTTTAGTTTTCATTATTTTTAATTGAAAAAAATTTATTTTAAAATAACGAAGATAAATGTAGAGATTTTAAGCATTTTTGCACAAAAATATATGAATGTATTTTTGTCATTACTTGTTTTTCTTAAAAGTTTGATAGTGTGCATTAAGATTTTACTACTTACAATGAGCATAAAGTATATGTGAAACAAGATATAACCTGAAATTAGTGAAAGTTTTCTTGGTGTATAAAGATGTTAATGCACACTATCAAACCTTAAACAAAAAAGCCAAAAACTGACAAAAATGTATTCATACACTTTAGGCAAAACTGTTCAAACTTTGTACATTTATATTTGTCTTTTAAAATAAAGTTCTTCAATAAAAAAAGAAATTTATAGGCTGAGTAGAAACTGATAAAGCTTTATTTTGATTGTCTTCCAATTTTAAATCATCAGATCCTACTATAAAACCCTATACTCAACAAAGGTGAAAAATCTCAAGGAAATGGATGAATTCCTAGACAGATACCAGATACTAAATTAAATGAGGACCAGGTAAACGATCTAAATAATCCCATAGCATCTAAAGAAATAGAAGCAGTCATCAAAAGCCTTCCAACCAAAAAAAGCCCAGGTCCAGATGTGTTCAGTGCAAAATTTTATCTGACATTTATTGATGATCTAATACCAATACTCTCCAAAATATTCCACAAAATAGAATCAGATGGACCACTACCTAACTTATTTTTTGAGGCCACAATAACACTTATTCCTAAACCACACAAAGACTGTACAAGGAAAGAGAACTTCAGAGAAATCTCACTTATGAACATTGGTGCAAAAATACTCAACAAATTCGTTGCAAACCAAATCCAAGAATACATCATAACAATCATTCAACATGATCAAGTAGGCTTAATCCCTGGAAAGCAGGGATGGATTAAAATATGAATCCATCAATGTAATCGACCATATAAACAAACTCAAAGGGAAAAAAAAAAGTGTGGTCATCTCACAAGATTCTGAGAAAGCATTTGACAAAACTCAACACCTCTTCATGTGAAAAGTCTTGGAAAGAACAGGAATCCAAGGCCCATACCTAAACATAATAAATGCAATATACAGCGAACCAACTGCCAACATCAAACTTAACAGTGGGAAACAGGAAGTAATCACACTAAAATTAGGGACTCAACAAGGCTGCCCATTCTCCCCCTACCTATTCAACATAGTACTGGAAATCCTGGCCAGAACAATTAGACAGCAAAAGGAAATCAAAGGGATACAAATTGGAAAGAAAAAAGTAAAAACATCACCATTTTCAGATGATATAATAGTGTACTTAAGTGACCCCACAAATTCCACCAGAGAAACCTAAAGCTGATGAACAAGTTCAGCAAAAGGGCTGGATATAAAATTAAGTCACACAAATCAGTAGCCTTTCTCTTCTCAAAGGACAAACATGTGGAGAAAGAAATTAGAGAAAGGATACCCTTCACAATGGTCACAAAAACTATGAAATACCTTGGTGTGACTCTAACTAAGCAAGTGAAAGACCTGTATGACAAGAACTTCAAATCTCTAAAGAAGGAAATTGAGGAAAATCTCAGAAAATGGAAATATCTCCCATGCTCATGGATTGGAAGGATCAACATTCTAAAACTGGCCAACTTGCCAAAAGAAATCTACAGATTCAATGCAATCCCCATCTAAATACAACCCAAATCTGGTTTGAGATGGAAAGAGCAATGTGTAATTTCATCTGAAATAACAAAAGACCTAGAATAGCAAAATATCCTCAACAACAAGAAAACATCTGCGGGAATCACTATCCCTGAACTCAAGCTATATTACAAGGCATTTGTGCTAAAAAATGCATGATGCTGGTACAGAAATAGATACCTGGATGAATGGAATAGAAGATACAGAAATGAACTCTCACTTATATGGTCACCTGATTTTTCACAAAGGAGCTGTAAACATTCAATGGAAAAAGTATAGCTTCTTCAACAAATGGTGTTGGTCCAACTGTCACTCAGCATGCAGAAAAATTAATATAGAACCTTTATTATCTCCTGGTACAAAGCTCAAGTTCAAGTGGATCAAAGATCTCCACATTAAACCAGGTACACTGAAACTATTAGATGAGAAATTAGGAAAAACATTACAACACAAAGGCACAGGAGAAAATTTCCTGAACAGAACACCAATGGCTGGTGCTCTAAGGTCAAAGAGTAACAAATGGGACTTAATGAGATTGCAAAGATTCTGTAAGGCTAAGGACAATGAAAAAAAACAAAATGGCAGCCACCATAGTGAGAGATCTTTACCAACCTCACATCAGATAGAGGCCTTATATCCAAGGTATAAAAAGAACTCAAGAAGCTAGACACCAGATACTCCAAAATCCCTATTAAAAATGGGTTTCAGAGCTAAACAAAAGGTTCTCAATAGAGGAATATCTAATGGTTGAGAAGCATCTGAGGAAGTGCTCCACATCCTTAGCCATCAGGGAAATGCAAAACAAAACAACCCAGAGATTCCACCTCACACTAGTCAGATTGGTCAAGACCAAATATTCAGATGACAACAGGTGCTGGTGAGAATGTGGAGAAAGAGGAACACTTCTCCACTGTTGGTGGGGTTGTAAACTGGTAAAACCACTCTGAAAATCAGTCTGGGGATTACTCAGAAAATTGGATATAGTACTACCTGAAGATCCAGCTATTCCACTCAGCTATCAAAAACAATGACTTTTTAAAATTCTTAAGAAAATGGATGCAACTAGAGAATATCATCCTGAGTGAGGTAACCCAGTCACAAAAGAACAGGCATAATATGCAGTCACTGATAATTGGATACTAACCACAGAAAGCTCTGAACACCCCAGAAACAACTCACAGATTGTGTGAAGTTCAACAACGAACAGGCTGTGTGAAATTCATGAAAAAAAAGGAAAGATAACAAAATATTATGTTTACTCCTTACACACCAAAAAACTGTGACTAATTCCAGGTTATAAGGCATTTTACATGTAATTTAAGCTCATTGTAACTAGTAAGATCTTAATGCACACTAACAAACCTTAATAAAAATAAAAAAGCCAAAAATTTAAAAAATGCATTCCTATACTTTTATTCAAAAATGCTTATAATTTGTACATTTATCTTTGTTTTTCAAAATAAAGTTCTTCAATAAAAAATGGATTTGTTATTTTTCGTCTTTTGTTATTCGACATGAAATTGTGCATTGCTTATTCCAACTCAATGAAGAATTGGGTTGGAATTTGGATGGTGATTGCATTGAATCTGTAGATTGCTTTTGGTAAGATGAACATTTTTATAATCTTCATCCTTCCAATACATGAGCATGGGAGATCTTTTCATTTTCTGAGATCTTTCTCAATTTCCTTCTTTAGAGGTTTGAAGTTCTTGTCATACAGGTCATTTACTTGCTTAGTTAGAGTCACACCAAGGTATTTCATATTGTTTGGGATTATTGTGAAGGGTATCTTTTCCCTAATTTCTTTCTCCACATGTTTGTCCTCTTAGTAGAGGAAGGCTACTGATTTGTTTGAGTTAATTTTATTTCCAGCCACTTTGCTGAACTTGTTAATCAGCTGTAGAAGTTCTCTGGTGGATTTTTTTTTGGGGGGGGACACTTAAGTACACTATCATGTATTCTGAAAAGAGTTATGTTTTTTATTTCTTCCTTTCCAATTTATATCCCTTGATTTCCTTTTGCTCTCTAATTGCCCCGGCCAGGACTTCCAGTACTATGTTGAATAGGTAGGGGGAAAGTGGCCAGCCTTGTCCAGTCCATGATTTTTAGTGGGATTGCTTCAAATTTCCCACCATTAAATTTGATGTTGGCTATTGGTTTGCTATATATTGCTTTTATTATGTTTAGCTATGGGTCTTGGATTCCTGTTCTTTTCTAGACTTTTAACATGAAGGGGTGTTGAAATTTGTCAAATGCTTTCTAAGCATCTAGTGAGATGACCACATTTTTTTTGTTTTTTTTTTTTTCTTTTGTTTTTTTGTTTTTTTTTTTTTTTTGAGTTTGTTTATATGGTGGATTACATTGATGGATTTTCGTATCTTAATCCTTTCTTCCTTTCCAGGGATGAAGCCTACTTGATCATGTTGAATGATCGTTTTGATGTGTTCTTGGATTCAGTTTGCAAGGATTTTGTTGAGTATTTTTGTATAAATGTTCATAAGTGATATTGGTCTGAATTTCTCTTTCCTTGTACGGTCTTGTGTGGTTTAAGAATGAGGGTTATTGTAGCCTCAATAAATGAGTTAGGTAGTATCCCATCTAATTCTATTTTGTGGAATATTTTGGAGAGTATTGGTGTTATGTCTGCAATAAATGTCTGATAAAATTCTGCACTGAACCCGTCTGGACCTGGGCTTTTTTTGCTTGGGAGGCTTTTGATGATTTCTTCTATTTCTTTAGTTGTTATGGGATTATTTAGATGGTTTGCCTTGTTCTGATTTAACTTTAGTATCTGGTATCTGTCTAGGAATTCATCCATTTCTTCCAGATTCTCCAGCTTTATTTAGTATAGGCTTTTTTAGTAGGATCTGATGATTTCTTGAGTTACCTCAGTTTCATTTATTATGTCTCCTCTGTCATTTCTGATTTTGTTAAATTGGGTACTCTCTCTTTGCCCTCTGGTTAGTCTGGCTAAGGGGTTATCAATCTTGCTAATTTTCTCAAAGAACCACCTCTTGCTTTTGTTGATTCATTGAATCTATTTTTTTTTTTTTTTGTTTCTATTTGGTCTATTTCTGCCCTAAGTTTAATTATTTCTTGCTGTCTACTCCCCTTGGGTGTATTTGCTTAATTTTGTTCTAGAGCTCTCAACTGTGCTCTCAAGTTGTTAGTGTATGCTCCCTCCAGGTACGTTTTGGTAGCACTCTGCACTATGAATTTTCCTCTCAGTACTGCTTTCATTGCATCCCATAGGTTTGGGTGTGTTGTGTTTTCGTTTTCATTAAATTCTAGAAAATCCTTAATTTCTTTCCTTATTTCTTCTTTGACCATGCTACCAGTTAATAGAGCATTGTTTAGTTTCTATGTGTATGTGGGCTTTTTGTTGTCTTTGTTGTTGTTAAAGACTAGCCTTAGAACATGGTGGTCTTAGAGGATGCATGGGAGTATTTCAGTCTTCTTATATCCATTGAGGTTCATTCTGTGTCCAAATATGTGGTCAATTTTCAAGAAGGTGCCATGGGTGGCTGAGAAGAAGGTGTATTCTTTTATTTTAGGATGATATGTTCTGTATTTATCTATTAATACCAGGTCAAGTCTGGCGATTCCTCAGAAAAATTGGACATAATACTACCTGAAGATCCAGCTATTCCACTTCTGGGCATAGACCCCAGAGACACTCCAATAAACAACAAAGATGCATGTACCACATGTTCATATCAGCTTTATTTATAATAGCCAGAAGTTGGAAAGAACCCAGATGTCCTTCAGTAGATGAATGGATACAAAAATTGTGGTACATTTACACAATGGAGTACTACTCAGCTATCAGAAACAATGACGTAACCAAATTCTTAACAAAATGGATGCATCTGGAGAATATCATCCTGAGTGAGATAACCCAGTCACAGAGAAACAGACATAATGTGCAGTCACTGATAGTGGGATGCTAACCCTAGAGGCTTGGACTGCCCCAGAAGCAACTCACAGACTTTGTGAACTTCAATAAAAAAAGAAAACAAAACAAAACAAACAAACAAACAAAAAAAAAGACATTGTGCTCGATCCTTGCACACAATGAAAATGTTGACTAATTCCTGGTTACATCCTGTTTTGAATGTACTTTTTACTCATTGTAACTAGTGGGACCTTAGTGCAGACTATCACACATTAAAAAAAAATGAAAAAGAAAAAAAAAAAGCCAAGCACTGAAAAAAATGTATTTGCATACATTTATGCAAAAATGTTTAATTTTTTCCTTTTATCTTTGTAAAATAAAGTTTTAAAAGTATATAAAATTAAAACTCTAAAAAAATAATAATTCCAGTTGGTTCATAGTCTCTGCTAGTTTTACAGTATCCTTGTTCATTTTCTGTTTCCATGATCTATCCATTGGTGAGAATGGGGTATTAAAGTCTCCCACTATTATTGTGTGGGGTGAAATATATTTTTGAGCTTTAGTAGGGTTTCTTTTATGAATGTGGGTGCTTTTGTATTTGGAGCTTATATGTTAAGGATTGAGAGTTCCTCTTGACAGACTTCCCCTGTAATGAATAAAAAGTGTCCTTCCTTATCTTTTTTTATAACTCTTGGTTGGAAATTTACTTTATTCGATATTAGAATTGCCACTCCAGCTTGCTTCTTGGGGCTGTTTGCTTGGAAGTTTTTTTTTTTTTTTTTTTTTTTTTTTTCCCACCCTTTTACTCTGAGATAGTGTTGGTCTTTGTCTCTGAGATGATTCTCCTGTATGCAGCAAAATGCTGGATTTTGTTTATGTATCCAGTCTGATATCCTATGTCTGTTTATTGGGGAGTTGAGTCCATTTATGTTAATAGATATCAAGGAATAGTGGTTGCTGTTTCCTGCTATTATTGCTTTTGTAGGTTGAGTTGTATCTGTTTCTCTTTCTTCTTTTGGTTTTATTGCTTAGGAGTTTTCTTGTTTTTACTAGGATGTAGTTCCCCTCTTTCTATTGGGTTTTCCACCTATAATTCGTTGTAGTGCTGGGTTTGTGGTCAGATATTTTGTAAATTTAGATTTGTCTTGAAATATCTTCATCTCTCCATCTATGGTGATTGATAGTTTTGCTGGGTATAGCAGCTTGGGCTGGCACTTGTGCTCTCTTAGGGTCTGTATGACATCTGTCCAGGCTTTTCTAGCTTTCATAGTCTCTGTTGAGAAATCTGGTTTGATTCTGATTGGTCTGCCTTTATATGCTACATGACCTTTTTCCCTTACTGCTTTTAGTATTCTTTCTTTGCTTTGGGCACTTGATGTTTTGACTATTATGTGTTGGGAGGAATTTCTTTTCTGGTCCAACCTATTTGGAGTTCTGAAGGCTTCTTTTATGCTCATGATCATCTCATTCTTAAGGGTAGGGAAGTTTTCTTCTACAATTTTGTTGAAGATAATTACTGTGTGTCTTAGTTGATAGTCTTATCCCTCTTCTATTTCTATTATCCTTAGGTTTGGTCTTCTCATTGTGTCCTGGATCTCCTGGATATTTTGGGTTAGGAGCATTTTGGTTTTTGCATCTTCTCTGACTGTTTTGCTTATGTTTTCAATGTTGTCTTCTGCCCCCAAGATTCTGTCTTCCATCTCTTGAAGTCTGTGGGAAATGCTTGCATCTGTGACTCCTGATTTCTTTTTTAGGTTTTCTACCTCTGTGGTTGTCTCTTTTAGTGTTTTCTTTATTGTTTCCATTTCCAGTTTAAAGTCCTTCTTCCATTCCTTCATCTATTTGGTTGTGTTAGCCTCTAGTTTCTTAGTTCTTTCAGTGTTTTCCTTGTTTCCTCTTTAAAAGCTTCTATTTCTTTATGCTTTTCCTCCCGTTCTTGTTTAAAGAACTCTATCATCATCTTGAAGTATGATTTTAGGTCTGCGTCTTCTTTTTCTGGAGTTTTTGGCATTCTGCTGTTTTCTCTGATGGGAGAGTTGGGTTCTGGTGTTGCCCAATTGTCTTGGTTTCCCTGGGGTACCTTCTTTGCTTTCCTCTTGCCATTTTGTTGTCTGTGATTATAAGTGGTCTTGTTGTCAGTGATCGGTTCTTGTCTCTCCTGTGTCCCTGGCCTGTGTCCCTCCATCTCACCTGTTCCTGGTGTTAGATGGCCTGAGCCCCTGTACTGCACACACTGTCTGCCGGGCACACTTAGGTAGCGTTTCTGCTCCCCTGAATGAATGGGGGGTGCACTTTCAGCACCCTTGGAACAGACCTCTCTGTTCCCTGGCTACTTTGAGCCCAGTCTCACCAGGCCTATGTCCCTGGATCTCTGCTGTTCCTTGTGGCAGATGGCCTGAGTGCCTGTTCTGCATGTATGGGTCACCGGCTGGAAACAAACACCATAAAGCATGTTTCCTGCTCACCTGAACCAATGGGGTGTGGATGCATTTTCTGTGTGCTTAGCAGAGACTTCTCTACTCCCTGGCTACTTGGAAGGCTGTCTCACCAGGCCTATGTCCCTGGATCTCTGCTGTCCCTGGTGGCAGATGGCCTGAGCACCTGTTTTACACTCATGAGCCGCTGGCTAGAAACAGTCACCCTAAAGCAGGGTACCTGCTTCTATGAACCAATCGGGTAGGGGCACACTTTCTGCGTGTTCAGCAGAGACCTCTCTGCTCCCCAGCTACTTGAAACACAGTCTCCCCAGGCCTGTGTCCCTGGATCTCTACTGTTCCTCAGGACTGAAAATTTAATATGAAGATTTTGTAAAGACTCTTGGGGTTATTTAGATCTTGGGGATGAATAAGATAGTAGGAGTTGAGGCTTAATAGTGATGTGTTTATCTGTCAAGTTGACAAGTAGTCAATTATACTGGCTTGCTTTGTGTCAACTTGACACAAGCTGGAGCTATCACAGAAAAAGGAGCCTCATTTGAGGAGATGCCTCTGTGAGATCCAGCTGTAAGGCATTTTCTCAACTAGTGATCAAGGGAGGAGGGCCCAGACCTTGTGGCTGGTGCCATCCCTGGGCTGGTAGACCTGGGTTCTATAAGAAAGCAAGCTGAACTGGCCAGGAGAACCAAGCCAGTAGGTAACATCCCTCTATGGTCTCTGCATCAGCTTCTGCTTCCTGACCTGCTTGAATTTCTGACCTGCTTGAATTTCTGACCTGCTTGAATTTCTGTCCTGCTTCGTTTGGTGATGAACAACAGTGTAGAAGTGTAAACTGAATAAACCCTTTCCTCCAAAGCTTGCTTCTTGGTCATGATGTTTCATGCAGAAACACAAACCCTAAGACATAGTGTTATATAAGATTGGAAGTAAAATTTATGCTTTTTGTCCCAGCTTGCTTTTAGCCATGATGTCTCTTCACAGCCATGGTAACCCTCAGACATGGTAGGTGCTGATTATGACAAAATAACATCAGCTGTGGTTAATTTCAAAGAAAAAGGAAATGTAGAAACTTGCTTCTTAGAGCAGTACACCTGAAATGACATTATCAAGATGTTTCCGTTTTTAAAGTGTGGCACTTTTGTATTGATAAATATCTACTGTATATGTTATGTAACTCCTAGGTCAGCTACGTTCGGAATATTTCTATTCTGAATCTGTTTCTGCAACAATATTCTCTACCACATATCTTTGAATTTCCGATTATATTTATTTCCCTTTCTACTATATTCACTGGAAACTTTGTAGGATAAAATTTTTAGATACTTTCCCACCCTCAGTTCCAATGCCAAAATCTTCTAGCTCTCTCCAGGTATCTTTTTGACCAATATTTATCATCGGTGTCTTTTCTCAGTCACATAACTCACTGACAAGCTATTTTTTTTCTTGTTATGTTACAGACCATTGAGAAACAAAGATTTGTTGCTTATTTCTACTATACAATCTCCCCAATGTTGCCCCAAATGTCTTCTGCTTATAAAAATGTGGTCTTAATGCACTAGAACTCATGCAAATGTTTCATGTTCTTACTTGATGACATAATCATGAATATTTTTCTAAATAAATGCAAACTCATTGATAATGACTATTAGGTCTATAAAATCTTTTAACAAAAAATGAATCTACATATGGGAAAAAATACAGTAAAATTATGGACTCTAGGCTCATAATGAATACTTCTGAGTCCAGAGCTCAGAGTGCAGCAGTCCCAGCCCGTGTCTTTGCTCTGCAAACAGAATTGTTGTCTACTGTTCGCTTGTTTCACATTTTCCAAACGTTTTGTTATAGTTTCCGGATTTCAAATGTGTACAAAATATACAATTATATATAATTAGTCTCAATGAGTATTCCTTGAATTTCTTTGAAAATTGTAACGTCTTCCTTGAGATGAAATTATTATTCAATAAAATTCAATTTAAGTACTATTACTTTTATAAAAATAGTAATTGCACAGACATAGAAAATACATTTAATTTACTATGAAACTGACCCACATAAATGATATAATCCATCCTCAACAACAAGGAAACATCTGAGGGAATCACCATTCCTGACCTCAAGCTACGTTACAAGGCAATCTTGTTAAAAACTGCATGGTATTGCTACAGAGATAGGCATGTGGATCAATGGAATAGAATAGAAGATCCAGAAATGAGCCTTCAAATATATGATCACTTGATTTTTGACAAAGAAGCTGTAAACATTCAATGGAAAAAGGGCAGCCTCTTCAACAAATGGTTTTGGCCCAACTGGCACTCAGCATGAAGAAGAATGAAAATAGACCCTTTCTTATCTCCTAGTACAAAGCTCAAGTGTAAGTGGATCAAAGATCTACACATTAAACCACTGAAACTATGAGAAGAGAAACTAGGGAAAACCTTAAAACACCTAGGCACAGGAGAAAATTTCCTGAACAAAACACCAATGGCTTATGCTCTAAGGTCAAATATCGACAAATTAGACTTAATCAGATTGCAAAGTTTCTATAAGGCTAAGGACACTGTCAGGGAAAACAAAATGGCAGCCAACAGATTGGCAAAAGATCTTTACCAATCCCATATCAGATAGAGGCCTAATATCCAAGGTATACAAAGAACTCAAGAAGCTAGACACCAGATTATCAAACTATCCTATTAAAAATGGGGTACAGAGATAAACAAAAAGCTCTCAATTGAGGAATATTGAATGACTGAGAAGCATCTAAGGAAGTGCTTGACATCCTTAGCCATCAGGAAAATGCAAATCAAAACAATCCTGAGATTCCACCTCACACCAGTCAGAATGGATAAAATCAAAAATTTAGATGACAACAGATGATGGTGAGGATGCAGAGAAAGAGGAACAGTTCTCCACTCCTGGTAGGGTTGTAAACTGGTACAACCACTCAGGAAATCAGTCTGGTGGTTCCTCAAAAATTTGGACATAGTACTACCTGAATACCCAGTTATTCCAATTCTAGGTATATGCCCCAGATACATTCCAATACACAATAAAGATACATGCACCTCAATGTTCATATCAGCCCTATTTATAATAGCCAGATACTAGACAGAACCCACATGTCCTTCAGTAGATGAATGGATACAAATATTGTGATTTATTTACACAATGAAGTACTACTCAGCTATCAGAAACAATGAATTTATGAAATTCTTAAGAAAATAGATGCATCTAGAGAATATCAAACTGAGTGAGGTAATCCAGTCACAAAATAACGTACATAACATGCAATCACTGATAATTGGATACTAACCTCAGAAAGCTCTGAACACCCCAGAAACAACTCACAGACTATATGAAGTTCAAGAAAAACAAAGGCAAAAAAAGAAAAAAAGAAAAATCATTATATTTAATCTTTACATACCAAGAAAATTTTGACTATTTCCAGTTACATCTTGTTTTACATGTACTTTATGCTCATTGTAACTGGTAAGATTTTAAAGCACACTATCAAACCTTTAAAAAAATCAAGTACTGACAAAAATGTATTCATATATTTTATGCAAAAATGCTTTTAAAATCTGTACATTTATCTCTATTTTTTAAAATAAAGTTTTTCAATTAAAAAAAAATGAAATATGCACCCAAATCATGTCCATTTCCCAAAGTCTAAAGAAGTAATATTGGGAGATGGTGAAATATTCTAAAAACTGTAAGATTTTATAATATAATGAAAAAGATGGTAATCCAAAGAAGAGAGGTGAACAACATTAGCATCTTAATAGCAGGGCCAGCGTTAAATCATCATTCAGTAAAATCAATTTGCATTAAATGTAAACCAAAATCTGTTATACATTTTGGATACTTTTCCTTGCTGGATATAGCTGAAAAAAGTTAAATGTCTCTGCTGTTATTTATGGACATTCCAACATTTCAATACCATTTCTTCATATTTTTCATTGTTTGTTTTATTTGTTGTTGTTTTTTCTATGATAAGGTTGTAGAGAAATGTTAAACCAGCAACATGGCTGCTCTGGTAAGGGGTAGTAGAGAGTTATATCCAAGAAGATCTTCTAGATTTATATAATCTAGCCAGAATGCAGACATGTAGAATTGTAGAATTATCTCATTGTAGAATTATCTGGCTAGAATACAGACATCCCCTTAGTACATACCTTTAATCAAAAATAATGAAGATAAGGTTAGTTTGTTGAAAGAAATAACCATGTTTGGAAAGTGATGTTCAATTGAGGGGTAGACAGAGATTTGACACAATGATTCCAAGGTAAGGTATGCCCTACTTACAGAAAAGACAGGAAAGAGAGGTTACTTAAGAACAATATATATGGAGTCAGAAATTGAAACAGTTCAGTCAGTGCAGTTTGTGCAGTGCACTTGAGGTCAAATTAGAAGTAATTGGCAGAGTTAGTTTGAGGCCAAGCAGAGGAACACCATGAGAAGCTAAAAGAAGGTTATTTGAATCAAACAGCTTATAAAGGACTTTGAGCCTGAACATCTGAGATGAACCAGATAGTCAGAGTTCATAAAGAACTGGAAAAGGTAAGCTATTTCACCAGTAAGCCTCCGAGACAATAATTACATCTGATGAATAAAAGTTAATTTCACATAGGTTTCAGTCTATTATGTACTTCTCGCTGTCCCGGAACTTGCTATTTAGATCAGGCTAGCCTCATATTCACAGAGATCCACCTACCTATTTCTCCTAAGTGCTGCAATTAAAGGTTTGCCCCACAATTGTCTGCCTTCATCTCATTTTTTACTTGCTTAATAACCAAATGATTTCCAATCATTATTATGGTTATTTCTTCTGTAGAAAATATATATTATTATCTATCATCTTATAGAATGTTGCCAAAACTTTTCTTATATTAATTATGAATGTTCCAGTTGTCACCTCCAAAGCTTTAGCAAATAATAGAATGAAAATAACTCCTTCTTTAATTCCAAAGATAATAGAATCTGTCCAGAGATTTTTAAAAAGAAAAAAGGAAGCAAAATTAACAAATACAATTGACAAAGAATATAAACAAAAAGCACAGTTAAGAATAGCACTACCATTATTAGCATTTAATAAAGTGATCTGATATACCATGGAAATGTTTGATATGCTTTGCTGTATCATCAAAGCTAACATTTTCTTGAACTTCATGTGGTCTGTGAATTATATATTGGGGGTTCCGAACATTTAGGCTAATATCCAACTATCACTGAGTGCATACCATGTGTGTTCTTTTGTGACTGGGTTACCTCACTCAAGATGATAGTTTCTAGTTCCATCCATTTGCCTAAGAATTTCATAATGTCATTGTTTTTAATAGCTGAGTAGTATCCCGTTGTTTAAATGTACCACAGTTTCTGTATCCATTCCTCTGTTGAAGAACATCTGGGTTCTTTCCAGCTTCTGGCTATTATAAATAAGACTGATATGAACATAACAAGGCATGTCTTCTTACTATAATTTGAAGAATTTTTTGGGTATATGACAGACCAGAATGTGGATGATTTAGTTCATTCTAGAAGGAGGAACAAAATACTCACAGGACGAAATACAGGGACAAAGAGTGAAGCAGAAACTGAAGAAAAAGCCCTTCGGAGACTGCTCCACCTGGGGATCAATCCTATATGCAACCACCAAACCCAATCACTATTGCTGATGACAAGAAATACTTGGCGACAGGATCCTGAAATGGATGTTACCACAGAGACTCTGGCAGAGGATTTCTGATACATATTAAGATGGACAGTTGTCTATACAGATACCAGTTACCAAAGCTAAATCTGAACCAGATAAACCATCTAAACAGTCCTATAAACCCTAAAGATTAGAATCAGTCATTATTAACATCTACCATACAAGAAAAGCCCAAGACCAGATGAGTTTAGTGCAGAATTCTAACAGACCTTCAAAGAAGACCTAATACCAATACTCTTCAAAATATTCCACAAAATAGAAATAGAAGGAACACTACCCAATTTATTCTTTGAAGCCACAATTACCCTTATACCTAAAACATGCAAGACCCAACAAAGAACACGAAATTCAGACCCAGTTCCCTTATGTACATGAATGCAAAAATACTCAATACAATTTTAAAAAACTGAATACAAGAACACATAAAAATGATCATTCATTATGATGAAGTAGGCTTCATCCCAGGGATGCAGGGATGGCTTAATAAAAGGACATCCATCACTGTAACCTACTAAATAAACATTCTCTAAGGGAAAAAAGCAATCATCTCATTAGATTCTGAGAAAGCATTTGACAAAATTCAACATTGTTTCATAATAAAAGTCTCAGATCAAAAACTCAATGCCCATACCTAAACATAGTAAAAGCAATAAACAGCAAACCAATAGCCAATATCAAGCTAAATGGAAACTTGAAGTAATACCACTGAAATTAGGGACTAGACAAGGCAGCCCACTTTCTCCTTACCTATTAAACATTTGTATTGGAAGTCCTAGCCAGAGCAATTGACAAGAAAAGGAGGTCAAATGGATACAAATTGAAAAGAAGTCAAAGTATCACTATTTGCAGATGATATGATAGTATACTTAAGTGACCCCAAAAGTTCTACCAGAAAATTCCTAAACCTAATTAAAAAAAATAAAAAAACTTCAGCAAAGTGGCTAGATATAAAATTAACTCAAACAAATCACTAGTTTTCTTCTATTCAACAGATAAACAGGCTGAGAAATAAATTAGGAAAATGACACCCTTCACCATAGTCACAAACAACATAAAATATCTCGCTGTGACACTAATTAAACAAGGGAAAGATTTGTATGGCAAGAACTTCAAGTCTCTGAAAAAAAAAATCAAAGATCTCGGAAGATGGAAAGATATCCCATGCTCACGGATTGGCAGGAGTAATATAGTAAATATGAGCATATTGCCATAAGCAATCTGCAGATTCAATGCAATCCTATCAAAATTGCAACTCAATTCTTCACAGGGTTAGAAAGAGCAATTTCCAAATTTATTTGGAATAACAAAAGACACTTAGGAGAGCAAAAACTATTCTCAACAATAAAAAACAACTGGGGGAATCACCATCCCTCACCTCTAACTGTATTACAGAGCAATAGTTATTAAAAAAAAAAAAAAAAAAAAAAAAAAAAAAAAAAAAAAAAAAACTGTATGGTATTGGTACAGAGATAGGCAAGTAGACCAATGGAATATAATTGAAGACACAGAAATAAACCCACACATATATGGTCACTTGATCTTTGACAAAGAAGCTAAAACCATCCAGTGGGAAAAAAAGAGCATTTTCAACAAACGGTGTTGTTTCAGGTGGTGTTCAACATGTATAAGAATACAAATCAATCTATTCTCTTCTCCTTTTACAAATCTCACCTGCAAGTGGATCAAGGACCTCCACATAAAACCAGATACACTGAAACTAATAGAAGAGAAAGTGGGGACAAGCTTAGAACACATAGGCACAAGGGAAAATTTCCTGAACAAAACACAAAAGGCTTATGCTCTAAGACCAAGAATCAACAAATAGGATGTCATAAGATCACAAAGCTTTTGTAAGACAAAGGACACAACTGTTATTTTCATCCAGCTTATTGTTGCTTAAACTCAGTATTATTATATCATGATAAATTTCAAGGAAACAATCTGAGAAAAAGCATTGAACTTCAAAGATTTTTAGTTTTGAAATAAAATTATGCTGCTTTAGATTTTTTTAAAACATAATTCAGGTTTTAAATGGAGGAAAATATTAATGTGACAAAACAACAAAAGTTAGAATAGGGAGAGACAACGTGCAGAATATGGAGGTTATGCATGGCTGATGTTGAGGAAGTGGCAAGATTGCCAGGCAGGATAGCACATTATACAACAGATTAGAAGTCTTTCCGGACATTAAATGATAATCAGATTTTGGGAGGACCAAGTTGACAGAAAAGCCAACAATGACCTAGTTACATACTCAAAAATTATAAGTACAGGTAGAGCGGAGCCTGGCCCAACTCCCAGCCGGAAAGGCGGCTCGTACAGGCTGAGAAACTGCGACCTGGAACAGATCTTAGGAACTTCTGTTCCCACCCGCAGACGACTTCAGGACGCTGAGCGGAGCCTGGCCCAACTGCCAGCCGGAAAGGCGGCTCGTACAGGCTGAGCAACTGGTGAGTGGGAGACCTAGGCTGCGGGGGAGCAGAGGGATCTCTGCGGAGTGCACACGGAAAGGGCACCCCCTGCCCTGACCTGCCCTGTCCTCCCCGATCCAGTGACTGGGAACAGATCTTAGGAACTTCTGTTCCCACCCGAGACGACTTCAGGACACAGAGCCGAGCCTGGCTCACCTGCCAGCCGGAAAGGTGGCTCGGAGAGGCTGAGCATCTGTGACCAGGAACAGATCTTAGGAACGTCTGTTCCCACGCGGACGCAACTTCAGTACGCAGAGCGGAGCCTGGCCCAGCTGCCACCCGGAACCTGGGCTGCCGGGAAGTAGAGAGATCTCTGCGGAGTGCACACGGAAAGTGTACCAGGGACACAGACCAGGTACAAAGGAAAAGCAAGAACATATCACTGACAACAAAATGGCAAGAGGAAAGAGAAAGAGTATATCCCAAGGAAACCAAGACAATCTAGCAACACCAGAACCCAGCTCTCCCATAGTAGCAAACATTGGAATTCCAAACACTCCAGAGAAAGAAGACACAGACCTGAAATCATGCCTCAAGATGCTGATAGAGTTACTTAAACAAGAAAGGGAGGAAAAGCAAAAAGATTCAGAAGCTTTTAAAGAAGAAACAAGAAAAATACTCAAAGAACTCAAAGAACGAGATGAAAACAGAACCAAAGAAATAAAGGAATGGAAGAGGGAAATTAAAACAGAAATTGACACAATAAAGAAAGCGCTAAAAGAGATAACCCTAGAGTCAGAACACCAAAAAAAAGAAATCAGGAGTCACAGAAGCAAGCATTTCCAACAGATTACAAGAGATCTAGGAGAGAATCTCAGGGGCAGAAGACAACATTGCAAACATAGACAAAACAGCCAGAGAAGATGCAAAAAACAAAAAGCTCTTAACCCAAAATGTCCAGGAAATACAAGACACAATGAGAAGACCGAACCTAAGGATAATAGAAGTAGAAGAGGGAGAAGAGTATCAACTAAGAGGCACAGTAAATATCTTCAACAAAATCATAGAAGAAAACTTCCCTACCCTCAAGAATGAGATGACCACGAGCATAAAAGAAGCCTTCAGAACTCCAAATAGGTTGGACCAGAAAAGAAATACCTCCCGACACATAATAGTAAAAACATCAAGTGCCCAAAGTAAAGAAAGAATACTAAAAGCAGTAAGGGAAAAAGGTCAGGTAACATATAAAGGCAGACCAATCAGACTCACACCCGATTTCTCAACAGAGACTATGAAAGCTAGAAGAGCCTGGACAGACATCATGCACTCCTTAAGAGAGCACAAGTGCCAGCCCAAGCTGCTATACCCAGCAAAACTATCAATCACCATAGATGGAGAGACAAAGATATTTCAAGACAAATCAAAATTCACACAATATCTGACCACAAACCCAGCACTACAACGAATTATAGGTGGAAAACCCAATACAAGGAGGGAAAATACAGCCTAGTAAAAACAAGAAAACTCCTAAACAAGAAAACTAAAAGAAGAAAAAAACACAGACACAACTCAACCCAAAAAAGCAAAAATGGCAGGAAACAGAAACAATTATTCCTTGATATCTATTAACATAAATGGTCTCAACTCCCCAATAAAGAGACATAGACTATCAGACTGGATACATAAACAAAATCCAGCCTTTTGCTGCATACAGGAAACTCATCTCAGAGACAGAGACAGACACTATGTCAGAGTAAAAGGGTGGGAAAAAAACTTCCAAGCAAACAGCTCCAAGAAGCAAGCTGGAGTGGCTATTCTAATATCAAATAAAGTAAACTTTCAACCAAAAGTTATCAAAAAAGATAAAGAAGGACACTTTTTACTCATTACCGGGGAAATCTGTCAGGAGGAACTCTCAATCCTTAACATATATGCTCCAAATAAAAAATCACCCACATTCATAAAAGAAGCTCTACTAAAGCTCAAAAAATACATTTCACCCCACACAATAATAGTGGGAGACTTTAACACCCCACTCTCACCAATGGACAGATCAGGGAAACAGAAACTGAACAAGGACACTGCAAAACTAGCAGAGACTTTGAACCAACTAGAATTAATAGATATATACAGAACATACTATCCTAAAGTAAAAGAATACAACTTCTTCTCACCACCCCATGGCACTTTCTCGAAAATTGACCACATATTTGGACACAGAACGAGCCTTCATCGATATAAGAAGATTGAAATACTCCCATGCATCCTCTCAGATCACCATGGTCTACGGCTGGTCTTTAACAACAACAAAGACAACAAAATGCCCACATACACATGGAAACTAAACAACGCTCTGTTAAAGGATAGCAGGGTCAAAGAAGAAATAAAGAAAGAAATTAAGGACTTTCTAGAATTCAACGAAAATGATAACAGAACATACCCAAACCTATGGGATGCAATGAAAGCAGTATTGAGAGGAAAACTCATTGCCCTAAGTGCTTCCAAGAAGAAACTGGAGAGAGCTCACATCAGCAACCTGACAGCACAGCTAAAAGCCCTAGAACAAAAGTAAGCAGATATACCCAAAAAGAGTAGACGGCAAGAAATAATCAAAATTAGGGCAGAAATAGACCAAATAAAAACAAAAAAAAAACCATTGAAAAAATCAACAAAACCAAGAGTTGGTTCTTTGAGAAAATAAACAAGATTGATAAACCCCTAGCCAGACTAACTAAAGGGCAAAGAGAGAGTATCCAAATCAACAAAATCAGAAAGGAAAGTGGTGACATAACAACTGAAACTAAGGAAATTCAAGAAATCATCAGATCCTACTACAAAAACTTATACTCCACAAAATTGGAAAATCTGGAGGAAATGGACGAATTCCTAGACAGATACAAGGTCCCAAAGTTTAACCAGGACCAAGTAAACCATCTAAATAACCCTATAACACCTAAAGAAATAGAAGAAGTCATCAAAAGCCTCCCAACCAAAAAAAGCCCAGGTCCAGACGGGTTCAGTGAGGATTTTATCAGACATTTATTGGGGATATAACACCAATATTCGCCAAACTATTCCAAAATATAGAATCAGATGGAATATTACCCAACTCATTTTTTGAGGCTACAATAACCCTCGTACCTAAGCCACACAAAGACCCTACAAGGAAAGAGAACTTCAGACCAATCTCACTTATGAACATTGCTGCAAAAATACTCAACAAAATCCTTGCAAACCGAATCCAAGAACACATCAAAACCATCATTCATCATGACCAAGTAGGCTTCATCCCTGGGATGAAGGGATGGTTTAACATAAGGAAATCCATCAATGTAATGCACCATATAAACAAACTCAAAGACCAAAATCACATGGTCATCTCACTAGATGCTGATAAAGCATTCGACAAAATCCAACACCCCTTCATGTTAAAAGTCCTGGAAAGAACAGGAATCCAAGGCCCATATTTAAACATAATAAAAGCAATATATAGCAAACCAACAGCCAACATCAAACTTAATGGCGAGAAACTTGAAGCAATCCCACTAAAATCAGGGACTCGACAAGGCTGCCCACTCTCTCCCTACCTATTCAACATAGTACTGGAAGTCCTGGCTGGAGCAATTAGACAGCAAAAGGAGATCAAGGGGATACAAATCTGAAAGGAAGAGATAAAAACATCACTCTTTGCCGATGACATGATAGTGTACTTGAGTGACCCCAAAAATCCACCAGAGAACTCCTACAGCTGATAAACAAGTTCAGCAAAGTGGCCGGATACAAAATTAAATCAAACAAATCAGTAGCCTTCCTATACTCAAAGGACAAACATGTGGAGAAAGAAATTAGGGAAAAGGTACCCTTCACAATAGTTACAAAAACTATGAAATACCTTGGTGTGACTCTAACTAAGAAAGTGAAGGACCTGTATGACAAGAACTTCAAACCTCTAAAGAAAGAAATTGAGGAGGATCTCAGAAAATGGAAAGATCTCCCATGCTCATGGATTGGAAAGATCAACATTTTAAAAATGGCCATCCTACCAAAAGCAATCTACAGATTCAATGCAATTCCCATCAAAATTCCAACCCAGTTCTTCATGGAATTGGAAAGATCAATGTGCAATTTCATCTGGAATAACAAAAGTCCTAGAATAGCAAAATCCATCCTCAACAACAAAAAAAACATCTGCGGGAATCACTATCCCTGACCTCAAGCTCTATTACAAGGCAATTGTGCTGAAAACTGCATGGTACTGGTACAGAAATAGGCAAGTGGATCAATGGAATAGAATAGAAGATCCAGAAATGAGCCCTCATGTATATGGTCACCTGATTTTTGACAAAGGAGCAGAAAACATTCAATGGAAAAAGGACAGCCTATTCAACAAATGGTGCTGGTCCAACTGGCACTCAACATGCAAAAGAATGAAAATAGACCCATTCTTATCTCCTTGTACAAAGCTCAAGTGTAAGTGGATTAAAGATCTCCACATTAAACCAGATACACTGGAACTATTAAATGAGAATGTAGGGAAAACCTTAGAACACATAGGCACAGGAGAAAATTTCCTGAACAAAACACCAATTTCTCGTGCTCTAAGGTCAAAGATTAACAAATGGGACTTAATGATATTGCAAAGTTTCTGTAAGGCTAAGGACATCGTCAAGAAAACAAAACGGCAACCAACGAATGGGAAAAGATCTTTACCAACACCACATCAGATAGAGGCCTAATATCCAAGGTGTACAAGGAACTCAAAAAGCTAGACACCAGAGAATCAAATAACCCTATTAAAAAATGGGGTACAGAGCTAAACAAATCATTTTCAGTTGAGGAACACCGAATGGCCGAAAAACTTCTGAGGAAGTGCTCGACATCCTTAGCCATCAGGGAAATGCAAATCAAAACAACCCTAAGATTCCACCTCACACCAGTCAGATTGGCCAAGATCCAAAACTCAGATGACAGCAGATGCTGGCGAGGCTGCGGAGAAATAGGAACACTTCTCCACTGTTGGTGGGGTTGCAAGCTAATACAACCACTCTGGAAATCTGTCTGGCGATACCTCAGAAAATTGGATATAGTACTACCTGAAGACCCAGCTATTCCACTTCTGGGCATATACCCCAGAGACACTTTAATACACAACAAAGATATATGCACCACAATGTTCATAGCAGCTCTATTTATAATAGCCAGAAGCTGGAAGGAACCCAGATGTCCTTCAGAAGACGAATGGATACAAAAATTGTGGTACATATACACAATGGAATACTACTCAGCCACCAGAAACAATGACTTAACCAAATTCTTAAGAAAATGGCTGCATCTAGAGAAGATCATCCTGAGTGAGATAACCCAGTCACAAAAGAACAGACATAATATGCAGTCACTGATAGTGGGATGCTAACCCCAGAGGCTTGTACTCCCCCAGAAACAACTCACAGACTGTATGAAGTCCAAGAAATAAAGAAAACAAAAAATATACATATATTCACAAAACAAGAAGACTTTGACTATTCCCATGTTGCGTTTTGTTTTGCATGTACTTTACGCTTATTGCAACTAGTACGTTTTCAATGCATACTGTCAAGCCCTTGAAAAAAATCAAGTACTGACTAAAAAACATATTCACATGGTTTTATGTAAAATTTATTGTAATGTCTGAAAAAACAGTACTGACAAAAATGTATAATTTTAAGCAAAAAATGTTTAAAATCTTTACATTTATCTTTGTTTTGCAAAATAAAGTCGTTTAAAAAAAATATAAGTACAAATTGAAGAAGGGAAGGCCTTAGAGAGAACATGAGACTAGTGAAAAAGTATATATTTTCTATTGACTCATAAAATTAAAATTTGTGCGACCAACATTTTATTAATGTTCATTGCCAATATTCTTGAAAATGAAGTAGGAACTAAACAACCAGGCTTTTTAAATTGATTTTTATTAGGGTTTCATATTATACTAGGAAATATTTGTCCTTGGTCAACTAACTGGACAACATTTTTTTTCTTTTTCTTTCTTGTTTCCTCTTTATTGGATATTCTTTGTATTTACATTTCAGGTGTTATCCCCTTTCCTGTAATCCCATTCCTGCTCCCCCTCCCATTGCCTTCATGAAGGTGCTCCCTCTCCCAACCACTCTTTCCCACCTCAGCACTTTAGCATTCCCTGGCACTGGGAAAAATGAGACTTAGCTGGACCAAATGCCTCTCTTCCCATTGATGCCAGAAAATGCTATCCTCTTTTGTATATGCCCTTGGGGCCATGTGTCTCTCATTGAGAACTCATCGGTTGGTGTTTTATTCCCTGGGAGTTGTGATGGGTTTCATTAGTGGATACTTTTGTTCTTCCCATGGGGTTGCAGACCCTTTCAGCTCCTTCAGTCCGTTCTCTAGCTCCTTCATTGGGGTCCCCATGTTCAATCTGAGGGTTAGCTGCAAGCACCCACCTCTGTATCTGTATGGCTCTAGCAGAGCCTCTAAGGAGGCATTCATATTAGGTTTTTGCCAGTAAGTACTACTTGGCATCAGCAATAGTGCTTGGGCTTAGTGGCTGCATATGGGATGGATCCCCAGGTGAGACAGTCTCTGGATGATATTTTCTCTAATCCCTGCTCTTTTATTTGTCCCTTTATTTCTTGCCATGAGTGTTTTGTTCTCCCTTCTAAGAAGGACTGACACATCCACTTTGTGGCCTTCCTACACTTTGAGCTTTATAAAGTCTATGAATTGTATCTTGAGTATTCCAAGCGTTTTGGGCTAGTATCCACTTATCAGTATCCACATATCCTTCAAACTATTTGTGATGAATCATATTGAGAGAATGCCTTTTTATCAAAGCACCACATCACCAAAATGTTACCTTTTCCAGTATTTAAGAGACTCTCATTATTTAATTCAGTTCTATATCTAGTTTGTATATTTTTGGGTGGGACAGTAAATGATGTCAAGGTAAAGCTCACATAGAACCTTGTAGTTAGTAAAGGGTCATAAACCCTCCAAACTGAAATATTTTTATAATCAAGGAAGATTGTAAAAACATGATTATAGAAGTAAATTTATTTCAAGTAAAAATTACAGAACATTTTCAAATATATACTTTATGTAGTATATATGATACACACACAAACACAGATACACAGACACAACAATGGGAAAATGTCACCAAAACTAACCATGTGAATTGACTTCCAAGAACCCTCATGGTTGAAGGAGATAATGGAATCCTACAAATAGTTTTCTGATGTCCAAGTGCATTTTATCTCCTCTTCCCTGACAAACAAATAAATGAAAAAAAAAAAAAAAGGAACAACATTGTGGTAATAATATAATATCAATATGTTCATTTGCAAATTATGATAATGGTATGATTAAATAAGTGATACATGACTTCACATCATGTAGATGTGTCTGCATAAAGCCTCCAATAGCTCAATAAATCAATAACCTAGAAGGTTCACTTTGTTTTTATATATCATTTCCAAGGGAGATGAACTCAAATATCTATACAACCTCATGTTCCAATAACCAATTTTATTTCAGCAACCTTGTCTCCAAAGTAAATTGGAATAAAATAAACAAATGAGAAAGTTCATTTGTAAGTAAAACAAATATACAAGTAAAGCTAAAAAGAATATAGAAATCTAATGAAAGTAAACAAGCCAATATGGTTAGTCTCAGTATGTGACAGGCATAATGAGATAAAGAATTGATTGTAATTAAACTACAGAACATATACTATATTATCAATCCAAAATACATTATTTAGTATATAAAAGTGCTGTAAGGTATTCACCAGATAAAATACAGGTTTAAGGCACCAGAAAGTCTTGCCAGTGGCTAGGCTGTCCACTTGGAATTTCAGTATAGCTCCTATCCTTTCTCAGACTGAGTTTTTAAACACAGACTACTTATTGGAGTAACAAACCCCAAGTGGCAAGAATAATTACCCAGAAGAACTGTAGAATCCAATACCAAAATTAGTGACTTCTCCAGAACTATGGACTCTTATTGATTAGTCTTTGTTTTGAAAGATGGCATTTAGTGTCCATATGCTGAATTTTATACCTGAAATGGTTCTATCATTATGGTGACAGTTGTGCTATTCTGTTGTTTGCTTATTTAGTAGGAGAAATACACTGTTCCCATTAAAAACAGCATTTAATATATCTCCTCAACAAAAAAGCCTCAAAAGTCTGAATCCAACCTCAATTTACACACACACACACACACACACACACACACACACACACACACAAACACACACACACACAGACACACACAATACTTGGTTTGTTACAGGAAATGTACTAGGTGTATAAACCTTCTCCTTAAAGTGTATATTTATTTTCTACTATGAGAGGTAAAGTACAAAATGTCCTCAGACTATGGCATGGACCTCCAAGATGATAATAAGGCACATTTGCCTGACAACTTTCTTACTGAAAGAGGCAAAACAATTTGAATTGTAGTAGAATCTTTAGTAATTTTGACTTGAATGTCTCCTTCAGTCTTCCTAAATAAGTCAGTGAAGCCTAAATGAATTTTATTTATTTTGAAATGAATAGACAGAAGAAGTAATCAAGGAACATTGCTCTATCACAATAAAACTAGATAAACAGACATCAATAAATTTTCTAACAAACAAATAACTCAAAATAATTGGCTTAAGTGAAATCAGTGAGTTGACACTGGACAAAGTTAAAAACTAAAGGCATTCAAGAAAATAGTTCAATGTGTCTTTTAGATATATGCTATATATGCTATATGTTTCTAGGGAAAATGTTCCATTTTGATTTCTACCCAAATCTCTATCCTTTTTGTATCCAATGACATAGGAGTATTATATTTCTTGCTTGTCCTCAGAAATGTTACTATTTAGTCTAAGTGTTCATCATGAAAATACAAGGAACTGAAAAAAAGTCAAGGTCATGGAACCTCCTGTAAAAGAGTTCCTTAATTAGGGTATCTGGGTGGAACTTTCTAATAGCAGCCAGATACTTTGCTTTTGTCAACCTTGCCTTCAGTTGTGCTGGAAAGTTGTTGCTTCAGCATTTCTTCACTGTTATCAAAGTCAGCTTCTTCAGGCCAGGAGCTCTCTAGAAATCCTGTGGACCTCTGGCAAAAGATTAGGACTCCTGAGATATCTTACCTTGTGGACTGAAAGAACTATCAAGTTCTTGGACTTTCTAGTTAAGACAACCATTTATGGACTAACTAGATCACATCCTGTAATACAAACTAAAAATACAAATTCCATGTATATAGGATTATGAATGTTTAAAGATCCTATTTTTTCCTGTGAGCGAATTTTGACTAATTCATACATCAAATATAGGCTCATCTCAAAAGCCATTGAACTGTATCCCCCCCCCCCAAAAAAAACATGTTATTAGAGATATAATGTTCGATTGTCTTAGAGTTCTTAACATTATCATTCCTCTTGTATTTTGAAATTTATAACCAAGATTTATTATTAATTTATACTAATAAGAAATGGTAGTGAGTATCTCAATACCTTATAAAACATCAGTTTTGATATAATGGAAACTTTAAGAGTTGGACTACATAATTATGGTCTTCCAATTCATTCATTTCTTCCATTTTCCTTCCAAAAAGACTGTTTACTTTTACCTTATAATTTCCTTTTATCATTTCCCCACGTCTTTTCATATTTACTCTTTGAAGATAAGTAGTATGTAGTTAGTCCCCATTAAACATTGTGTTTTTTCTTTCTTTCTTTTTTTTTTTTTTTGCCAATAAAAGCTCAATTTTCTCCTGATCTGGCTCTTCTCATCTATTGTCCCTGAAAAGCATGATATATGTATTAACTGGAAAGCAGCCTATAAGTCATTCTAATAAATCCTTATCTATCTGTATCTAGTTCTCTATATAAAGAGAGATTCATTTCATAAGATCTGTGATGTTAGAGATCCCTGACTAATAAAATTGTCTAGTTATGTTATATTCATCTAAGGATTATTGTAACAGTTACATGTAGAAATTTTAAAGACTTACCAGGGAACATGAAGTAAAAGCTTGAAGAAAAGCCATATCATTGTGCAATAAGTGATATTGATACTTCGTCACATTGAGCTATATAATCTAAACCTTGCAAGTGTTATCGTCATGTTTCTTCTCATCTTATTGCCTTCTATGCTATAGTTTAATTGATCGTGTGAATAAATAGAACTTATAATGGCCAGAGCAATTTTTATGAAAGAATTGAGATGATACATCCTTATCATAAGTGCTACAATTCATGCACGATAGCTATCAGGAAGACCCGACCTACACATCTGCATTTATTTCTAAGACGAAATGGAGTAGTATTTTTCTCCTACTATTAAAGGAAATGATTTCTTACACAACAAATAACTTTAAAAGGCCTAGATATTCAAGGGTTCTGGCACTGTAAAATATGTACATGGGATGATCATTAGTGCTTGAAAATGAGCCTGTACTTGAAAACTATCTTTGCAAATTAATTAGAATGACATCTAAAATTGTCAGTTCAATTACAAAACAAAAAATTCTGTAGACATAAACAGGCAGAATTTGCTTGCCTTGGAAGGGAAAGATAGGAATAATCTAGGAAAAGAAGCATAAAATTAATTCTTGCACCCAGTACACAGCAGGAACCAAATCCATCAACATAATAATCATGTATTTTTTTGTCTTCTAAACCATGAAATAATACCTTTGTGTTTGTTAAGCCACCCAATATTTAATATGCTGTTGCAGGGTATTTTTTTTAATGGAAGGATTCACATCCTATGTAGTGCATATTAAAAGTAGCTGAACAGCTTCTACAACTCCTGGTTCATATAAGCACGACTCTACCGATAGAAGGAAAGGATGCTTGCAACCATAAGTCACTTTCCTGAGGGAAATTTGCAGTGTTGGGGAAGGTAGAGGTGTAATTCTCAGGCATTTCATCATTTTGTTTGACTTCTTATGTCAGTGGCTCTTAATATATTATCCATAGACGGGCACAGTCATTGCCACCTGAGAACATGTTAAATGCTAATGGCTGAATCTCACTTCATAATTTTTGAGTGAAAAACCTCTTAGGAAACATCTCGGTGTGTTTTAAGTGGCCTGTCGATTCTGTTGAACACTGAAGATTTTACATTATAGACATAGACACTAGTTTTCTGTACCCATTTCAAATAAGAGAAAATACTGCTACAAAGTGGATCAGAGGTTCACTGGTCCTGACAGTTGTTACTATCTGTTATGAATAAAAAAGGCATATTTTACTGTAGTAACAGTGTGTACATTTGTAAGATTTAGGATTTTTTAAAGCACCAAAAATTTTAGAGTTATATCGATTGGCAGAGTCAAGATTTAGGATGCCAGTCTTAACAAATGTTATACTAAAACATATGCTTGTTTTCTAAAGTTAGACAAAAGTATTTAACTAGGAGACATGACTTATCTATGTTCCTAGGATATTATATAACACGTGAGTAAGAAAAGATTTCATAATGTGAAAATGTTTCACAGATTTAATAGCTTATTACCACACTACTCTTGATATGACACATTTAACAAGTGGAACAGAGAATGAGGTTGCTGTCTAGTAGCTGATAAAGCATGCTAAACACCACTTTTCTTGGTGTTCCTGTTCCATTGCAATTTTTTTTTCTGTCCTACATCAAAAATCCACTCGGTATGATTTAGGTACCACAAATCTTGAAGTTGATAAATCTTGTTTAAATCCAAGGTAAGTAACTAGTAATATCTGTTACATAGCTAGTGAAAAAAAACCACTGCCACACCAAAACATAATGACTATTGGTTCAGTGAATAATGTGAGGTGCATTTAATGTTATTAATCATATTGACTGATGAATTTTGGATAGTGTGTGCACTGAAGATTTTATCACTAAGAAATCTACACATATTCTAGTTTGAAATCTTTGACAAAAATCTATGATCGGGAAATAATAACATAGGAACTGAGTGAGAGCAAACTGGTATTTTTATTGTTGTTTTCATGAAAAAAAAAAGTATTCTTAGGATTTTTTTTTTTGTGAAAACTACCAAAAATCGAAGGCATTTGATTTACTAAAAATTATATTAGAAACTGTCCAAATTCAGTATTTCTTATATTAATATCACAATTAAATGTACAGATCATGTACAATTACTTGTGGAATTTCATATCTTTTCCTAAGTGCTACAACCCATATTTCACTTAATGCTTTAACATCTAGCTACATATTTTTAAGTCTTGATATACTTCAAGTGTATGTCCTATTGAAAATTATGTAAAACCACTTCCAATCTAACTTTAAAGACTCAATAAATATTATCAGCTATAAAACATATGAATATATTAGCCTAGCTAGTTAAACTTACCTATGATTGCCATAAGAGCACTTTGTAGTATTTTTAACAAAGGAACTCTTTAACTTGGTGAAAAGGTCTTTACCTAAATATGTGCTTCTGTAGTTCAGGAAGTTAACATTTTCATTATATAAGTTATTATATTTCTTTCATTTATTCATTTGTATTGTATAATAAATAAAATATTGTTTTCTTATGCATGTTAAACAAATCCTATATTGTCTTTTAAGCGGACTAATTACGTGCAATTTAAATGTGAACAATTTAGAAAAATGGAGAGTAACATATGCGTATGGTGAGAACAGAAAACCACCATAATGTAAATAAAGAAATACATAAATATATAAATAAAATCTCAAAGATCTATCAAACTCAGATGACTATTAAGGAACTCATTCTATTTGTCATCATCAACTCAGTGAAGTAAGAAATCCTTCCCCAGGCTGAATAATCCAGAAACATACAGTATGTAGGGTATGAGAAAACCCATCTAGGAAATGTTAAGATTATGCAGATTGACCTAATTACAAACGAGATAAATAGAAGTGATGAAGTAGCATTATTACTGGATATGTACCTAATTTGTGGAAATAAGTGGGTCATGAAAATTAGGAACCTAGTTAGTTGGGTGGAGAGGTTTCAAGAGCCAGAGAGTCTGTGAGTACAGCTAACTGAGATGAAAATCCCTGCAGATGCCATGCGGTTCCATGATGGCAGAGGTAGTTAGTGTCCTTGCATCTTTTCTAATAGGTACAACAGGTGGCAAGCCAATATGTTGGGCAGGAATCCACTAAAAATTTAAGATTATCAGTCTGAGAGTTAGTGTTAGTCACATGGCGGCGGCTCAAGCAAAAGAAACCAAAGGTTAGACTCAGTTCACAGGCTCTGAGGTCCCCTGCTGTGAGAAGAAACAAAAGGACTGCTCTAGGCAGAAAGCCCAAGCTTTTCTTCTACAAACAGGCAGAGTTTAAAGTATGGCTTATGTGTTTAAAGATGGTATAGAAAAAAAAAAAAGAAAAAAAAGAAAAAGAAAACATTATGTTTCCTCTTTACACACCAAGAAAACCTTGACTAATTCCAGGTTACATCCTGTTTTACATGTACTTTATGCTCATTGTTACTAGTAAGATCTTAATACACACTATCAAACCTTATTTTAAAAAAGCCAAGCAATGACAAAAATGTATTCGTATACTTTTATGCAAAAGTGTTTAAAATTTGTCCATTTATCTTTGTTTTTTTTTTTAAATAAAGTTCTTCAATAAAAAAGAAGATGGTATAAAGATATCATGCTCTATTAAGTCTTACAGGATACTCATATTCTTTCTAATGAGAGCACCACTGGAATTTTGGGTTAAAAGTCATGGTTTGACAAGCTGCCTGATTCTTATTAGCAGGTACTAATAGAGGTGTGATTAAATGGTTTTGTAGTTAAAAGGAGAGAATACAGATTTTGCCCAAGTCACACGGGGCATTTCACATCTAGTACAGGGAAAAATAGAAGTTTGTACACCAGGCAGAGTGCATCAGAGATGTATATTACAGAAGTGGTTACTGATGCTCCAGGTAGAGAGCTTATCAGATAGATGGTATTGTTTGGTCTGCAGGAAGCTCATATGGAAATTTTGGGTTTTCTGGCATGAGAGATTAGAGATGACTAGAATAGGCTCTTACAGTGTGTTAGATTATTTCATTTGTTTTGGATTGTTTCACTTTTCAAAATGTGTGTTTTTTTAGTTTAATGGTTATATTATTTTTCTGGGAGAGAATGCAAGATACAAGCTTTTCTGGTTGCTGACTAAAGGACAAGCTATTTTGGGAGAAAAGTTTTGTCTGTGTTTTTCAAAAGGGTGATTAAAGTCTGGACACCTTCCAGAGTTATATAGATCAGATTTGATAGAGGGAGACCGCCTGAAGAACTAGATTCAAGAGAATCAAACAAAAAGAAACCTTGATAATACTAAAATATTGTTTTGAGATTTATATATTACATAATGCACAGTTGTGGTGAGTCTCACCATCAGACTTGCTGAATCTGCCTGCTTGAACCCCTGATCAGGGAATTTCAGCTCGGATCTAGTCAAGACATATCAGAGACTAAAACAGTCATTGGTGTGGCCTTCTTAAGGCCTGGCCAGCTTCCTCAATTTGCCTATTCCCACCCCTTCAAGATATCACAACACCAATATATACAGCTTTAAGACTTTATTGAAGAGCCATTGTCCTGATTCCCTTTTCAGAGGCTGGGGGTAGTTATTCTATGGTTGTTTTTCTAGAGAATTTAGAAATTAACATAATTTAACAGGGAGAAACTAGCTAAAATTGTAGAGCTATAATCTCATCTGCTAGAAATCTTTTATCTGTTAGTAAACTGAAGTATGAATTTCTTATTGATTTAAAATTGAGATTAATATTGCTACTTTCACAAAGGCATTGTACCTATATAACACATTAAAGAATACAAGGCTTACTATAATTGATCAGAGCTGATTAAGTATAGAAGTTAAGGGCCAGATAGCAAATTCATGGCTCTGAGATTACGGTTAGAGTGTTTTCGAGATAAGTTATTAAGAGTAGTTAAGGGAAAACAGTCCAGATTACTTTACATAGATAGTTTTCTGAAATATCAGAAATCCACAAAATGCAACATTTAATGTTATTTATCATTTGTTGAGACGTATCTGTTCCTAACATCTCCCCTTTTGTGGATTCAAAGAAGAAATTGAGCGTCTCTACCTCCATCTGGAATAATACATTGTCACTAGGTAGCCAGTGGACAGAAATTGCCTATTTTTCCTACAGACCTGTACTGTTCTTGAGAAGACACAATTTACAGGTTAGGACAGTTTAATTCTGCTGAGACAGAATAAGCTCTTTCTTAATAATTCCTGTTTCACTAGGTCTGTCAGATTCCTGGGCCAGAAGGCTGAAGACTGATGCTTGTAAGTGTTGCTAACTGGGGACTGTGTAGGTAGGCAGTTCTCTCTACAACCTGCCTCAGTTCTGGAAGCTGTGTTAGGCTCCCTATATTTTCAGATAGTATTGATCATTTTCTATTTCTGATGAGGTTAAAGACTACTTATAGTCTTATAGATTACTTATGCTATTTAACTTTGAGAGAACATATTTAATTATATGATTTTCAGTTAGTATACAAGCTATTGGGGATATAATATATAGATTTTAAGCCTTTCTAAACTAGGATAGAGAACAAAATGTTCTATTTAATTGACAAAAATGATGGATTGGGTGTTAGGTGTTTATACTTTGTAAATCACAAAATGGTAATAGTTTTGCTCACCTTACATTTGAGAGAAAAGTTATTCTTTATAATTAAACAGAAAATGTGCATTGTGGTTGTTATGCAGGTGAGGGCAGGAACAAAATAAGGCAAGGTCTGTGATTGGACAGTGTAAAAAGTAAGGTAGGGACAGAGTTTGTGAGAGGGTGGAGAGAGAGGGGGGAAAAAAGAAAGCCAACATGGAAGAAGCCAAGACAGAGTAGGATGAACCACCCCTGTGTGGCTTTAAATAGCCACAGGTAGCTATGAATATCTTATAAGGGATAGATTATTATAGGACAATTTGTCTTATCTAGGTGGGCAGTTTATACCAATATCGATTGCCTCTAAGTTTATTGTGTGGATGTTTTGTGGAATGGTAATTTATTGATATAAATATGATTGATAAATTACAAGTTTCTAAAGTTTTGATTTTACAGAGCTAGTGGGAATTGTGAGGATAACCACAGGGGCCAGTTGCTGGGAATGGGAGTAGTGGCCTCTGCTGGGACCAGAGAGTAGCCAGCAGCAAACTGGAATGGAAATTGAGAACTTAACAAGTCAGATGAAGAAGTCTGGCTAAGTGAGGTGAAAATACCCCACATTTGCCATATGTCTCCACAATTCCTGTGACAGTAAGGGTTGATGGCACTTTTTAAATATTTAACACAACAGTAACAAACAAGGAGGTTTCTGCCATTCTCTATTCAACAGTTCTGTTTTGACCAATGATATTTTGTTCAGGGCCATAAAAAGACCAAAGTGAACATAAAGGATTTTCTAGAATTGGTCCAATGTACAAAACATTGACTTTAACCCAGGGGTAGTTACTTGGCTATGAAATATGGAGTTTTTCAGACATGCATAATGTAGGTTAGCTGATACTCTTGAATTTCACAAGTTTTGCCCTAGTGTACTTATTTTGAAAATCACAGAATAAGTAAATTACAGCTAGATCTAAACATTGATTCAGCTGACAATTTTTTTTACCTGCTACTTTTCAACTACACAATGACACTCTTATTATTATTATTATTATTATTATTATTATTATTATTATTATTATTATTATTATTATAGGCTAGAATCTCATTCTATGGACTGGTCCCAGTTTGCAGAAAAATGTTTGAAAAACTCAACTGGAAATATGATTTATCCTCACCTTAGCTAAGCTTAGCAATGAAATACTTTTGGGGTTTCCTTGGCATTTATGAAAGCCAGTGAATATTGCACAACTGAAAATATATTTGAAGTTTTGCTGTGAGGCATAAGATGAGTCAACACCAGGGAAAGTGGCCTTTTGGTAGAAAAATCTCCATGTTGATAACTGCCAATGACCATTTGAAGCTTGACAGAACACTTAAGCAAACAGGCTGTTTAGAGTAAGAATTCAATCAGCAGTTTGTCTGCTTTTGAGGAGTACTTTTGGTAGAGTTCTCTTGTTCTTTGGGAATTTTGAAATACAAAGGTGGTTGGAGTAGTTTGAGCCACATATGCACTGAGTCCACAGCTGACAATGCTTTCACATGAGAATGTGTCATTACAAGCAATGAATTTGATGAAAACAGATCCACGTTATTTTGTTTGTTTTTGTAGCCATGCTTCTATTGGAATATTAATAGAAAATTGAGCTATTATTGGGTAACTTACCTGTGGCAACCTAATGATTTGTAAATTCTGAGAAGTGTCATTTTTAGGTAGGTAAAAGGTAATTATTTTCTCTCTTGCTAAGGAACAGAATATTAGACAGTTTGTGTGTCAGATGTGGGATTAGTGGAAGATGACAAGTGATTACTATGTCTACTTTCAAAGGAGGCATTAAGGAACACTTGAATAAATACATTCATTACTTTTCATCCTTTCAAGAGAAAAAATTCCTACTTTATACACAATTCTATGGGTTGTATTGAAGTGAGTCATAGACATCTTAGGTTCCCTTTGAAGATTTAATACAAAAAGAGACATTTTCTTTATATCTAAGGATGTCACTTGTTTTCTTGTAAGAAAAAAAAATGATTCATAGGCATCACTGTTGTTAAGGAAACATGATTTATTAAAATGTATGGGTTTTTCATATGACTTACAAGTTTCCGGAGTCAAATATAGGTTTGTGCAGCTCTGCCTACAGGATTTATCATATAATAACAACCATATAACATCATTTTATTTAAATCAGAAATGCAAACACAAAAATTATTTCTCCTATGTCTGATTTCCTATTAATTGCCATTTTGCATACTAGTGATGTTGAAATATTCAGAACTTATAATTCCATATTCACAGAGTACATATGTTAATTCTAGTCATCAATTTTAAAATAAAGTGATTTGTCCAAAAGGTAGATTGTTTTCTAGACTGGTAATATGCTTTATATTTAAAGCCTTCAGCAGTTATTGGGATCCTTTTCAACTCTAAGGTTCTTTACTGGGGAAAATTGGATACATTTTCCACAATTTGTTCAAAGTCTGGAAGCAGACTCCTTAGAGCAAATCTAGCTATTTCCATTGCTTTGAAACTGGGCATTATCATACTGCTAATTCTACAGTATGACAGCTGGGATTTTTACTATCCAAAGGCCTTTGCTTTTTTATCTCACTTTCCTTCATTCTGTCTTTGCACTATATTTTTGAAACTCCCCACTGGCTTTCATGACAATTTGCCAAGAGCGATGTAATTGTTATCCATTGTGGACAACACATATGGAGGTGACTCCAAGCTTCCAGTTATGCCTCTGGTAAGTCATTTCCCTTTTTCTCATGAGTTGCTAAGGCTCCTGAATGAAGGACTGTTTTTTTTTTTATTTTTTTGCTATTAAATTATTTTTTTATTATTATTATTATTATTATTATTATTATTATTATTATTATTTTATTACCACCATCATCATTATTTTGATTTTTGTTTACATTCCAGATTTTATTCACCTCCCAGTCAACCCTCCAACTTTTCCACATCCTATATCTCCTCCCTTATCCCCTGTATCCATGAGGATGTCCCTAACCACCAACCCCCAACCCCATCAGATCCTAAACTTCCTGTTAGGTGTATCTTTTCTGACTGAACTCACACCAGGCATTCCTTTGCTGTATATGTGTCGAGGGACTCATATCAGCTGGTATATGCTGCCTGGTTGATGATCCAGTTTCTGAGAGATCTTGGTGGTCAGGTTAATTGAGACTGCTGGAATTCCTATGGGCTGACCCTCCTTCTCAGCTTCTTCAAGGTTTTCCCTAATTCAGCCACAGGGTCAGCAGCTTCTGTTGATTGGTTGGTTACAAATATCTGACTCCTTCAGTTGCTTGTTGGGTCTTATGAGGGGCAGTCATGATAGGTTCCGTTTTCCTAGTGCTCCATAGCCTCAGTAATAGAGTCAGGCCTTGGGGCCTCCACTTGAGCTGGATCCTACTTTGCACTTGTTGTTGGACCTTTTTTTCCTCAGGCTTCTCTTGATTTCCATCCCTGCAGTTCTTTCAGACAGGAACAATTATGGGTCAGAGTTTTGACTGTGGAATATCAACCCCATCACTCACTTGATGCTTATGTTTTCTGCTGGAGGTGCCTCTACAAGTTTCCTCTTAACACTTTAGGGCATTTCATCTAAGGTACTGTACTGGCTGGTTTTGTGTCAACTAGACACAAGCTGGAGTTATCACAGTGAAAGGAGCCTCAGTTGAGGAAATGCCTCTGTGAGATCCAGCTGTAAGGCATTTTCTCAACTAGTGATCAAGAGGGGAGGGCCCAGCCCATTGTGGGTGGTGCCATCCCTGGGCTGGTAGACCTGGGTTCTATAAGAAAGCAACCTGAGCAAGCCAGGGGAAGCAAGCCATTAAGGGACATCCCTCCATGGCCTCTGTATCAGCTCCTGCTTCCTGACCAGCTTGAGTTCCAGTCCTGACTTCCTCTGGTGATGAAAAGCGACATGGAAGTGTTAACTGAATAAACCCTTTCCTCCCCAACTTGCTTCCTGGTCATGATATTTTGTGCAGGAATAGAAACTCTGACTAAGACAAACTGGTACCAGCATAGTGGGCTATTCCTGTGACAACCTGAAAATGTTTTGGGGAGGATTGTGTAAAGACTTTGGAATTTTGAGCTAGAAGAGCCATGGGCATATTAAGAGCTCTGTGTGATGCTTAATAGGAACTTGGAAGGTAATGTCGAGAACAGTGCAGAAGATGGAGGCCTGGCTTGTGAAATTTCTGAGGAAACATTAAAGAATCTTTGATCAGGACTGTTGCTGCTTTGTTTGTGAAGATTCTGTGGTTTTGGTTAGCTGGGGCTGAAGAATCAGCTGTGATAATGAATGACCCCCGGAGGGTATCTTCCGTCTGAAGAGACCCCTCCCAAGGAACAGCGAGACCACTCACTTCGGATGCAAGTAGCAAGAGGTTTATTTACACAGGTACCTGTGGGCACACAGTCTCTCGGAGGACTTGCGCGCCGGACAAAGGGGCAGTCCCCTTTTTATAGGGCTTGGGGGGCAGAAGCAAGGTAGAGAAGCAGAAGCATAGCAACAGGGTTTTAATTGGTTAATTTAAATGAAACTAGGGTGAACTGGGGACAAGCCTCAAGTTCTTCAGAAAGAGCAGCCTTGGCCCCTCCTCTGGGACAGGGTGTTGTTTTTCGTCCTTGTATCAGCATGTATGGCAAAATATTGTGTCTTTACCCCGGTCCAGGTGGTCAACCGCAGACATCTTGTTTGGCAGGGACTGTGGCAGAAATATGGCTCCAAGGACACAACTCTTGGTACCAGTCAGGGGCTGCAGCTTATCTGAAAGCTGGGCTTGTCTGAGTGTCTCTCTTTCTTTGTCTATTGCAAGCTGGCTGCCTACCAGTATCTTGCTTGGCCACCTGGGACCCTGACCTAGCCTGCCCCGTGTGTGCACAGCCTTACAGACATGGCATTTACTGTTGCTAAGCGGGGGTCTTTCAATTACAAAGATACCAGAACTACTAAAGCAAAACCTTTGCCTAACTGGGACTATTGATGATGGTCAGCTGGAGCTAAGAAATAAATTAGTGGTGATTTAGAAGAGATCAGCATCATTGAGGTGAAATTTTCTGGGAACTGTTTTGTGAAAGTACAAAGAGGATTTGTTCCAGAGATAGCCAGGGTTTTTCCCTCCTGCTGTGGTTGGACTTGGTAATCTGTAAGAGTCACCTAGGTGGTACTGGTTTTGAAGGTATGAAGGGGTATGGAGAGCAGCTGAGGCTTGGCACTGTGAGAGGCCATGAAAGGCCATTGGTGAAGGTGCATCCTCCTTGGCAATTAGTGCCCCAAGACTGACAGTATTGTTTTGGAGATGCCAGTACCATGAGATGATCACCAAGAACAGCAGCAGTAGTGGGGAACAGGCAGCTGGAGCCTAGAAGATAAAATGTGTGCCACAAAGGGCAAAGGGAGAGAAGTGACCCAAGCCCTTGGAGGAGCCCAGAAGTTCATAAGTGGATTCCCAGACACTGGATGGTTAGAGATTGATTTTGTTTTGACTGTGATTCTGCCCTGATATCTTTCCCTCTTGAAGAAAGAGGAGGAGCCCACAGTTTAGAGACTTGAATTGTAAAAAGACTGATTTTTTTAAAGAGACTGAATATTTTAAAGGTATTGCAATTTTAAAATGTAATAATTGGTAAAAACTGTGGAACTCAATGTTATCTAGATCTAGGGGATAAAGAAGAAAGTAAGGACTGAAGCTTAATATTGATTTGTTTGCATTTCAAGTTGACAAGGTGTCAATTGTACTGGCTGGCTTTGTGTTAACTTGACACAAGCTGGAGTTAATCACAGAGAAAGGAGCCTCAGTTTCAGAAATGCCTCCATGAAATTCAGCTGTAAGGCATTTTCTCAACTAGTGATCTAGGAGGGAGGGCCCAGCCAATTGTGGGTGGTGCCATCCCTGGGCTGGTAGACCTGGGTTCTATAAGAAACCAGGCTGAGCAAGCCAGGGGAAGCAAGCCAGTAAGTGACATCCTTCCATGGCCTCTGCATCAGCTCCTACTTCCTGACCTACTTGAGTTCCAGTCCTGACTTCTCTGGTGATGAACAGCCATTTGGAAGTATAAGCTGAATAAAACCTTTTCTCTCCAACTTGCTTCTTGGTCATGATATTTTTGTGCAGGAATAGAAACCCTGACTAAGATCGGTACCTTCCTTGAGTCCTGAGAGTCTCTCACCTCCCAGGTCTCTGGTACAATCTGGAGGGTCCTGCCAACCTTCTACCTTCTGAGGTTGCCTGTTTCCATTCTTTCTGCTGGCACTCAGGGCTTCAGTCCTTTTCCCCCCACCCAATACCAAATCAAGTTCTGCTCTTACCTCCACCCTGTCCCTGTTCCCTCCCAGGTCCCTCTTTCCCCACTTCTGATTCCTTTCTAATCTCTCCTAGGTGGGACTGAGGCAACCTCATTTGGACTTTTCAGTTTGTTGACCATTTTTTAGTTCTGTGGACTATATCTTGGGTATTTGGCACTCTTTTTATTTTTTTAGGCTAATATCCACATATTAGTATGTACATACCATGCATGTCCTTTTGGGTCTGAGTTGCCTTACTCAGGATAGTATTTTCTAGTTCCATCAGTTTGCCTGCAAAACTCAAGATGTCTTCATTCTCAATACCTAAGTAGTATTTGATTAGGTAAATGAACCACATTTTCTGTATTCTTCTGACTTGGGATATCTGGGTTGTTTCCAGCTTCTGGCTATCACATATAAGGCTGCTATGGACATAGTGAGACACATGTCCCTGTGGCATGGGGGGGGTGCATCTTTTGGGTATATTCCCAAGAGTGGTATTGCTGGGTCTTCAGGTAGATATATTTCAAATACTCTGAGGAACCTCCAAATTGATTTCCAGAGTGGTTTAACCAGTTTGTAATCTTACCAGCAAAGGAAGAGTGTTCCTCTTTCTCCACATCCTGGCTAAGGAGTTGTCACCTGAGGTTTTTATCTTAGACATTCTAATTGCTGTAAGGTGGAGTCTCAGAATCACATTGATTTACATTTCTCTGATCACTGAGAACTTTCAACATTTCTTTTGTTGCTTCTTAACACTTCAAAAATTCTGTTTAGTTCTATATCACATTTTGTGATTGGCTTGTTTGGTTTTTGGTGGTGAGCTTTGTGGGTTCTTTATATATTTTAAATATTAGCCCTCTATCATATATGGGGTAGGTGAAGAATTTTCTCAATCTGTAGGTTCTTGATTTGTCTCGTCGACTAAGTGTTTTGCCTTTGAGAAGTTTTCCAGTCTCATGAGGTCCTATTTATCAACTCTTGCTCTTATTTTTTTAACTTTCTTTTAAAAAACAAAGATAAATGTAAAGATTTTAAGCATTTTTGCATAAAAGTATACAAACACATTCTATAAGGTTGTAATTAAGTATTTGCGGATAGCTATACATACACATATGTATATATGTAACAACAATATAGGAAAAGAGGTTATTAATTTGAGGAGATAGGAGAGAAATTGGGAGGGGCTGTAGAAAAAAGGGGGATGTGATACAGTTCTATTTTAATTAAAATATATTCTTTTTTTCCCTTTTTTCTTGATCTTCACACAGTCTGTGAGTTGTTTCTGGGGTGTTCAGGGCTTTCTGGGGTTAGTATCCCACTATCAGTGACTGCATATTATGTCTGTTCTTTTGTGACTGGGTTTCCTCACTCAGGATGATATTCTAGAGATGCAACCATTTTCTTAAGAATTTCATAAAGTCATTGTTTCTGATAGCTGAGTAGTAATTCATTGTGTAAATGTACCACAATTTTTGTATCCATTCGTCTTCTGAAGGACATCTGGGTTCTTTCCAGCTTCTGACTATTATAAATAGAGCTGCTATGAACATTGTGGTGCATATATCTTTGTTGTGTGTTGGAGTATCTCTGGAATAAATGCCCAGAAATGCAATAGCTGGGTCTTCAGATAGCACAGGTACCAGCCAAAGCTGCTATACCCAGCAAAACTCTCAATCACCATAGATGGAGAGACTAAGATATTCCAAGACAAAACTAAATTTACACAATATCTGACAACAAACCCAACACTACAACGAATTATAGGTGGAAACCCGATTACATCAAGGGGAACAACATTGCAATAAAAACAAGAAAACTTCTAAGCAAGAAAACCAAAAGAAGAAAGACATACAGGCACAATTCAACCTACAAAAGCAAAAATAGCAGGAAGCAGCAACTATTCCTTGATATCTGTTAACATAAATGGACTTAATTCCCCAATAAAAAGCCATAGGCTATCAGACTGGATACATAAACAAAACCCAGCACTTTGTTGCATACAAGAAACTCATCTCAGAGCCAAAGACAGACACTATCTCAGAGTAAAAGGGTGGGAAAAAACCTTCCAAGCAAATGGCCCCAAGAAGCAAGCTGGACTGGCCATTCTAATAATGAATAAAGTAGATTTTCAACAAAAAGTTATCTAAAAAGATAAGGAAGGAAACTTTTTACTCATTACAGTGGAAATTTGTCAGGAGAAACTCTCAATCCTAAACATATATGCTCCAAATACAAAAGTACCGATATTCATAAAAGAAACCCTACTAAGACTCAAAAAATACATTTCACCCCACACAATAATAGTGGGAGACTTTAATACCCTACTCTCTCCAATGGACAGATCAGGGAAACAAAAACTGAACAAGGATACTGTAAAACTAGAAGAGGTTATAAACCAACTGGAATTAATAGATATCTACAAAACATATCATCCTAAAAAAAAAAAATACACTTCTTCTCAGCACCTCATGGCACCTTCTCAAAAATTGACCACATAATTGGTCACAAAACGAGCCTCAATAGATATAAGAAGATTGAAATACTCCCATGCATCCTCTCAGACCACCATGGTTTAAGGCTGGTCTTTAACAACAACAAAGACAACTAAAAGTCCACATACACATGGAAACTTAACAATGCTATGTTAAACGATAGCAGGGTCTAGAAAGAAATAAAGAAAGAAATCAAGAATTTTCAAGAATTCAATGAGAACAAAAAGACAACATACCCAAACCTATGGGATACAATGAAAGCAGTACTGAGAAGAAAACTCATACCTCTGAGTGCTTCCAAAAAAAATTATAGAAAGCATACATCAGCAACTTGACAGCACAGTTGAAAGCTCTAGAACAAAAGGAAGCAGATACACCAAAGAGGAGTAGATGGCAAGAAATAATCAAACTTAGGGCAGAAATCAACCAAATTGAAACAAAAACAACAATTCATAGAATCAATAAAACCAAGAGCTGGTTCTTTGAGAAAATCAACAAGATTGATAAACCCTTAGCCAGACTAACTAGAGGGCAAAGAGAAAGTATCCAAATTAACCAAATCCGAAAGGAAAGTGGAGAAGTAACTACTGAAACTGAGGAAATTCAAGAAATCATCAGATACTACTACAAAAGCCAATACTCAACAAAGCTGAAAAATCTGGAGGAAATGGATAAATTCCTAGACAGATACAGGATACCAAAGTTAAACAAGGACCATGTAAACCATCTAAATAATCCCATAGCACCTAAAGAAATAGAAGCAGTCATCAAAAGCCTCCTAACCAAAAAAAAAAAAAAAAAAAAAAAACATGGTCATCTCACTAGATGCTGAGAAAGCATTTGACAAAATTCGACACTACATCATCTTAAAAGTCTTGGAAAGAACAGGAATCCAAGGCTCATACCTAAACATAGTAAAAGCAATATACAGCAAAACAACAGCCAACATCAAACTTACTGGTGAAAAATTTGAAGCAATGGCACTAAATTCAAGGACTCGACATGGCTGCCCACTCTCCCCCTACCTATTGAACATAGTACTGGAAGTCCTGGCCAGAGCAATTTGACAGCAAAAGAAAATCAAAGGGATACAAATTGGACAGGAAGAAGTAAAAACAACACTATTTGCAGATGGCATGGTAATGTACTTAAGTGACCCCACAAATTCCAGCAGAGAACTCCTACAGCTGATAAACAAGTTCATCAAAGTGGCTGGATATAAATTTAACTCAAACAAATAAGTAGCCTTCCTATATTCAAAGGACAAACATGTGGAGAAAGAAATTATGGAAAAGATACCCTTCACAATTGTCACAAAAACTATGAAATACCTTGGTGTGACTCTAACTAAGCAAGTGAAGGACCTGTATGACAAGAACTTCAAACCTCTAAAGAAGGAAATCAAGGAAGATCTCAGAAAATGGAAAGATCTCTCATGTTCATGGATTGGAAAAATCAACATCTTAAAAATGGCCATCCTACCAAAAGCAATCTACAGATTCAATGCATTCCCCATCAAAATCCCATCCCAGTTCTTCACTGATTTGGAAAGAGCAATGTGCAATTTCTTTTGGAATAACAGAAGACCTAGAATAGCGAAATCCATCATCAACAACAAGAAAACAACTGTGGGAATCACTATCCCTGACCTCAAGCTATATTACAAGACAATTGTGCTGAAAACTGCATGGTACTAGTACAGAAATAGGCATGTGGATCAATGGTATTGAATAGAAGATCCAGAAATGAGCCCTCACATATATGGTCACCTGATTTTTGACAAAGGAGCTGTTAACATTCAGTGGAAAAAGGACAGCCTATTTAACAAATGGTGTTGGTCCAACTGGCACTCAGCATGCAGAAGAATGAAAATAGACCCTTTCTTATCTCCTTGTACAAAGCTCAAGTGCAAGTGGATCAAAGATCTCCACATTAAACCAGGTATACTGAAACTATTAGATGAGAAAGTTGGGAAAACCTTAAAGCTCATAGGCACAGGAGAAAATTTCCTAAACAGAACACCAATAGCTTGAGCTCTAATATAAAAGATTGACAAATGGGACTTAATGAGATTGCAAAGTTTCTGTAAGGCTAAAGACACTATCATGAAAACATAACGGCAGCCAATGGAGTGGGAAAAGATATTTACCAACCCCACATCAGATAGAAGCCTAATATCCAAGGTATACAAATAACTCAAAAAGCGAGATACCAGAGAATCAAACAACCCTAATAAAAGATGGGGTACAGACTTAAACAAAAATTTCTCATTGAGGAATCTCGAATGGCTGAGAAACATCTAAGAAAGTGCTCAACATCCTTACCCATCAGGGAAATGTAAATCAAAACAACCCTGAGATTCTACCTCACACCAGTCAGATTGGCCAAGACCCAAAACTCAGATGACAATAGATGCTGGGGAGGATGTGGATAGAGAATAATACTCCTCCACTGTTGGTAGGGTTGTACACTGATACAACAACTCTGGAAATCAGTCTGGTGGTTCTTCAATAAGCTCTTGATCTTAGAGAGTGAGCCATTGGAGTTAGTTCTGTTTAGAAAATTTCTTTGTGTGCCAATGAGTTTAAGGTTCTTTCCTACTTTCTCTTCTATTAGATTGAGTGTATCTGGTTTTATGTTGATATGATAGTATACATAAATCACCCCAGAATTTCTACCAGAGAACTTCTCCAGATGATAAACAACTTCAGCAAAGTGGCCATATATAAAATTATCTCAAATAAATCTGTATCCTTTCTTAATACAAATGATAAACAAGCTGAAAAAGAAATTGGGGAACTAATTTCCTTCATAATAGCCAAAGTAATATAAAATATCTTAGGTTAACTCTAACAAAACAAGTGAAAGATCTATATGGCAATAACTTCAGGTCTATTAAGAAACCAAAGAAGATCTCAGAAAATGGAGAGAAAATTCAGCTCATGGATTGGCAGAATTAACATAGTAAAAATGGCCATTCTACTAAAGGCAATCTACACATTCAATGAAATCCCTGTCAGAGTCCCAATACAATTCCTCAAAGACATGAACAAAAAGCAATTCTCAAATTCATTTGGAAAGGCAATTCAAAAACAAAGAAACAAAAAAAAATCAACCAAAACAGAATAGAGAAAACAATTTTTAGCAATAAAAGAATGGCACCATTGCTGACTTCAAGCTCACTACAGAACAATAGTGATAAAAACTGCATAGTATTGGTACAGAGACAGACAGGTTGATCAGTGGAATAGAATTGAAGACCCAGAAATAAAACCCCAAACTTAGGCACACTTGATTTTGGACAAAGAAGCCAAAAATATACAATGGAAAAAAAGAAATAATCTTCAATAAACGGTGCTTGTCTAATAGGCTATCTATATATATAGAAAAATGAAAATAGACCCATATTTGTCATCTTACAGAAATCTCAAGTCCAAGTGGATCAAGGACTGTTCTTTTCTGTGTGTGCCCCTTTTTTAGCATAAAGTATTTCTGAATGGATACCCTTTTCAAAAGAGAAGGAAGGGCACACAACATGTAACTTTGACACCATTGAGTCACTGAATTTATCTTTGTCCTTTTATTTTTTGAACATAAAAATACATTGATTAGGTTTTAGTTCTCTTAAGTCATCGTAAGTGATCATTTTTTCTTTGAAATAATTTATGCAATTGATTTTCAGGACACCACTCTCCTGGCACTGTAATTTCCTCCATTACTACTGCCTTTCAGACTGCTTTGTTGATTTATTTGTTCTCTTAACTTCCAGTTTTCCTAGAAACTGCATCCTAAAGACACATTAACAATCAATTTCCATACCCATTCTACCTTCTGTTCAAAACAGTGAAGCAAATATTGTATCATCTTTAACCCATGTCTTTCTCTCCCTCATACTTTCAACCCATCAATAATAACACATCTAGATATTTTGAAATATTCCAGAACATGACCCACCTCTGTGTTAGGACATCCTGTATATAATAGATTTAAAACAATTATAGTCTGCTAAATTAACAGACCCACTAGCTTCCAACTGCACAAAACCGAAAAATTCTCTCATATCGAATATAAGCCTATAGAAAAGCCCCTCTCAACTTATTGTAACTGCATTTCTAATATATCAATAAATGTATTTTATTTTTATTTTTGATTTATTAGCTATTTTGTTATATAAAATTGTAACTTTATGAAATTATTTTTACTTTAGAACAGAATTTGGAGTAACCCAAATCTGTGTTACCATGTTGTAGTCCTTCAAAATGGTTCCAGGTTAAATTACCTCCCATTCCTTTCAAAACATGCTTCTTTCTTCCTTTACAATGCTCATTCTTGCTCATACCTCTGTAGACTGTAGTAATTTTTATGCTTGGTTCACATTCTTCTACTATTGTGCTGTGTAACTGGAGTCCAGGTCTATCCTTGATTTCATTCAGTACCAGTCACACAAGCATTTTTGTAGTTCTTTGAATGTGCATAAAATACTCTCTACACTGGGTTTCTAAGTTCATTATTCCATCTATGAGTTACTACAGTCAAGTATCTTGTGAACTTTCAACATATAAAAGAATGATTCTGCAGTACTATTGTGAAAGTTGCACCAATGATTCCCCAATGTATAACTCAACAATTTAAAAAATCATTCTCTATACCTTTTTCATATCTGACTAATAATCAATACATTTACTTGTTTACTGGCTTTTGGTTACCTACATAATGGAATTAAGTAGGTAATATTTAATTGTGTGTTTTTTCTTTTGTTAAGTATTCACAGTATTTAATGCATTGGTTTGCATTCAGTTAGAGAGCAGAAATAAAATATGTAGGGCCTGCAGAGACATCTCAGTGGTTAAAAGCACTTGCTGTTCTGTCCTAGGACTGAAGTTTAGAGTTTGGCATGCAAGTGAGGGGACTCAGAACTGTTCCAGCTCCAAGGATCCAAGTCTTCTTTATGTCTCCATGAGATCCTGCACTCACATCCACAAAATCATACCCATACACTCATGGACACATAAATATTTTTAAAGATGAATATTTACCGAACTATAATCAAATTATGTTTCAACTTTGTACCATATCTTCTCTAACTGATCACTCCCTTAACTAATTAAATTTGTTACTTGATATTTTTATCTCTTAATAAATTCAGATTGTCAGAACCTATTATCCTTTGGTTCACATATTAATGATTCAAATAGCAAAGGCATAAATATGCATTTTTACATTAAGATAAATTGTTACACATTTATGTGGAGTGTGGAAATATTCAACAGCACGTTCTCCGAGATCTCTGTCTCACACAGTAGAAATGTGTTGTTGGAAATAATGATGTTGGAAAATCCATATTATATACCTGTGGTATGTATCTTTATTGTAGAAGTGTCAGTTGTACACTATACTTTAGATACGTTGTGTTTCAGTGCTATATTTTGAGAACAGTGTATAAAGCCCCTTTCTTTGAACTATGCTCCAATACTCTTCCATGCCACTAGATGCCATGTTTCTTTGAGTTTACTGCTATACTGTCCTCTAGTGTATCTTAAATTCATTTCTCTTACTCTACTATTTTTTTCAATCAAATATCAAAACATCTTAAGTTTTCACTCTTTAAGTCAGTTTCACTAGCACATTTTACATTTTATTTTCTCATATTAAAGACACAGTTAATATCCATATATTTATCTACTAATCCCTAAAAATGTTCTAAACTCCAGATCATAACCTTTTTATATTTTTCTATATAAAGTGTTTGAAATGTTCATGAGAAATTCTTCATACCTGCTTTGTATTTGGTCTGGATGCTGTATTTGAAGTTTGCTGCATATCATTCATTTTTAATTTTTATTTTAATGTTATAGGGTCCAAAACTATCTGGAATAAACAATAATTTCCATATATTTTATGTCACTGTTGTAGTTTGAATTTGAAGTGATGCCCATAAAATTGTGTTTGAATACTTGATTCACAGACACAATTTTGTGTTGTTATGGAAATTTTGGGACATAAAACCTAATTATAATACAGACCAATGGGGCAATGGGGTAAAACATTGCGGAGTATAGTCTGGTTATCAGGCCTCTAAAATGTGACACTATCATGCCTTAAGCTTCACCAACACTGACCAGTGTACTCACCTCCCCCCCTTTTTTCCTGCAATGAAACAGTGAAACAAAATAAACCTGTTTTTATTAAGGTATTTCTATCATTTGTTTTGTGAAAGCAAAGAGAAAGGTAAGTAACAGAATTTCTTTGTGAGAAAACCACTGAAACTTAATGATGTCCCACAAGTCTTTTTCAGATATATATTTTTAATTAATAGCATACATTGGAAAACAGATAAAAATTTGTCACCTTTTCAACTTTACCCATAATGATTTAATAATACACATTTATTAAATATAGTAATGTAAACCAGAGATCCTCATATGCAATGAAGGTTAATTATAATTAAACAACATTATAAAGTCAAGAGGGTTTATTAGAATTAATTGTGAAGTGAGCTATATTCAACCAAAGAGACTCTCACAGGATTTAATAATGCACTTCAGTTAAGATACATACCGTTCTGTTCCTATTAATATAGCATTTCCTCATGGTGATCCAATTGAACTAATGATATTGTTGCTTATACTAAATTAACTGCACTGTCCAAAGAAGTGAGGCAAACTACTTAAGATATATTCAACATTGGGCTTAGGGTATTGTATTACTACTGTAGTATATCTATTAAAATATGATAAATCTTTTTACACCCATTCAATTATCATGTGATTATCAAGTACTTTATTATATCCCAGTATAAGTTTCAATTCGATTTCAAATTCTTCAGCCTACCTCTATTTGAGGCTACTTGTAATATGGAAGTGTGAAACAAGCTGATTACACAAAAACACAACTCAGGGAAATGATAGAGCACTTGCTACTATTACAGCTCTTCATATGTGCCATCATCAATGCAGTGTTCAAAAATAGCAGGCTCAGAAGCAGAACACCCATCGAAACCTTTCTCCTTGCTTTCTACGCACATTTTGGGGACTGAAATACATTAAATCTATTTTTGTGTGTGTCATATCACTATGGATTGATGTTGAGGTGCTATATGCTTGGACAGTGGAGAGGTAGGCAGAGAAATGGTCGGAAAACAGAAGAGGCACAAAAATTGGGTGAATCAAGATGGAGCTGGAGAAAGCAGACATAGATGCAGGTGAACTTAATTGGCAATAGGTAGATATTAATATTTAAAGGGATTCTATAGGTCACTGTATCTCATATAGAAAGGCAGTTTATATCTTTGTTCATTGGATATGATCTTATTGTATAGAGGGTTTGTGGATTGAGACTTTAATATATAAACCTGTATGAAAAGCTACCAGGCTTTAGAGTCATGTTTGTGCTGGGCAGTGGAGGAAAGAAAGAAGCCAGGGTGGTCATATCCACCTGGGACAGAAACAGCAGGGTGGGCTGAGTGAACCACCTAGAAAGGGAATCTCATGGAGAGGGCAGCTTGTGAACTGAGTGACAGAGTTTGTTTACTTGGTTCCACACTAGAATGGCGTCTGAAGAGTGAGACTGTGGGGGCCTATAAAAGGATAAGCCACCCATTTTAATATTTACTGCAACAGATCACATTAATTTAGGTGACAAAATTGCTAAGTTTGAAAACTATAATTTTTGTAATGTGGTTGCATTATATATAGTAAGGTAGTTGAACTGACTGTACATGGCTCATATTAATTGTTGTGAAAGTGTAAATGATAATATTTAACTAGTTTACAATTGGATTTCTTTTTTATTGGTTATTTTATTTACATTTTACTTGTTATTTCATGTTACACTTGTTCTTTCTTGTTATAGAAAAATTAATATAAATGTACAGCAAGATTACAATTACTTTGTTCTTTAGTATGGTTTGTGCCACTCTCCCTCCCCAATGTTTTAAATCATCCTGTAGTATCTCTTGATATTTGGGTTCATCATGTATACTTATGTTTCCCATTACAAAAGTTACATGTGCTTAAATCTCTAGATCAAATTTTACCCAGTGTCAATTTCTACTGTCACAAACATCAAATAACTCTTTTATCTGTGCATAATACTAGACTAATAATTCAAAATGATGCCAGTGTTACTAGCCTCTATATCATGTGTTAGTGGATTATGATGTAGGGATGAAATCCAGCCAGTCATTTGATTAAGAGAATTTTTATTAGAAATTAGAAATGTCATTTTTACACATTGTTTTTGGGTCTTTTGTCACCACTATTTTGGTCAGGTTTAAAAGAGGCCGACCTCCCAGAAATTCTAAAATCCTAAAATATGAGCACTTATGAAAGATTTGATGAAAATTAATTGAAAAACACAACTGATCTTATTAAAACAGTACCCAAAATTGCAATGAGCATTAACTCAAACTGATTTAAATTTATCCAATGTGAAGCTGAGGAGATGATATATTTAATAAAATTCATATGACTCAAGCATGGACTCCTAAATTTAGCTCCTCAGCACATAGATAAAAAGCTATCAAATCTTAGCCATGAGGAGACAGAGACAAGGGATCCCTAGTCCTGGCTAACAAGTGTCTATAGTCAGATCAGTGATAATCCAATTTCAATAAAAGACCCTCTCAAAAATTACAGAAAGAGGCAGTTGAGGAAGATATTTGATATAGAACTCTGACTTCTAAATGTACAATGTATTCACACCTCTTCATAAACACATACACATACAAACATCCCCAGAATACACAGGTTTTATATGGAATCTCCAATGAATTTGTACCAGTACAGACAGCACTGCTGACTACTGTGGTGAGAATTTTCATGCAAGAAGGCTAAAATTCCAAATGGCTGCAGCAAGATATATCTCTTTAAATAATTTTCTAGAAATTTGAATGTTAATCCCTAACTACACACATAGAACACTTTCTCCCATGTGCTGGTTGGTAAAGAACATTGCTAAGAATAGTGATGCAATAATCATCACAGGTGCAAAATTGCTGTAGAGCAGAGTAATAAGAAAGAAAACCACAAACACACACACACACACACACACACACACACACACACACACACACACTAATTCATGTATTTATGTGACAAATAGTTTGTATACTGTAAAGATAAAGTGCCACAAATTCTCTTCTTCTTTCTTTCTATTATCCATGTAAATATAAATCTATGCATGTATGCATGTGTCTGTTTGTCTGCATATCTATCTATCTATCTATCTATCTATCTATCTATCTATCTATCTATCTATCTATCTATCTATCTATCTATCCATACATACATCTTTACTCTGTTTGAACAATTACTTCAGAATAAAAACTACTCATTCCATTTCCAATGTGGAATATTTTCATATTTCTATTTAGAATTAAGTAACCCATATAGGCATGATCAAATTCTTGTAAAGTGTTTTGAAATATATACTGCTGTTTTTAAATATTAAAACAGACTTAACATAAGCTGAGCAATTTCTCTGCACTTACTGGGACATTACATCCTTTACATACATTATCTGTTTTAAATTTTATGGAACTGAGATTGACAGCTTTTATTCATCTGTATTTATAATAAAAACTGGAACCAACAAGTATTAATGTCCTTGCTCAAGTTCACTTAAGGGAATATAGACAATATTGATTGGCTCTTTGGTCGATAACATGTGGATTCAAAGGATCATGCTCGTCACTATTTTCTCTATGCTACTAGGGTTCTTGCTATTTCCTGCCCTCTTGAACATGAATAAATTATTTTAACCTCTTTTCTTCAAAAGAAAACACGACTTCAAATATTTTATCTGCAGAGGTACTGACTAGGAATTCTTTTTTTTTTATAAAACACCTTTATTTTACGAAACAAGGATAAATGTACAGATTTTAAACATTTTTTGCTTAAAATTATAAATTTTTTTGTCAGTACCTTTTTTTCAGATTTTAACATAATTTTTACATAAAACTATATGAATATATTTTTAGTCAGTACTTGATTTTTTTCAAGGTTTGATTGTATGCCTTGAAAACTTAATAGTTACAATGAGCTAAAGTACATGTAAAACAAAATGTAACATGGAAATAGTTAAAGTTTTCTTGTTTTGTAAATATTTTTTTTGTTTTGTTTTGTTTTCTTTATTTCTTGGACTTCATACAGTCTGTGAGTTGTTTCTGGGGGAGTGCAAGCCTCTGGGGTTAGCATCCCACTATCAGTGACTGCATATTATGTCTGTTCTTTTGTGACTGGGTTATCTCACTCAGGATGATATTCTCTAGATGCAGCCATTTTCTTAAGAATTTGGTTAAGTCATTGTTTCTGGTGGCTGAGTAGTATTCCATTGTGTATATGTACCACAATTTTTGTATCCATTCATCTTCTGAAGGACATCTGGGTTCCTTCCAGCTTCTGGCTATTATAAATAGAGCCGCTATGAACATTGTGGTACATGTCTCTTTGTTGTGTATTAAAGTGTCTCTGGGGTATATGCCCAGAAGTGGAATAGCTGGGTCTTCGGGTAGTACTATATCCAATTTTCTGAGGTATCGCCAGACAGATTTCCAGAGTGGTTGTATTAGCTTGCAACCCCACCAACAGTGGAGAAGTGTTCCTCTTTCTCTGCAGCCTCGCCAGCATCTGCTGTCATCTGAGTTTTGGATCTTGGCCAATCTGACTGGTGTGAGGTGGAATCTCAGGGAATTCTTAAGAAACCAATTTAGTCTTGGCCTTATTGCCCTTGTCTATTTCTCAATATATACTAGTATGAATCTCTGATGACTAAGAGAAGAGCTACAATACAGAAATAAGGAAATGAGGGAATGAGGAAGGGAAATAATATCAGAATAACCAAACTTTCATGGATATGAATCATTTCGTAGGCATCTTTCTATTAATACATTATGGGGAAAATATATTTAGGAAAATAGTTATTAATGATCACAAGGTTTTACGTTCATTACATTTAATAGATACAAAGTATTACATTATTTACACTGCTTTCATTTAACTCTCACAACAATCCTTGAAGGATATATATCTCTTAATATCCTCAATCTACAGGGATCCTCAGACACAGCATATTATGGTGATACAGCTTAATGTCAGACAGGTATGGGTTGGCAAATGCAGGCCTCAAATAGGATTAAGAATGAATACAAGAATTATGCTCTAAACCACTATTTTATAACACATCTGTCAAAGCATATGATCTTTTTGTTTATGAAAATAAAACTCTAGAGCTCTGCCTATCCCTTCATTTCATCAATGACTATGCATAAAGACTCAGTGGTTTCAGGAGATATTCAGAATATAAACTGGTCTCTTAAAATGTATCTGTATTGTAATGTACATAAAATTCTGTTTAACATTTTGTCATGCAAACACACACATACTGAATCCTGAGAAAAATTCCAAGAAAAAAACATATATTAACATATTAGACATCAAAAACTTAAAATGTATTTGACCATAAAAGTTTTCTTATCTAACTCCATACAATTTTTGCAGAACTAACGAATTAACAGGGACTTTTGCATTATATTATTCAATTTATATGTTAATATTTAATTTGATAATTTTATACAGGTATATGATTTGATGTGTTTTGATCAAATCCACCCCCATTTACTTCCTTCTATATGATTTTCCCCATCAGTTTTCCTCCAGTATTTAATTCATGTACTGATTTTTCATACTGTTTACTTTGTGCTATATGTATGTCCATGAATGTAGGACCATCTACTGGAGTATTGGTAGCTACTTAGAACCACCTCCCTAAAAAATAAAATGTATTTTTCCTCTTCCAGCAACTATCATTCTCCCCTCTCTTTTATGATGATTCCCCAAGTCTTTTATTTAATCTCTTTTGTTGGATATTTTATGTATTTACATTTCAAATGTTATACCCTTTCTCCCCCTCTCCCAAGCTCACTCCCACCCCCCCTTGTTCAACAAATGAGTACACATGAAAAAAAAAAAAAAAAAAAAAAAAAAAAAAAAAACATGGCTCCAGCTGCATATGTAGCAGGAGATTCCCAAGTTTTTTTATGGTGACATGTTAAAAACCCAAGTGAAAAATCCACTACCATCTATGATATACAGTTACAGCAGTATGAAACAATGCAGTATAGTGAAATTTTGCATTTACTTAAGCATATAGTGCTTCCAAAGACATTTGTATGTATGTATTTATTTATAAAAAAAAATGATGACCTATTCATTTAGTTCATGCCTTTTTAATTTATTCCTTGAACTTCTTTCTTTCCTTTCCTTATTGTTTTTGTTTGTTTCTTTGCTTGGTTTTGTTCCTCTTTTCTCTTCTTTCTTTCTTTCTTTCTTCCTTTCTTTCTTCTTTTTAAAGACTGTTTCTCTGTGTTACGCTGCCTGTCATGGAACTTACTGTGTAGGCCAGGCTGACTCCAAACTCACAGAGACTCACTGGATTCTGCCTCCCAAGTGCTCAGATTACCAGTGCTCAGCTCTGACATTTTCTGCATTATGCAATGCATTTTGATCATATGCATCCATCACTATATCCCTGCATTTCTTCTTGGTGCTTCTAATACATTCTGCCTATTTTATTTTCTTCATTGATTTTTTTTGTAATTAACCATGTGAGGCTAATTAATGCTTCCTAGTATGTGCATAGTTGTGGGTAGCCCATCTGATGAAACCTACTACCAACCATATTACAGAGAGTGACTCTTGCTCTGCAAATATTCAATGAGTCCACTAACAGAGAGCCTCTCACTCTCTTCATTATTCACACCATACATTTGACTGGATTTATTTTGTAAAGGCACATTGTTGGAAACACCATTCATTGCCAACACATATGGAAAATAATCTCAACTGGCTAGAAAACGCTTTTCTTACTAGGTAGGTTACATAGTGCCATAAAGGTGCTATGTGGATAACCCATGTAGGAAAGACATTACTCAGACCTGATCCTATATAGAGTGATACTTTCAGGTAAGCTAGACCCAGTGGTTTAATTGTGGCATAGCAGTTATGAAGCCAACTAACTACATTTTGATTGGCTATTAGCCTTGCTACACAGAAAATACTTAATGCCCAGCACTATAAATGTGCTCAAATCGTCATGACAGAATTTTATTACTGGAAATATTCACACACACACACACACACACACACAGAGAGAGAGAGAGAGAGAGAGAGAGAGAGAGAGAGAGAGAGAGAGAGAGAGAGAGAGAGAGAGAGAGAAATTATCTCGATTGTTTCCACTTTATACTTTATTCCTCTCATTCTTGCAACCCTTTCTCCTGACTGTTTTTGCTGACAAACCACATGGTTAGTCACATTTTTGTTGACCCTGTACATGTGAGAATGGAATTAGCCAATGGTACAAAACAACTTACTAGTGGCTATATACCCAAAAGAATGTGAGTCTTCTTCCATAGCATTTATTGTCTTCTAATATTCCCTCAAAAATTGATGGGTTCTCCAGGAGACAGGCCCTCACCTACATTAGAATTTTAACTGTTTTGATCTTTCATAGCTCTTAGGCAGGTGGCCACAGCTGGTGTGAGTGTCTATGTGCAGCAACTATGTCACATTTACATTCTGTCCAAAGTATTCTGTCTCATCTTTACTGTGTTTATTCTTCCTCCTAATTTCTACAATGTTCCTTAATATTTGGTGTAGATTTTAAGGTTTGATATAAATTATCTTTCTATGTCTGACCACTCCGACTCTAAGCATCTGTTTGGAGATTGAGAGCAGTGGAAAGCTATGGACATCAACAGTGATATTTAGAATTGAATTTGACTGTGTCACTATTTAGAGTAACAAAAAGTAAGTTACTCCCTTGGTGCCTTGACTTACTAAGCCATGCCTCTTTCACCTAGTTTAGTGTATCGCATATGGAACTCTTTCCTGTGGAGCAAGATACAATCCAATCAAAATATGTTTGATTACACTGATAATGTATATAATCCCACTACTAATCATTTAGCACATTTAGTATGGCATGCTGGCATTGAATCATGTAGGGTTCAGTGCTATCTAAGTCCATTAATGTATTTTCTCACCCAACAGCATGCATAGCGCTTATGGAACTAAATAAGCTATTCATCAGAGGGACAGTTTTCTAGCTAGTATATGATTGATTGTATGTATCTTAAAGCCAATGTATGTGTTGTATTCAGCAATAGGATATCATTGTGAGAATCTAGTATAATGACAAGAGTTTGTCTTGTTTTGGGTGTCTCTGGAAGCTTCAATATCCAATAGCTAGAGAGACATCTCATGTCTAGCACTGAGATTTTCATTTACTAACATATCTTCTGTGACCAGTACTATCTACATATATAGGTTGTGTCTCTTCAAAATCTTTTTCAGAATTACATTTTCTTTAATTTAAAAATTTTGCATTTTGGGGGGTTGAAGGGATGGCTCAGTGGATAAGAGCACTGACTCCTCTTCCCGAGGTCCTGAGTTAATTCCAAGCAACCACATGGTGGCTCTCCAACTATCTATAATGGGATCCCATGCCCTGTTCTGAAGACAGCTACAGTGTACTCACATACATTAAATAATTAAACAAATAAATAAATATTTTTAAAAAAAAAAAATCTAAGGATGTTCTCGACATCCCGAATCATCAGGGAAATGCAAATCAAAACAACCTTGAGATTCCACCTCACACCAGTCAGAATGGCTAAGATCAAAAACTCAGATGAGAGCAGATACTGGCAAGTATGTGGAGAAAGAGAAACACTCCTCCACTGTTGGTGGGGTTGTAAACTGGACAACCACTCTAGCAATCAGTCTGGCGATTCCTTAGAAAATTGGACATAGTCCTACATGAAGACCCAGTTATTCCACTTCTGGACATATACCCCAGAGACACTCTAGCATACAATAAGGATACATGCACCACAATGTTCATAGCAGCCATATTTATAATAGCCAGAAGCCGGAAAGAACCCAGATGTCCTTCAGTAGATGAGTGGACACAAAAATTGTGGTATATTTATACAATGGAGTACTACTCAGCTATCAGAAAGAATGACTTTATGAAATTTCTAGGAAAATGGATGCAACTAGAGAATATCATCCTGAGTGAGGTAACCCAGTCACAAAACAACAGACATAATATGCAGTAACTGATAATTGGATAATAGCCCCAGAAATCTCTGAATACCCCAGAAACAACTCACAGGCCATATGAAGCTCAAGAAAAACAAAGGCCAAAATGTGAAAGCCTCAGTCCTTCTTAGGAAAAAAATAAGTGTATAGCACCCTCTCGGAGTGTGGTACACCTAGACCTTAAATCATTAATAATTCAAGAGCTAGGAATATAGACTTCTGGCAATTTTTGGTATTCAAAAATCATTGTTTAATCTATACACACCAAGAAAACTCTGTTTCCATGTTATGTTCTGTTCTACATGTACTTTATGCTTATGGTAACTAGTGGGATTTCAATTCATGCTATAAAACCCCTAAATGAATTAAGTACTGACAAAAATATATTCATATAGTGTTATGCCAAAATGCTTTTAAAATCTGTACATGTATCTCTCTTTTTAAAATCAAGTTGTAAAAAAAACTGCATTTTTAATAAGAATTTTTATATATACTTTTAAAATTATGGTTTAATCACCCAATATTACATTTTTAGTTAAAGTTCTGGTAATTGTGAAATCCAAAGAAAATATGTTGTAAACTAGAGAATTAGCATGTAGATAGAGAAGTATATAATGTAAGACAATGGCTAGGTACTATTTGAAATTATTATATGTAAATAAAAACACATCCACTGTACTTTGAAGAGGAATGACATATATATATATATATATATATATATATATATATATATATATATATATATATATTAAGATGTTTTGTTTACTTTTTGGTAACTGGACACAAGCTAGAGTCATTGGGAAAAGGGAACTTCAGTTGAGACATCATCTCCATCAAATTGGCCTATGTACACAATTTTACGGCATATTCGTGATTAATAATTAATGGAGGAAGGTCCATTCCATGGGCAGAGGTATCTAGCCCTTATTAGAGAAGTAGGTGTGAAAATTATGAAAAGGTGCAGAAAGGAACATTTCTTAGTGGTTTCTGTCTCTCTTCTTACTTAAGGTTCTTTGCTGACTTCCCCCAATGATAGACTATAATGGGAAACTGGGAGCAAATTGATACTGGTCATTAAGTCCTATTTTAGGTCATGGGATTTATTACAGAAATAAAAAGCAAATGAGAACAGGATGATTAAAAAGAGAGTGAAATAGAGAAGCAAAGCAGTAAGAATCATGGGAAATCAAGGTATTTTCCCAAATGACAAGTATATCTGCTGAGCTATTACAAATGAATACTTAATGGAAATAGCATTATATTTATACCAAAATTTGCCCTTAAAACATAAATAGGAACTGGAAATAACTATATGGCAAGAGTTGATAGTTGCTTAGAAAAAATTATACAAAATTTATCAAACAAGTGTGAAAATATTTAAATAATTTTGTTCCCCCTTCTAAGTGCAATTGAAACATCCACACTATGGACTTTTTCTTGTTAAGCTTCATATGCTCTGTGAGTTGTACCATGGGTATTCTGAACTTTGGTGCTAATATCCACTTATAATGTTCTTTTTAGTCTGGGTGTCCTCATTCAGGATGACATTTTATAGTTCCATCCATTTTCCTGAAAAGTTTGTGAAGTCACTGTTTTTAATATCTGAGTAGTATTCTACTGTGTACATGGACCATAATAATCATGGAAGGCAGAGGAAGGGAGGGACCTGGATTGGAGAGAGAACTGGGGAGACAAAAAGGGAGCAGGACCAGGTGCTGGAAGAGACAGGAGAGAAGTACAGAGGGCCAGGAGAAGTAATAGAAATAAGTAGCTGTGGGGGTTTGGGAACTTGGGGAATTGCTAGAAAGTCACAGATACCAGGACCTTATGGGGATGACATTAGCTGAAATACCTAACAGCAAGGAGATAGAACCTGAAAAGATTTCCGAAGAGGTTTTGTTGTTGTTGAGGATGGATTTTGCTATTCTAGGTCTTTTGTTATTCCAGATGAAATTGCACATTGCTCTTTCCAGCTCAATGAAGAATTGACTTGGAATTTTGATGGGGATTGCATTGAATCTGTAGATTGCTTTTGGCAGATGGCCATTTTTAAAATGTTGATCCTTCCAATCCATGATCATGGGAGATCTTTCCATTTTCGGGGAACTTCCTCAATTTCCTTTTTTAGAGGTTTGAAGTTCTTGTCATACAGGTCCTTCACTTGCTTACTTAGAGTCACACCAAGGTATTTCATAGTTTTTGTGACTATCTGCGGGAATCACTATCCCTGACCTCAAGCTATATTACAATGCAATTGTGCTAAAAACTGCATGGTATTGGTACAGAAATAGGCATGTGGATCAATGGAATAGAATAGAAGATCCAGAAATGAGCCCTCACATATATGGTCACCTGATTTTTGACAAAGGAGCTGTAAACATTCAATGGAAAAAGAACACCCTATTCAACAAATTGTGTTGGTCCAACTGGCACTCAGCATGCAGAAGAATGAAAATAGAACCTTTCTTATCTCCTTGTACAAAGCTCAAGTGTAAGTGGATCAAAGATCTCCACATTAAACAAACGAGGTACACTGAAACTATTAGATGAGAAATTAGGGAAAACCTTAGAACAGATAGGCACAGGAGAAATTTTCCTGAACAGAACACCAATGGCTCATGCTCTAAGGTCAAAGATTGACAAATGGGACTTAATGAGATTGGAAAGTTTCTATAAGGCAAAGGACACTGTCAAGAAAACAAAGCGGCAGTCAACAGAGTGGGAAAAGGTCTTTACCAACCCCATATCAGATAGAGACCTAATATCCAAGGTATACAAAAACTCAAAAAGCTAGACACCAGAGAATCAAACAACCCTACTAAAACATGGGGTACAGAGCTAAACATAACGTTTTCAGTTGAGGAACACCAAATGGCCAAGAAACATCTGTGGAAGTGCTTGACATCCTTAGCCATCAGGGAAATGTAAATCAAAACAACCCTGAGATTCCACCTCACACCAGTCAGATTGGCCAATATCCAAAACTCAGATGACAGCAGATGCTGGCAAGGTTGTGGAGAAAGAGGAACACTTCTCCACTGTTGGTGGGGTTGTAAACTGATACAACTACCGTGGAAATCAGTCTGACGATTCCTCAAAAAATTGGACATAGTACTACCTGAAGATCCAGCTGTTCCACTTCTGGACATATTCCCCAGAGACACTCCAATATACAACAGAGATGCATGCACCACAATGTTCATAGCAGCTCTATTTATAATAGCCAGAATCTGGAAAGAACCCAGATGTCCTTCAGTAGATGAATGGATACAAAAATTGTGGTACATTTACACAATGGAGTACTACTCAGCTATCAGAAATAATGACTTAATGAAATTCTTAAGAAAATGGTTGCATCTAGAGAATATTTTCCTGAGTGAGATAACCCAGTCACAAAAGAACAGACATAATATGCAGTCACTGATAATGGGATACTAACTCCAGAAAGCTCTGAACACCACAGAAACAACTCACACACTGTGTGAAGTTCAAGAAAAAAAAAAGCATTATGCTCAATCCTACACACCAAGAAAACTTTGACTAATTACAGGTTACTTCCTGTTTTACAGTAATTTATGCTCATTGTAACTAGTAAGACCTTAATGCACACTATCAAACCTTTGGGGGGAAAAAAAAGCCAAGCACTGACAAAAATGTATTTGTATACTTTTATGCAAAAATGCTTAAAATTTGTTCATTTCTCTTTGTTTTTTAAAATAAAGTTGTTCCAAAAAAAAAAAAAAGAACCTGAAAAGACCACCTCCTGTAGATAAACATGGATGGCCCCCAGTTGACAGATGGGATGACCTACCCATCTTAAAATTTTTAACCCAGAATCGTCCCTGTCTAAAGGAAATGCAATAACAAAAATGGAGCAGAGACTTAAGGAAGACCATTCAAAGACTGCCTCACTATGGGATTCATTGCTATACTGTTGATGCCAATATGTGCTTGCAGACAGATTCCTTGTATGGCTGTCCTCTGAAAGACTAAGCTGGCACCTGACAAAACAGATGCAGATACTCACAGCCAGCCATTGATCTGAGCCTAGGGACCACAATGGAAGAGCTTGGGGAAGGACTGAAGGAGTTGAAAGGGATTGTGACCCCATAGGAAGAACACCAATATCAGCCAAACAGACATTTCAGAGCTCCCAGAGACTAAAGCATCAACCAAAGTATGTACATGTGCAGGCCCATGGCTCCTGCTCCATATGGAGCAGAAGACGGCCTCATCTGGCCTCAGTGGGAGGAGATGTTCTGGGCTTTGTCGAGGCCCGGTGACCCAGGGAAGGGGGATGCCAGAAGCAGTGCTGTGGAAGTGAGTTGGAAGTGGGTGAGTAGGTCTTAGAGACAAAGGGGAGGGTGATGCAGTCTGGATTTCATGGAGGGAAGACTGGGAATGTGGGCAGCATTTGGAATGTTAAATAATAAAATGATCAATAAATAAATAAAAAAGAAAATATGTAATTAAAACTAAATGTGGTTGTACACACCTGTAATCTCAGAATAAAGGAAGTTGAGGCAGAAGTGTCCTCCATAGTTTTGGGATATGTTAGGTTTTAGAGAGAGACTCTTTGCAAAACAAACAAGGAACAAAACAAAACACAAGAATTGAAAAGAAATAGAAAAGTGTACTTGAATAGTAGTCTTTGCTTTATTTGTCTTTAATTTGTTTTGGTAATGAAGATCAAAACAATATTGATGTAAATATTGAGGGCAGAAAGAGTCCTGAAATTTTGAGGAATATCCAAACTTAGGAAATTACAAAATATATTGAAATTGGAATGAACAATTTGACTTTTTTTTTTATTGCTTGGTTTATATCTCTTCCAAATTTGCAAATTCCTTTAGCTAACTCACATACACACCTTATGGTGAGTTGTAATACGATGAGCTGAGAGTGTAGCTACAGTATATAGAAAAATGACTATGGCTAATTAGCAATAAGAAGGATTCCCCCCATAGATTAAGATAATATTAATATTTTGTTATTTCTACTTTTCTATTTTTCATTGTATGTACTTCAGTTTAATCATCAAAAGAAAATAATTCTTATACGGGAAATTCGTGAATGTGAGCTCTAACCTCAAAATGAAATAGCAAAAGGTCAAGAAGGGTCTGTTTTTAGCTAAGTAGTAGCAATGCTACACTACCCAAAATGACTCAAAATGAGCAGCATGTACACAAGGGCCACATGAAGATAAGATGAGAAAGTCAAGTTTCTCTAGTGCAAAGAGCACAGCTGTTCGGGTTTCCACTTAGGATGGTGATTTTTGTATTGCAGTCTTCTTTCAAGTCCTATTTTCAAATGCAAGTGAAAGCATAGTTCCTCCCAGTTTATCTTAGCTTGAAAACAGAAAAGTAAAACCCACCCTAAGAAAATGTGCATACCTATATTTTCTTTTATTTCTTGCAAATATAAACTCAAAATATTTCATGCAGGGCTGTCAAACTCAGAAAAAAATAAAATGAGTCTAAAAAGAAATAAAGACATATTATTGTGATGTTGTTGCACAAAACCAGCAGAAAATTTTCTCTTCTAAACATATAGCCTTTCTGAATTTGCTAATATTCCCAAGGAATGACAAACATATACAACTAGTGTTATTGATTTACTAGTAGATATTAGAAGTAAACAATAGTTAATATTTTTGTATTATCTTTCCCTCCTAACCTCTTGTCCCCCATGCAACTCTTTTAGGATATTCCCCCACTCAGCAGGTCTTAGATAGGAATCCACAGTTCACTTCCACTAGAGAACCTGATCTGAGAATTGCAGATCTTCAAGTCTGTCTCTCGCCATTTCTCCAAGTCTAGTAGTCAAGTCTCTTCCCCATTTCTACAGCAGACCATTTGAAACAGCTTCCCCAGACCTCATTTCTAGTGGATCTCACAGATCTTCCCTTCTTAATCTCCCTCCCTCCCTGGACTTTTTGATTTATCCCATCCCCCAATTCCAATAGGCAATCCCTTTGAAAACACAGGCCACTCCTGTCAGGGAAACAGGAAATCTGACTGAAGACTTTCACCTTCCCTTTTGCTTTTCCAGATAAAATTCCCACTCTCATCTTCAGCTCCAATGCAGGGTGCAGTGTCACCTGCCCCTCTCCTGCCCCCCACCCCCAGATGATTCCACAGACCATCCTCTTGTAACTTGCTTCCTGAAACACTTTATCTTATTCCCCAATTGCAGCAGATATTCTCTGTGAATGCATATACACTGGTGAGAACACTAAAAATATAAGGGATACAACTCAGGAAACCCATTATTATTAACAGAGCCCTAGATTATATAGATCAAACAGAGTTATCATGTTGCAGAAATATTGCAGCACAATAATTATGTCATCATTTTGGTTTATCGTCACTGTATTATAAATCCCAATTTTGCACTAACAATATCTTATCAATTTTAAAGAAGTTAAGAATTGTGGGTGTTTTAATTACTCTCATAAATAATGGGAGTATTCTCTTTATTTTTGAAAATTCTATATAAATAGTTTAAAATAGGTCATCTATGTTTTCTTTTATTTTATATAGGGCTATCTAAGTTATCTCTACTGTTTCAGAAGTAGAGAAGCAATTTTTTATTACTTTTTTTCATGGTCCAGTCATTACCTCCTCCCAGTCTGCCCTTCCACAGTTCCACATCCAGTTCTTTCTCCTCCCTTTCTCCAAGAGGATGTCCCCACCTACAGCCAGACTCCCCACTCCTTGGGGCCTCAAATCTCTCAAGGGTTAGATGCATCTTCTCTCACTGAGGCCAGATCAGGCCATCCTCTGCTGTATATGTGTTGGGAGGCCTCATATCAGCTGGTATATGCTGCCTGGTTGGTGATCCAGTATCTGAGAGATCTCAGGGTTCAGGTCAGTTGAGAAACCTGGTCCTCACATGGGGTCACCCTCCTACTCAGCTTCTTCCAGCTTTTCCTTAATTAAGCCACAGAGGTCCCTGAATTCAGTCCACTGTTTGGGTGTTAAGTATCTGCATCTGTGTCAAACTGCTGCTTGTTGAGCTTCTCAGAGAATAGCCATTTTGGGTTACTATAAGCATACAGTAGCATCAATGATAATGTCAGGCCTTGGAGCCTCCCCTTGAGATGGATCCCAATTTAAACCTATCACTTGGCCTGCTTTCCCTCAAACACTTTTCCATTTTTGTCCCTGCTTTTCTCTTACACAGGAATAATTCTGGGTCCGTGTTTTTGATTGTGGATGGCAATCCCATCTCTCCACTTGATGTTCTACCTTTCTACTCTAGGTAGGCTCTTCAAGCTCACTCTCCCCACTATTGGCCATTTCATCTAAGATTTCTCCCTTTGAGTCCTGAGAGTCTCTCACCTCCCAAGTCTTTGGTACACCCTGCAGGGTACCCCCACTTCTCATCCCTCCACACAAGGTTGCATATTTCTAATTTTTCTTCTGGCCCTCAGGACTTCTCTCCTGTTTCATTCTCTAATATGGCTTGTTAAACTTCTTAAAGATTGTATCTTGAGTATTCTGTTCTTTATTGACTAATATTCATTTATTAATGCATACCATGCATGTCCTTTGGAGTCTGAGTTATCTCACTCAGAATGATATTTTCTAGTTTCATTTGCCTGGAAAACTCAAAATGTCCTAATTCTTAATAGCTAAATAATATTCCATTGTATAAATGAACCACATTTTTTTGTATTCGTTCTCCATTTGTGGAGAAAATGGGGTATAGATAGAGCTAAACAGAGAATTTATAACAGATGAATCTCTAATGGCTGTGAAACTTGTAAAGATGGGTTCAAAGTCCTTAGTCATCAAGGAAATGGAAATCAACCGAGATTCCACATTACTCCAATCAGAATGGGTAAGATTATAAAATGTAGGTGACAACAATTGCTGGAGAGTATGTGGAGAAAAAGGAACACTCCTCTGTTGCTGGTGGGTTTGCAAACTGGGACAATCACTCGGAAAATCAATTTAGAGGCTTCTCAGAAAATTGAAAATAGATCTACCTGAACATCTAGCTATACCACTCTTAGGTATATACCCAAAAGATGCTCTACCATGCCACACAAACACATGTACCGCTATGACCATAACAGCCTTATCTGTGGTAGACAAAAGCTGGAGCAACCTAGATGTCTCAGAACAGAGAAGCAATTTTTATACATTCATATTTTAGAAAGTTTTTCTGGATAAATGGACACACAAGGTCACATACTGTTTTCTACATATATTCACTATAATTTGTACCATCTTTTGAAGATTCTCAGGTTTCCTCAAATAAGATGAAGGGGCAGGAATGACTTATTGTAAATGGGTCTTGTACTTACTTCTGTCATCATTCCATGTTTATTACTTATATTTAATGGCTTTGAGAAAAGATTTCATTTTAATAAACACTTCTATTGACAAAACAAAGTTAACAGCAATAGATGACTGTAGCAAGATCATTCTATTGGGTGTTACTTAATGACGATGGTTTTGATGTGGTGCTGCAGTATAATTTACTAACACTTTGAATATATTACATCATGTAATCCTTGAAAATGAAATACTAAAGTTATTGCCATGTTATTGTCATTTCACAAATGATGAAATCCAACATTCAGCTTGAAATGACTACCCAAAGGCAAAGGTCATTGGTAGCAAAAGTGAAATTAAAACTTTCTTATAACTATTAAATAAATTTCTTTTCTAAAAGTGACTTTGCTATCTTTTATACCACCTTAGTTGGCATTTCCACTTATTATTCGATAAACCTCATCCTCTTTTATAAATTAGTTTTCTCATTTTAAAATTTAATCAATGGGCCTAGGAGGTTTCCATTTTTATCTAGACATTATATTGGAGTGCTATATGTTTCAAAAAATGATTTAGTATATTTTTTAAAAATCCAGTCCCATAAATTAAATAACCATGTAATCTCCTAATGATTTTATTCCCTTTAGAAGTAATTTTGTCGAATTAATAAATTTATACACACATATGTACATACACAATATATGTATATGTATATATAACGCATTCTAATTACTTTTTCCCTATTCAAGAATCAAGATCTTTTTTCCTTAATTATACCTTCCTAAAGTAATTTTGGGCCTTGTTTTCTGATTTATTTAGCTTAACTAGGACCACTGTGTTATATAATTCTAGAACACTTTAAAATTTACTAGAAATACTTATCCTATGATTCAATATTTCAAGCATACACAGTTATGCACATGTATAGGCATGTGCATATGAATTGAATATGACATTAGTTCTCACTAGTTTTCATTAACCTTAATGCATTATGCTATACTAAATAAATAAATATAAAGTTTAAATTTTAAAACATAAAACAAATATTGGCCCTGTTCTCAGGAAGGTAGTTATCTATGGAACAATAAAAGGAAAAATATACAAACTCATGAAATAGAAAATAATATTTAAATGTTAAGCCTTTTCTGAGTGACAAGAGACAGGATGTTGAAGTAATTGGAGATGGGTGACTAACACACAAATGTTCTGAATGATTTGTCACTCATTGGAGAAATTAAAACAATTTTCTTTCTTCCCCCACATAATGAAAGACAGATCCTGTTCAAGTCTGGTTCTAAGCAAACTGAAAAACACAGTTTCTCAATGGATTCCAAACCATACAATAATGTCAGTTTTACTGATAATCAAGGAAAGAAAAGTAAATTAAAAATGGTGCTATAAAAACCAAATGAAAGCACAAAAGTAAACAAGCAAACAAGGATTGTAGATGATCAAGAAATCAAACTATAAATATAGCACATTAGTATTAAAATATTACTTTAAAGGGCCCTTTTAAAATTTACTGATAGAGCTTTTTATTTTTATTTATTTGTTTTGTTAATTATTTTATTTATTTATATCTCAAGTGACATCCCGTTCCCTAATACCCCTACATAGCCCTTCCATCCCATCTGCCATCACCCCAGTCTTCCTTTACTCTATGAGGGTGCTTCCCCCACCCACCCATTCCTGCCCCACTACTCCAGCATTCTCCTACACTGGAGCATCAATCCTCCACAGGACCAAGGGACTCCAGTCTCCCCTCCCACTGAAGTCAGATAAGGCCTTATGTATCTGGAGCCATGGATCCCTCTTTGTACACTCCTTGGTTGGATGGTCTAATCCTTGGGAGCTGTGGGTGGTCCAACTTGCTTATCAGGAATCATAGATGCAACCATCACCAACAGAATACAAGAAGTACAAGAGAGAATCTCAGGAGCAGAAGATACCATAGAAATCTTGATACAACAGTTAAAATGCAAATTGCAAAACAGCTCCTAACCCAAAATATTCCAGAAAATCCAGGACAAAATTTGAAGATCAAACCTAAGAATAATAGGCATAGAAGACAGTGAAGATTCCCAACTTAAAGGACAAGTAAGTATCTTCAATAAAATTATAGAACAAAACTTCCCTAACCTAAAAAAAAAATGATTACCATGAACATACGAGAAGCCTATAAAACTCCAAATGGACTGGACCAGAAAGGAAATTCTTCCCATAACATAATAGTCAAAACACAAAATGCACAAAACAAAGAAAGAATATTAAAAGCAGTAATGGAAAAAAAGTCAAGTAACATATAAAGGAAGACCTATTAGAATTATACCAGACTTTTTAACAGAGACCATGAAGCTAGAAGATCCTGGGCAGACATTATACAGACCCTAAGAGAACATAAATATCAACCCAGGCTACTATACTCAGCAAAACTCTCAATTACCATAGATGGAAAAACCAAGATATTCCAGGACAAAACTAAATTCACACAATATATTTCCACAAATCAGTTCTACAAATGTTAATAGACGAAAATCTCCAGCACAAGAAGAGAACCTACACTCTAGGAAAAACAAGAAAGTAATCTTGAAACAAACTCAAAAGAACATATCCATACAAATGTAATTGCACCTCTAACAACAAAAATAACAGCAGTCACAATTCCTTAATATCTCTTAACATTGTGGACACAATTCCCCAATAAAAAATATAGACTAACATACAGGATATATAAACAGTACCCAGCACTTTGCAGCATAAAGAAAACGTACCTCAATGACAAGGACAGACACAATTTCAGAGTAAGAGGCTAGAAAATAATTTCCTAAGATAATACAAAGCAATTGTGATTTAAAAAAAAAAAAACTGCATAGTATTGGTTAAGAGATAGGAAGGTAGATCAACTGAACACATTTGAAGACCCAGGAATGAACCCTCACCCCTGTGGCCACTTGGTCTTTGTTTGACAAAGTAGATAAAAATGTTCAATGGAAAAAGGATAGTCTCTTCAACAAATGGTGTTTCAACTGGCAGTCAGCATGCAGTAGAATGCAAATAAATCCTTTCTTATCTCGTTGTATAAAGCTCAAATGCAAGTGGATAAAAATCTCCATATAAAACTCGGTACACTAAAACTATTAGAAGAGAAAGTGGGGAAAAGCTTGGAACACATAGGGACATGGAAATTTTTTTCCTGAATAGAACACAAGTGGCCTATTCTCTAAGAACAAAAATCAATAAATGGAACCTCATGAAATTGAAAAGTTTCTGTAAGGCTAAGAAAACTGTCAAGAAAACAAAATGGCAGCCAACAAACTGAGAAAGGATCTTTACAAATACCACATCTGATAGAGGTCTAATATATATAATATAGTATATACAATACAATAAATATCCAATGTATACAAAGAACTCAATCAGTTAGACTCCAGAAAATCAAACAATTGTATTAAAAAATGGGGTACAGAGCTAAACAAAGAATTCTCAACTGAGGAATATGGAATGGCTGAGAAGCATCTAAGGAAGTGCTGGACATCCCTAGTCATCAGGGAAATGCAAATCAAAACCACACTGAGATTCCACCTCACACTAGTCAGAATGTCTAATTTCAAAAACTCAGTACTGGTGAGGATATAGAGGAAAGGATTTTGGCCTTGTGATGGCTCAATAAGCCAGTGTGGGGGAATGCCAGTGTGGAGAAATGAGAGGGAGTTGGTAAGTGGGGGAACACACTCATAGAGTCATGGGGAGGGTATATGGGAATAGGGAAATTCCAGCCATGAATCTAGTAAAGGGTATAACATTTGAATTTTACAGTATTGAAAATATTTAATTAAAAAAAGAAAAGAAAACTGTATATTACGGAGCACATTAGATAGAAAATACATACTTTAAGAAGGGTTCTCTGTACCTCATTCCCAGACAACATGAGGAATATTAGAATACCAATATACCCACATCATCTGGTATGGAGAGCATTGTCAGTGAGTCTCAACAACCTCTAAAGTGAAGTGCTTTCCATGACAAAAAAATAAGGTAATTCTATAAATTACTCTCCTTCATGAAAGACAAATTCCTGTTTTAAAGCATTTTGAAAACAATCTAGACTAAAACATACAAATGAGGAATTGACAGTAATAACTTTGTCTTTATGAGATATGTAATGTTGTAGTCCCCAAATTCCACCATTTCGTGAACAGCCTAATCAAATTTTGCTATGGAAATTATCTTCTTTCTTATTTCTAACTCACAAAGTTTAACTGCTTCTTTGTCCTCCCCTTCCTTCTGCCAGCAGTTGCCTATACCTAAATATTGTCTTGGTTATTGTGTAGTATAATCTTTGATTCTCCAATTCCAATAAATTATATTCAGATTCCTTTCTATTCCTGCTTGTACAATTCTTTATCTGTGAGACCCAGAAAAAAGAAATTCTGTTTTCTTCCCAGGGATACTAGTATTGTACTTTTTCAACTTGACATAATTGTGAACCTGTAGTCAAAAAAAAATATATAAAAGCAGTTTAGTTGTGAGGTGGCTCGGAAATGAAAATGAACACATTAAAGACTGTGACATTTGAGATAATAATGGATTTGAAAGAGCCATTGTGACTACTCATGTTGATGATAATGGAATCTTTCTTGATGCCTATTGAAATTGTAATAGCATATTGGAGAGCATCATAATGGCAACACTGAAATAGCAGATCTTTAATGCCTTTATGGTTTTTCCCTCTCACTTTCATTCTTTGTCTCCACAGTACACTATTTATAATTTTATTGGGCAAAACAACTAGGCCAGGAAAATAAGTTATTCGCACAATGGAGCTTGTATTTAAAATAAAATATATTCACTAGAGAACATTTTCCTTATCCCTCTTCAGTTACAACATATAAATTTTCCCCAAAGCCTTGAAATGTGTTCATAATATATCTTTTAACAATATCACATGTGACAATACATTGCATCCTAACGTGATTTTGATTCCTTTGACTTTCACTGTGTTCTTACTTTCCAGTCACCATTTTCATTTGGGATAATTGGCTCTAATTAAATAAAATTTGTTTGCAAATGGAAAGATTTGAAACTTGAAGTTATATTATTAAGAGTTTGGCGAGTTAAAAATGATGTTGATGCATTTAACTAATATTTTTTCCCTTTCACCTGCCCAGTTGTATACTACCTCAATCTTGCAGAAAAGCATCATTATTCAAAAAATTAGGGAGCAGGTACTAAGAAGAGAAACAGTGAGCATACTGTTATATGCTAGTTAAACATTTATGAATCAGTATAGTACTCTATACATATAGATAACTGAATGAATCTCTGTGGAAAGGGATTAAGTTAGAGAAATTATTGTATAAAGATAAATAGCCCTTACTGCACTTTAGCTTTGGGTCGCAGCATTCTAAGCCTTACACATAGTTGAACTTACAGCAGCTGAAGTTACCAGCCCTGGAACTACATATGGCTGGTCTTATTAACAATCAGCTATTGCTAAAGAAAAAGGTAACAGGTTCCTAAACAAACAATTGGCAACTGGAAGAGAAGGATTCATTGTCTCTACTTATGGGCACATGAGTGAACCTTCCAGGATGGTGTTATTTGAAATGAATAAAAGAGAGAAGGAAAGATGATGGAAATGAACATATTCACAATGCATTTCATACATTTATAAGAGTTTCAAAAAACAAACTGATATGAAAATCCATATTCAAAGATGTCAAAATTGGAACATGTAGAAGACTAGAGTGAATACTAATGCAAGCAAGGGCTACAAGACCCATTGTGTACTTTACTCCTATATCCACTATGCTCACAGTGCCTGAGAGAAGCAATTTACTGCAATACAGATGTATTTTGGCTCATTGTTTAATCAGTTTGCAACACATGATACCAGGGAAAGTGTGGTAGAAAGTGGGAGAAACATGAGACAATAGATGCTCACATTATATTGTGCCAGGAGAACAAGAACCTCTGTCATTAGGGCTGTTGTATAATTCTCAAAGAAAGGGCATAATTATCTATTGCCAGTTAGCCTCCCAGATGTTACCTGGCCTCCAAAAATAGCTATCAGCTGAAGAACAAAAAGTCATACCTTGAGAGCCTGTCTGACATTTCAGATGGTAAAAATAATACTTGACTTCTTAAAACAGTATTAATTTAACCAGTTTTCATTCTGACCATAAAATATATGCTATGACATGTCTCCATCAAAGAATTTAAGACACTTTATGGATAGAAATCAATGAAGAAATCCCAATCCTTTGCATGTTAAATCATTTTTTTCAGTCTTATTGTTTCCTAAGGAACTATCCAAACTCCTCCTTGAGTGCTATTGAGTAAGTCGGGCTATAGCAGTCAATTGTTTTTCCCAGTGTATTTGAGTCTGTCATTTTTTCCCCTTCCAAATCTTTTCAAGCACCTCTCCAATAATAATATATTTTCACATTTGCAATCAATAATGCATCTTATTTCAGTGTTATCTTCTTCTTAATCTAAAAGCAAATACATTTTTACACAAATACATTACAACTTATTTTGAGAAGAGTATAGTTATATGCCATGTTATAACAATTTTCTTCAAATAATTGTTGGATATAATTTTCATCTAAGATATCATTTCTTAATTATCTAAAAAGAAAGTAGCCTTAATTACAAAGTCAGTCTCTTTATGATTTACTCATTTTCTAGGGTTTATTTTATTTTATATGTATTATGAGTGTTTGACCCATGGGTAAGTGTATATACCATATAGGTTCCTGGTGCCCATGAAGGTGAGAAGAAGAAATACAATGCCCTGAAACAACAGTTGTGAGCCACCATATAGGTGCTGCAAGTAAAACTCACCTCCTCTGGAATAGTACTCATTTTCTTTAATTCTGAGTCATTTTTCTTGTTCCTTTTCTAGAATTTTTTATCATTTCAAGTTTTAAATATAAATCCTACTTCTGAGATGTTTGTAGTAATGGTAGGCATGTGTATATTTTGTGTTTTTGTCTACTGATGATCAAATTTTCTAGATCTATTCATGGGAAAGATGGTCTTCTTTTTTTCTATTTTGTCCTCCTGGGTTACTGATGAAGATAAATTAATGCTATATGCTCAGACGCATTTCTAGGCTGTCATAGATAGATAGATAGATAGATAGATAGATAGATAGATGGATAGATGTAGATATAGATGTAGATATAGATGTAGATATAGAGAGATATTTAGATATATAACATTCATCACAATCTTGAGAATCTCTGAATAACATGTCTTAGTATATGAACAGAAAATTTAGAACATAGTTGTTGCTAAATAGATGAGCAAAGTATTTGAACAATCAGTGTTTAATTATTCTGCTGTAATAAATAGAAGATAAATTAATTCTAGGTTTCGGAGCATAAAATAAAGAGGAAAAATATAAAAAGTCACTTAATTGCATATGAAAGTATGGGAAATTCTAGATTAAATGTTCATAGGAGATACATAAATTCTAATCATTACTTCAAACAAGACCAGTCATGCAACTAGAGAGACAGCTATGTGTAATTGCTTTTTGAAGAATTAAATTTCTAGGAAAACAATGTTGAGAATAAATAAATAAATTCTCAAAGACCAAATTTATACAGAACAACTAGATTTTCTATTGTGAAGTCACTGATCAGGTAATATGTTTAATTACTATTTTTGATTTCTGAACTTTTTTTCTTACAACTTTATTTAAAGAAGAGTGATACATATACAGATTTTAAAAGCATTTTGGCAATTCTTTTAGAGGTTTGATAGCATGCATTGTAGTACCACTACATAACATAAGCATAAATTACATAATTTAGGAATAGCAGAGTTAAAGAATAAAAAAGATAGAAATTAAGGATTTTCTAAAATTCTATGAAAATGAAAACACGACATACACAAACTTATGGGATGAAATGAAAGCAGTACTGAGAAAAGAAAAAACTCATACCTCTGAGTGCTTCCAAAAAGAAACTGGAGAGAGCATACACTAGCAACCTGACATCACAGTTGAAAGCTCTATAACAAAAGGAGGCAGATATGAGTAGACAACAAGAAATAATCAAACTTAGGGCAGAAGTAGACCAAATAGAAATAAAATGAACAATTGAAAGAATCAAGAAAACCAAGAGCTGGTTCTTTGAGAAAATTAACAGGATTGATAAACCCTTACCCAGACTAACTAGAGGGCAAAGAGAGAGTATCCAAATTAACAAAATCAGAAAGGAAAGTGGAGAAATAATGACTGAAACTGAGGAAATTCAGGAAACCATCAGATCCTACTACAAAAGCCTATACTCAACAAAGCTGGAAAATCTGGAGGAAATGGATGAATTCCTAGACAGATACAAGATTCTAAAGTTAAATCAGGACCAGTTAAACCATCTAAATAACCCCATAACACCTAAAAAATAGAAGAAGTCATCAAAAGCCTCCCAACCATAAAAAGCCCAGGTCCAGACATTTCCAGTGCAGAATTTTATCAGACATTTATTGTGGACATAACACCAATACTCTCCAAACTATTCCACAAGATAGAATCAGATGGAATACTACCTAATTCATTTTATGAGGCTACAATAACCCTCATTCCTAAACCACCCAAAGACCCTACAAGGAAAGAGAACTTCAGACAAACCTCACTTATGGACATTGATGCAAAAGTACTCAACAAATTCCTTGCAAACCGAATCAAAGAACACGTCAAAATGATCATTCACCATGATCAAGTAGGCTTCATCCCTGGGATGCAAGGATGGTTTAATATACAGAAATCCATCAAAGTAACCCACCATATAAACAAACTCAAAGTAAAAAACCACATGGTCATCTCACTAGATGCTGAGAAAGCATTTGACAAATTTCAATACCACTTCATGTTAAAAGTCTTGGAAAGAGCAGGAATCCAAGTTCCATACCTAAACATAATAAAAGCAATATACAGCAAACCAACAGCCAACATCAAACTTAACTGTAGGAAACTTGAAGCAATCCCACTAAAATCAGGGACTAGATAAGGTTGCCCACTCTCCCCCTACCTATTCAACATAGTACTGGAAGTCCTGGCCAGAACAATTAGACAGCAAAAAGAAATCAAAGGGATACAAATTGGAAAGGAAGAAGTAAAAACATGACTATTTGAAGATGACATGATAGTGTATTTAAGCAAGCCCACAAATTCCACCAGAGAACTCCTACAGCTGATAAACAAGTTCAGCAAAGTGACTGGATATACAATTAACTCAAACAAATCAGTAGCCTTCCTATGTTCAAAGGACAAACATGTGGTGAAAGAAATTAGGGAAAAGATACCTTTCACAATAATCACAAAAACTATGAAATACCTTGGTGTGACTCTAACTAAGCAAGTGAAAGACCTGTATGACAAGAACTTCAAACCTCAAATAAGGAAATCGAGGAAAATCTAAGAAAATGGAAAGATCTCCCATGCTCATGGATTGGAAGGATCAACATTTTAAAAATGGCCATCTTACCAAAGCAATCTACAGATTCAATGCAATCCCCATCAAAATTCCAACCCAATTCTTCATTGAGTTGGAAAGAGCAATGTGCAATTTCATCTGGAATAACAAAAGAAATAGAATAGCAAAATCCATCCTGCACAACAAGAAAACATCTGTTCATTGTCACTAGTAAGACCTTAATGCACACTATCAAATCTTTGAAAAAAAAAGCCAAGCACTGACAAAAAGTATTCGTATACTTTTATGCAAAAATGCTTAAAATTTGTTCACTTTTCTTTGTTTTTTACAATAAAGTTGTTCCAAAAAATAAAGAAGAGAGAGACATGTACTGACTTTTAAAAGCATTTTTGCAATTCTTTTAGAGGTTTGATAGCATGCATTGAAATCCCACTAGTTACCATATGCATAAACTACATAATTTAAGCAAATTCGGCATTCAATGACTACAGTAATATTTGACAAATATGTCACTAAATTGAATAAAATACATGACGACTCTGTCTCTTAAGCTGCAAATATCATTCATTCTGCCAGCAATATTAATAAATATAATTCTTTACCTTCACTGAATTTGGTGAAATGACAGTTTGTAGTTGACAGTGCATTATCCATTTTCCAGATGTTCCATAGAAAATGACTCCATCCTGTATGAGTTTCTAAGAATAAAGAGTTTTGTGTTTATTTGAAGAACAGGATTAATAGAACATATTGTTTTTAACGGGAAAGCTGATGTATGAGAAACCTGGAAGTAAGACAGTTGAAATAATCACAAAAAAAAAAAATCTGCCCAGCTGATGATACATAAAGGGTGTTGCTCAATTGAACTTGGCATGTCTAACTTTGAAACTGTCAGTTAATAAGTTAATATTTTACTTTTGAAATATGTTTATTACTTTCTGATAATATTTCCAATGAAATATGCCATGCATATTCACTCCTTCTCATGAATAGGTCTAGAACCAGCTTTTAAAATTATTATTATTAATTATTTTTTTATTAAACACACTTTTATTATCCCCTTAACTGCTAAATATCTGTTTTTCAGGTGGGTTGGATTTGTTCCACTTAATAAATCATGGCCATGTCATCAAAATTTGCATAATGGTGTTAGTTACAATGTCAGTATTTGAGGACTGAACACATAGAAAGTCTAAAGAATTTCTAAATATTCAAATGTCACAGATGGTTCTAGGATTGGATATGCGTATACATAAAGTCTGGAGTCAGAATTTGACATTCCAAACTCTTTTTAAGTTTTAAATTAAGAAAAATCAGTAAACATACCTGCAAATATTAAATTTCATAAGCAACTTCATTTAATATTTAAACAACTGGCAACTGGTTCAGAGGTTTTTTTTGTTTTTTTGTTTTTGAAAACATCTCCCCCCAAAACTAAACGAAACTAACGAAAGAGAAAGGCAAACTAATAGAATGCGCTGAGCTTAAAACATGTTCTCCTATTTGGCTTTATTCATTAATTGAAGTATGTGTGAAAAGATATCCCCTTAATGAAAGAAAGAAGGTTATGATATTGGTTTCTTGAGAAGAGCTTAGGATCTAGAAGATGGTGAAAGCAAACCATAACCAAAGTACATTGTAAAGAAATCAATTTCCAGTGGTTCATCCTGTCTCCTGCCACAGCAGATACTCCCCTCCTTTCCCTCACTCCTTCCCTCTTCCTTCCAGATTCCTCACTCCTTCTAGCTCTCATAATTATTTTGCTCCCGCTTCTAAGTGGAATTGAAGCATCCATACTTGGGACTTCCTTGTTATTAAGCTTCACGTGGTCTTTAAGCATGGTCATGGACAGAGATTTTTGCCTAATATTCACTTATCAGTGAGGACATACCATGTGTGTTCTTTTGTGTCTGAGTTATCTCACTCTAGTTCCATCCATATGCCTGCAAAATTCACTATGTCATCATTTTAATAACTAAGTAGTACTACATTGTATATATGTACCACCATTTCTGTATCTATTCCTCTGTTGTGAGCAGCATTCCATTTTGATAATGCATCACATTTTCTGTATCCATTCTTTAGTTGAAGGACATCTTTGTTCTTTCCAGCTTCTGGCTATTACAAGTAAGGCTGCTATGAGTATAGTGGAACATCTGTCCTTGTGGTATGGTGGAGCAACTTTTGTGTATATGCCCAGGAGTGCTATAGTTGGGTCTTTAAGTATATCATATATATATGGTCAATAGCTATATTACAATGATATTCAATCATCATTATTTTGTAGAATAATAACCAGAATTATCTTATCAATGACTTTTTTCTTCAGTCCCTGAAGCTATAGGGAACAGTTAATTCTGTAAAAATTAGCTTAGTAAATTCTTTTTTAATCCCAGTTACCAGATTTTTATCAGAAGAATCTCCCAGGACTAGGAAATAGCATAATGAACTGTAACAGGAGAAAAATTTTATAACATGATAAATATATAGGTTCTGTTAAACTGGTTTGTTGCCAAAGGATAGAAATTATGATTTATATATTAAGAATAATTTTGGTTTATCTCTAATCCCACTTGATGTTTAATGATATAAATTCAGCCAAATGAATTAACACTGAATTTCTTAGAAAAGATAAAATATATTTAATAATTTTCAGAGAATTTTGTTAAGTATGAAAGCATTCATAGATGTGATAGTAGCATTTTTTCATGTCATCTTCTGAAATTTATGGGGATAAATTATGCACTTTTGTTGTAATTTGTGCCAGCCTCTTAGCATTAAGTTAGGTTTTCCTGTTATTATAAACTTTCCTTGATGAGTCCATAGAAGAGAAAAACAAAGCACAGGGGAGGAACACAGAAAAGCCTAAGGTGTATCTTCAGTTAAATAAGAATTTCTTATTCTATTGTTGAATATGGCACCTGCTGCCAATGCTTTTGCATTTCTGATTGTCATTTAGTATGGAATGGAAACTGGCAGAGACAGTTGCCAAATGCTTGTTCATGAAATTGTACATTATTGTCGAAGAAAGCCACCACCTGTGCTGCCTTTCTGGAGGTATAATTATCTCTGAATGTTCCATGGCAAGATTAAGCAGTATTTGTGTTTTACAGCAATCAAAGAAAACCTGTCATACAGTCTTTAACAAGTGAAAAAAGTGAAGGTAAATTATTTCTCAATATAACATTGAGGAAAGTTTAATTTAATTTAATTTCTTTAGTATTTCTCTAGGACATTGTCTACTAGGTGTGAGAAATTTTATGGCAATATTCTCTAGGAAATCAGTGATTAAAAATCTTATGAATGTTAGATACCAAAAGTATATCAATGTTGCATAAAAATATAATATTCTTTTATTTTCTAAACTTCTAATACTTTTCTTCATGAGAATGCATCTTGAACTGGTAGAGCAACATCTTTTTGTAAATCAAATATATAAATCAGAGAATTTTTCTGTGATTAATTCAGCGGGGCTTCAGATATCCAATAGTTACCTCAAATATGTATACAAATCAAAATAATGCAGGTGCTATTTATTAGTGGTTATAATATCAGTGTATTATCATTTACACTATAATGCATGGACTAGTTGAAAGGAACCATTATATTTCAATATTGTGACCAATCATAAATCAAGATTGGAATCTGGACAGATAGTCAGCTGGTTTCTTTATACTATGTAGGATCCTGTAGTCCACTGTAATGATGCGGGAGTTTACTAAGAGTATTTTTTTGAAATATTTTTAGTAAAAAAGTAACATAAAGTCACATTTTTTTGCATTTCTAATAATCACAATGAACATCTGTGTCTCTAGAATGCAATAAAAATTGTATGAGTACCATGTAAATGTCATGAAAACTTCACAATGAATTAAAAATATGAGCTTAGTTATTTGTAGTAATCTTTTCCATGATATGACCATCATGTTTTGGTGAATTTAGCCAAACCAATTGAGTTGGAAAGAAAGAAAGAGTAGAGTCATTATATATTAAACCATACCCCTCTTTTTTTCTCAGTTTATTTCTTGCCTGCTTCAGAAAATACCAATTATAAGGCAACAAATCTCAGGAACAACAACATATAACGATTTAATCTGCACTTTCTTATATAATTTATATACAAATTACCTTTTACATTTTTGTAATTCTAATAATTGTGACAAACATAAAAGATTTTGCAAAAATATCATTTGGAACTCACAGTATTAGTGTTTGAATTTGATCACCTCTTCTGCTACAACCTTGGATGATAAAACACTTATTTTTACTATTATTTCCACAGAGATTTATTCATAAAATTTTATGCACTAGATTTTGTGCATTAATTAAACAAATATTCCTTAATCAAATACTATCAACTAGACATTGCTTTGCATTTTTATCATACAACAAAAATGATAAGAAGCTGTGTCCTGCTGGAATTCACAGTCTTGTCAAGAAAAAAGTGTATAAACAAAAGACTGAATAACATAATCTGATTTCAAGGAAGCTTCTAAGGAACACAGAGGATACTCATAAGCAATGATTAGGGTGTGGGGCTTGCTTTTCCTCTGGGACATTTTGGCTACCATCCCAAGAGGTCAGAGGGTGCAGACATAGCAAGAAAGAATTTAGAGAGCTCTAAATATGATGGGAGGATTTCTGGCGGCAGCTTCATTCAGACAGCTTTATTTTATTGTTCCTGGAATAGTGTATATAAAGACTGTTAGGGGTATGGGTGAAAAGGGGCTGATTGGTTCACAGTACTTGCATTAGTCAGGGTTTTCTAGAATTACAAATCTTATGGAACATCTCTATATATTAAAGGAATTTATTATAATTATCTACAGTCTATTGTCCAACTAACCAGCCACAGGCATCTGTGAAGAGGAAGTCCAAGAATCTAGTATTTACTCAGCACCACGAGGCTGGTTGTTTCTGCTGGTATTCTGTGTAAGCCAAAATCCTGAAGAAGTAGGTTCCAACTAATATCCTGGCAAGTAAGTGCAAACAGTTGAAGAATGAATCTTTCTTCTTCTAGTGTCCTTATACAGGCCTCCAACAAGAAGGTATGGCCCAGATTAAAGGTGTGTGCTACCAAGGCTGGATCTAGAAATTGCTTTGGCCCATGTTGTCCTTGAACTCAGATATCTACTTGTCTCAGTCTCCTAGGATTACCTTCTCTGGGCTTAAGCTTTTCATGGCTACTATGGTACAATATCTTCGTGTCAAGATCCAGGTCAGAAGCCTGCATCTTCCAACCTCAAGATCTGGGTCATAGTTGTGCCCCCATTTCTTGATTGTAGTTCACTCTATATATAATCAAGTTGATAACAAGCCATCACAGTACCTAATTATAATAAGGACAGAAAGATAGATCAGGACTTGTGTGCTGAATTATAGAGTTCTTCAAAGGGTTACTCTTCAGATAAGGTCAGGCATCTGTGTTCGGAGACTCCCTCCAAGTAAGGTTAAGTAGAGAAAGAAAGCCCTCCTGAGAGGAAGTTCACCATTTTGTGCCAAGCTTAGAGAGGTTTCTGGATATGATGTGCTGCTACCTTAATACCATGGTTCTCCAATAGTAGGGAATATATGGTACATAAAGAGTTCAATATATGGTAAATGATGTGACTTTCAGTGAAATTATCAGAGAAGTTTTAGTTTAGTACCTATCTTGTAGAAATAATGGATCAAAATCGACCATTAGTTCTGAGAAGAGCGTTCGGTCACAGGGAAGAGACAGAATAACATAACTGAAGTATTTCTGTAAGTATAATTTTCAAAGGCCAAGAAAGGTCAGTGTGAATAGGGAGGGACAAAAGAAGGGCTAGAGAGGAAGAAGATGGGTTATAAAAGTACTATGAGATTTTCACTATAGCCTGCTGTTAAGAGGACTGATTGTTCACCTGACTGAGATGGAAGACCTTAGAGCAGTGTAAGCAGAGGAGTAGCATAATCTGACCAATACCATAACCCTATCTGCTATCCCAATCTTTTCCTAACAATTGCTTCTCAGCTAAAAGAAAAGATTTCCTAGCTACCATTAACTGTTTTGGGAGCCAAAGTCCATCTTCAAAGACAAGGACATAATTTATCACATATTTGTCAAATAAAATTAATAGTTTAACCTTGCTCATTAGCACATGACTTTAATAAGAATCACTTGGCAGGCAAAGACTGATGGATCTCTTGTCAGTCCAAGTCCAACCTGCACTACATAGTGTGTTCCAGGACAACGAGACAGTATACAGAGATGCCTCTTTTACAAAAAAGAAAAAAAATAATAATAATTGGTGTTTTATAAGAAAGCATTATCTTAGTGTTACCTTATACATTCTCACATAACATTATTACTTAATTAATGTCTATTTTTAAAGGAAATGAAGAAATTTATATTGATTCTTTTTCAAACTGGCTTTTGAGATTCAACAGTACTGAAGTAATATTGCTATTGTTCCAATTGGCTCTTGTTTTCAGAGGTAATTTCTCTGTACAGTACAATACCCTATCTGTGTATTTGCCTGCTAATAAACTTACACCTAAGGCTTGTATGTACTGGTCGGCAAGTCTGTGCCCGAGGCTGTGGTACTGCATAATTAGCCATCAATTGTTACCAGTTACCTTGGCACCTGTTCCATTTGCAGATCCTTGGAATCTCAAGCTTGGCCAAATGGCATGTTCTGAACTTTCTTCCACTTCTGAGAAAAGTGGTAAAATAGTCCTGGTTGTGAGGATACTCTACTTTAACCAGGGTCTTCACCAACTCTGTCTGAGACGGAAGTTTTCTTTTTGTTTTTTTTTTTTTTTTTAATGCACCTTAAAGATCATATCAAAAACAAGTATCTTCCAAAACAATGGGGTCATAAAAGTTTTAGTGAGATGTTTTTAAATTCCAATCCCCTGGGAGATCATTTCATTTAGCAAATGAGAATAATAAGCTCTGGAAAGTGATTATGTTGCTTCTTCAGTTTTCAACAAGTGTGGATTATAGACAACAGAACACATCTCTCTCCTGATAATGTTTCTGTTTGGCTGTAGTTACATTGAACTCACAGATACATATTTATCTATAGCAATTATGTCATTTATAAAATGGCTTATTTTCAGAATGCTAACTGAAGGTGAGTTTTTTTTTCATACTTTTCACTTTTGTTAGTGCTTGGATATATTTATAAAGATTCGTTCTCAATGAATGCTTCAAGTTCTTATATGCAAAGTTATAGCCACAGCATTAAAAATGATAGTCATTGTACAAAAGCTGGAAATATGACATAATTTTAGTTCTATTTCTGGGAAATGTTAATGATAAATTAAACTTGTTAATAATAAATTATAATTCTGATATCGGTGCTTTACGGGCAACTACCAGGGGCCATCATAGCATCCATAGTGTTTTCCAGGGAAGGTAGCAAATAGGGGAGCAACACTGGTGAATGGGGTCATACTGAGAGCAGATGGGATAGGAGATCTATGGTATGGGCTCAATGCTATTGATGGAACAAAATTATCTGGGGATGGCAAGAATGCTCAGCAAGAAACTTTGAACTCTTTTAACTCTTAAGTGAATATACATATAAACAAAGAGACAGATATACATTTGGTAATTTATTCTGTTGACAACAGTAGGGAATTAAGTAAAGGATAAAGTTTCTTTCTCTTTTGCTGGGGAGTCTTTTCCTAGTCAGGCAAGAGGGTTGGTCTACTTAACTCTTTGTAGTGTATGTTTTTCTTTGATCACAAATTTGTCCCAAGCCTATTTTGCTTTCTAATGTAATTGTGAAAACATGCTGTATTCTTTATTATGCAGCCTTTAGTTAAAATTCTATGATGACTAGGCGCATTCTATACTAGATTCTCACTATACTTAAGTCTATACTCATTTCATCTCTCTGGCAAACCAACCAAAACCATTTCTTACAACTTTCTTCCTAAAATTATTTGAATCAAATCAGGAATATTTAAAAATCATTAATTCATCTAAACATGAAAGTTCATCTTTTAGGCATACAAAAAGTGAGTAGTGGCAGGAGCCTTATATGGAAGCCCTTGCAGAGGCTTTGCCAGAGTTATATGGATACAGTTGAGGATGCTTGCAGCTAACCATTGGACTGAACACGGGGACCCCAATGAAGGAGCTAGAGGAAGAATTGAAGGAACAGAAAGGGTTTGCAATTCCATGGGAAGAACATTATCAACCAAACAAACCCTCCACAACTCCCAGGTACTAAAACACCAACCAGTGAGCCTGCATTGAGAGACCCTTGGCTCCAGTTGCATATGTGGCAGAGAATAGCATTGTTTGGCATCAATGGGAGAAGAGGCCTCTGTTCTAGTGAGGGCTCATTTTCCCAGTGTAGCAGTGTAGGGGAATTCCAAGGTGCTGAGGAGGACAGGGTGGTTGGGAGAGGGAGCACCTTCATGGAAACAAGTGGAGGGGGAGGGGATAACATTTAAAATGTAAATACAGAGAATATCCAAAAGCAAACAAACAAAAAATGTAGTAGTTCATCTTTATGTTGTTCTAAATGAAATATGCTCAATAGGATGGGCTGAAGTCAAGAAATATTATACTGTAAAATAGTGATAGGAAGTACTTGTTTCTTTGACTATGGTTGATTATGTAGGTCTTGAACTTAACAAAAAATTCTAAATGTTGAAAATATAATGCAGTTATTTTATGTTTTTTCACTCATGTTATTTAGTACTATTTAGTACGGAGAATTTTTGTGCTAAGCAAAGACTTAGAAGTCACTCTCTTAATCATACTTGTTTTTTTTTCAAATTAAGGCATATATATATTTCCATTTACATTTGAAAAGATTTATTTTATTGATGTATATGTATGTGTGTAAACATCCATGGGTTTATGTGCATTGCATGTCTACTGATGACTAAAGAATCTACAACATGTCAGACCACCTACTATTGGAGTTAAAAGCCAAAATGAGCTACTAACTGTAAGTGCTGTTAAAAGAACTCGCATTCTTTTCAAGCCCAGCAAGATCTGTAAACCAGTGAATCATCTTTCCAGCCCCTTCATTTACTTTTGTTTCTTGTAATCAGACTATATTATTTTCTATCTTTTCTTATCTATACATAATTCTCTCTCCAGTTGTCATCTCACCTACCTCATAATAAATTCACATTAAAGAGAATTCATATGAAATAATCCAACTTGGCTGATAATATCTATTAACTCAGTCACAAAGTTGTTACAATGAACGAAAAATTTATTAAGTAATCACTATTGAGAAAATATGAAATGTTTAATAAAGGCTTTCCTAACACATAATATAAGTCTATTGGAATATTTTTATTAAAAATAAAGAATACACAAATTTGTAAAAATGTTATAAAATATTTAATATTCCTATACAGGTCTTACTTATCAAATTATGTTTCTCAAATTATGTGTGTGAACATTTAATTTTTTGATATATATAAACTCATACTTACCTATCAAAATACATGTATTATGAATGTATTATTTATGAACAAACCAAATAACATGTATAAAATTTATGGTATCAAATTTCAAAATGTTTCATTAAAATTTCTAAAAGTATATTATTTGCTTTATGTCACTGAAGTATTTCTCATTTGTCATTTTTCTGTGTGACGTATGTATCATTTGTAAAATTACTGATATATCAATGATGAAATTTTTTAACCTATACAAACCATTTGACATATTAGCACATAGTTGGTATTAATATAACCTAGTAACACTGTTTTTTCTGCTTTTTATAGTTCAGATAAAGCATAAGGTAATACACAGTGAGTTTACCATCAGCAGCCTGATTTTTATTTTGAATTACTTGAGTTATGTTGTCTAAACAGTGGATATTCCAGTTTGAATTTGAAAATTTACTTACAAATTTGCTGAAATATTATGATGAGTTCTTTATATTTTTTAATGTATCACAATATTCTTGTTGATGATAAATGTAACTCTGTAGCAAAATGGAAACTTTACATAAATACCACATACAAAAGATGCATTGATTTTTTTTCTTTAAATTATAACTAAGCAAGATTTATTGCTTTTGTTAGGTCTGACACAACTTATTCATTCAATAGCAACAAGTGTGCACATCTGTATATTTGCATGCTAAAAATAGTGGTTCATAAAACAAAGGGTTGCTTAGAATATATAACCTCTTACTTGTTTAAATTATATGTTTCTGACTGGAGTATTATGATCTTGCTTTCAAGTACATGTATGTGACTACCTAATTACAAAGCAGCCATTTTAAACATAGTGTTTATTTCAAAGCATTGTATCTCAGAATAAAAGTGCATTATATGTAACACTCAGGAGGAAAAGAGACAGACCTGTTCTGAGGATTGAACAACAAGATATGAATGCTGCATTCTGAAAAAATTTTGTTATGAGCAAAATTAATTCAGTTCAAACTAAATGCAGCTCTTTGGTTGTGAGTACAAATAAGGATTGACGACATACTATAATTTCTGGAAACTTCATTTAACTGAAAGTGATGAACATGACAGGGAATTGGAGTAAGAAATTATTGCCATGGTTTTAACATTTTCCTCTTATTATCCCTTAGTCAGCTTTGTGAAACAGGGATAAGCTCCAGGACTGTGCCTTGCCAGTGAGGAAAAGGAAAGAAAGGAGAAAGATTTTTTTTCTCATTTTTTTATTAAAAAGGAGAAAGTTTAAAGATGTTGAGAAATCAACCAAAGGACAGAACTTGTATCAAACAAGCAGACTAATGTAGTGTATTCAAAGGCTGAAATGAATATGAGATGTTTTATTAAGCATTGTATTTTCAATTCCTTGCTCAAAACTATTGTAGCACTGGGTGTTTTCAATACAGATCCTAGTTAATGTCTATGCAATGGGTAATTCAGTATTCATCCATCTAGAAAGCTGACAAAAACTACTAGGAAATATCTACCCTAGCCAGGCAAACTTAATAAGACTAGTCTGTAAGTGCACTGAGATTTAGAACAGGAGGGAAAGAATACTTAGAAGGAGTAGAGAAGAAGAAGAAAAAGAAGAAGAAGAAAAAGAAGAAGAAGAAGAAGAAGAAGAAGAAGAAGAAGAAGAAGAAGAAGAAGAAGAAGAAGAAGAAGAAGAAGAAGAAGAAGAAGAAGAAAAAGAGCAGCCACTGCCACAGCAGATTTATGAAGGAAAAATTAGACATTCCAGAACTTGAATTGACAATAGTGATTGTGTTTACAAATCTAAACTGCATTTAGTTTAGACTAAGATTAGACCTAGAGTCTACGTTGTAGGTTTTAATTTTGTTGTTGATGGTGTTGTTTTTTTGTGGTTGTGGTTGTTGCTTTTATGGCTCCTTTTGAATGCATGCTTTATGTAGGATTGGTCAGAAACAAGAAACAATATGGGCATGAATGTATTGGAAAGACCATTATGAGATACTTCAGTTGTAAGGACCTGCAAAAGTCAAAGCATGACAGAAAGCATGTTTCTATGCTTAGTCAGACATCTAGACTATGGGGAGGTAAACACATGCATAAATTCTCGATGTCAGCACTCCTGTCTTTTAGTTTTTATGCCCAAAGAATGTGGAAAGCAAAACAAAGATGGATTGCTTCATGGTGCTAAATTAGTTAGACACTGATATCTTCAGAATATCTTATGCCTAACACATCCTGTGAACCTTGAAAATAATGAACTATCCTAACTAATTGAAGAGAAGAAAGACAATGATATGTTTTGAAACAAGTAATACCAAATCATATTTAAAGGCAGTTTAATATACCACAGTGTATAATATGAGACATAATCAAGTAAAAGTTATTTATATAGCTACTACGTTTACTTTCATGGCTATGGTGTTACACTTTTTCCCTGAGGACCCAGTTTATATGCTTACAACTAAAGTTTTTAGTGACATTTTGAAAATAAAATCTGCAGTAGGAGTCTCCTCTCAAACCTTATATTCAAATTAACTCTTTATTCTAAAGATTTTTCACAATTAGATATTTATTAAAGGATTTTAATTAAAATATAATCATATCACTTCACCCTTGCCCTTCCTGCCCCAGGTTTTCTCCCTTTATTGCAGATCTCCCAACCCTTACTTCTTCTCAAGTTGACAGCTTTGTTTTGACAATTATTGAAAACCACAATGAGACACAATGCATAAATTAATGGATTGTGTAGAGCACAATCAAAATGGATATATCTACAACAGGACTCCATCATCTAAGGTAAGACAACATTGTTGAAGAGGTATCATAAAACATTCTATGGGACAGATGACCAGGAGGACTGTTGTGAGATTGTGTTTGCTAGAAATGAGAATTATAATTAGAAGGAGTGGCCCTGATGGAGTAGGTGTTGCCTTGTTGGAGTAGGTGTGTAGCTGTGGGGTGGACTTTAAGACCCTCAGCTGCCTGGAAGCCAAGTGTATGGCCAGCAGAATTCAGATGAAGACACAGAACTCTCTGCTCCTCCAGCACTGTGCCTGCCAAGACACTGCTTTGATGTTAATGGACTGAACCTCTGAACTTGTAAGCCAGCCCAAATTAAATGTTGTCTTTTTAAGAGTCTCCTTGGTCATGGTGTTCCTTCTTAGCAGTGAAACTAACTAAGACACTCACCAATATGACTGCCAAAATAAAATCTGGACAAAAACATTAGATATTCTAACAAGAAAAAAGTAAATCTCATGGAACCCTAATTCTAGATAAAAAAGAAAAAGAAACGACAACAGAAACCAACTAATGACCATTGAGAAATGGAGAGTTCGCTTCTCTGGGGATGAGCTTCTAATTTATTATTGAATTCAATTGGATTTCTGAGAAATGTTATTTAATGAATGTGTATGCTTATAATATATTTTCTCTATATCTTAACAAAAATATTAGGACTAAATAAGAGGGTCACAAGAGCATACATTTGTACTTTAAAACTCCTATGTCCAGAATATCTAATCCTCCCTAGAAATAACTTTGGTAACAAAAATGCTTTTTTTTAACTATATATGATACTAAACATAGATCATATATAATATCCTAACAAGAACATTGTCACAGGGCACAGAACAAATCTAGTACTTCTTTGTCTCCCATTAGGTTTAATGGAAAACTGAAGATTTTTCTACATACATCATCACATGGATTTTACTATCTAATTCCCATTATATGTGGATCATGACAGCTTTCAGTCAAGTAATGAAATGTTTGTAACTTAAGATCAAAAAGCATGCCTTTACAATTTAAAAATCATGATCAATAGATAACTGCAAATTCAGCTTGGTTTTTGAAATACTATTAATTTATCTATAGGGTCATAGGCATTGAATAAAAGTAAAAATTATATACAAATATCAATTTTACGAGGTCCCATTTGATTTTTCTGCTTCTGAAAATATTTATTGCAGTTATAAATATAATAAGAGTTACTATTGCCTGAATAATATGGGTAATGCTACTGTACTTGAAATGTCCAGCATAAATCATATATTGAAATGAGTAACTGATTAAATTCAGGATTTAATAACTGGCTTTTGTAAAGGTGTTTAAGACATAAAGCTAAATATAGCAAATTCATATGAAAATCAAGTATCTGGTACCCTGTGATACTGTATAGTGGTTTCTACTCAAATCTGTTTTTAATAGTCTGACATGATGGCAATGAAAACCAGAATAGATGTGTTTAATAATTCTTTTAAATGTCTTTGGCTGAAGAATCTAATTACATTATGATGATATAATTTATTTGACTAAATATGACTTTTTCTTTTCTTAGAAAAACTGTATATCTCTGATATTTGAATGCCAAGGAACTCAGAGAACAGTAAACTACAATGTTCACCTTCAGTATAGAGGATCAAATAATTGCATTGTTCAGTCTTATCATTTGGTAATAACAACTTGTGAAGGTGAATGCAATAAGGCACTAGGAGGAGTTTATTCTCTATTCGGATTTATTTATTTATTTATTTATTTATTTATTTATTTATTCTCTTAAAATACGGGGAGTCATCAGTTAAAATGAATTAATCAAAGAACATGAAAAACTACTGTCACAGCAAATGAAGTATACCTGCTTCCCACACCTACATTTATGACAAAAATCAATCAATGAAATGAGCAAATAGAATACATTTCTGTAGGAGTAGAAGCCCATTAAATGATTTCTGCAAGTGGTAGACTACTTTGATTCATGTTCAGATAGCATTCTGGGCTGTGATTATAAACCTTATGGTGGTTATGGCCATTCTAAATTCCCCATCAACTTCAATTTTGTAGAGGGAGTAATCAATATGCAGGGCATTTTTCTCATTTTCTTGAAATTGTACATGATGTCTCAAGCCACAGTGTTCTGTTTCTTTTCTTTCTCTTGCAAATAGGACGTTGACTAATATATGAAGAGCATGGAGCCCTTTAGCTCACATAATTTCATACTATGCAAGATTAGCTTTACTTCCTTCTATGTCAGTAGAGCCTGATACGTCCCCAACGATTATTTCTAAAAGTACTGTGAATAGTCAGTGCATAGTTTGAAGTAAAGTCATTGTTCTATAAGAAATATGAAAACAAGATGGCAAGGGTTCTATAGCTGCCTCAGAAATGACTGTACAGTGTGGCCTATGACCGTTTCTTCTCTGCTGCCTGCGTTGTTTCATTTGCAGAGAAGCAGAATTTACCCAATTTATTATTTTTAGTTGCAGGTAGGTAGGGAGATGAGAATATGTATTTATAGAAGCATACAAGGAAAATTAGATGAATGTTTTTCAAAACCCATTTTATTAAACACTTTGTTTATATTTCAAATAATATCTTCTTTCCTTCTTACCCCATCCACAGACACTCTATCCCGTGTCCCTTCCCCCCTTCACATTGACTTCTATGAGGATTCCATTTGTAATTAGTTACAATGAGAATATATACTTATGTAATTTTGGTAACATTATTTTCAATCTCATATATTTGAGCAAAATTAAATCCTTAATTATAACTTAGATTATTTGCTATAAATATGTCCATGGCAAAAAATAATGTTTTATTTCTAAGTTCTCAAATTAGCATGTAGTCTAGTTCACAAAGAATATAAAGTTAGATGTTTCTAACCACCACAGTTATCAATTTATATCTCTAATTGAAGAAAAATGTCAAAAAAATTTTCCTGTGCCTTGAATTCAAGCAAATTCCTTATTTTCTCCATCAGAGTAATTTTGTTAAGGCTATGCTAATGTCCTTGATTCATTTTTGTTGTTTGTTGTTGTTGTTATTTTGAGTTATGTGCCGAGTGATAGCCTTTATTATACTTATCTGAAAAGTTACTGGCCTTGAAGACTGCCAAGAGAGAGTTAGTTTTTATTACACGTGTGCCGCTGACAGATTGTTAATGTTCACAAGAATGGCCATACATCTAAGTGCATAGTAGAATCACAAACTGGCCTCAGTGGGTTATATATCTTCATCTTCTTCTTCTTCATCATCATTTGACCTTTTCTTTTTACAGTTCAGACTTTATCCCCATCCTGTTCTGACCCCTATCTGATCTATACTCCCTCCCTGCCCCCTGTCTCCAAGAAGATGTCCTCACACACCCACAACCACCCCACCAGACCCTCAAGAGTCTTGAGATTTAGGTGTATTTTCTCTCACTGAGGCCACACCAAGAGGCCAGGCAGTCCTCTGCTATGTCATGGGCCTCATTAGCTAGTTATACTGCCTTGCTAGTGGCTCAGTTTCTGAGATCTAGGTTAGTTGAGACTGATGGTCTTCTCATGGGGACACCCACCTCCACAGCTCCTTCCACCTTTTCCCCAATTCCTAAAGACAAGGGTCCCTAGGCTCCTGTCTGCAAGAACACTGCAGCATCATTAACAATCTCAGGGCCCTGGGCCTTCCTTTGAGCTGCACATTCCTCTACTGCTGGTAGGTTTGAAAACTGGTAAAATAAATAAATAAATAAATAAATAAATAAATAAATATAAATAAATAAATAAATAAATAAATATTAAATAAATAAATAAATAAATAAATAAATAAATAAATAAACAAACAAACAAAAAACCTCTCTGGAAATCAATATGGAGGTTCTTCAAAAAATTGAAGATAGATCTAACTGAAGACCCAATTATACCACTCTTGAGCATGTGCCCAAAAGATGCCTGACCATGCCACAAGGGCATGTGTTCTACTATGTTCATAGCAGCTTTATTTGGAATAGCTAAAAGTTGAAAACAACCCAGATGTTCCATAATGGAAGAATGGATACAGAAAATATCTTTCATCCACACAATGGAATACTACTCAGTTATTTTCAGCTATTAAAAACAAGGGTGACATAAGTTTTTTGTTTTTTTTTTTTTTTTTCAGGCAAACATATGTAACTAGAAAATGTCATACTGAGTGAAGTAACTCAGACCCAAAAGTACATACATGGTATGTGCTCACTATAAAGTGGATATTCCCCCCCCACACACACACATACACACACACACAAAGTATACCCACGACACCACTCATAGAATTCAAAAAGGTTAAAAGGCAGAAGGATCCAAGTGAGGATGTCTCAGTCCAACTTGGGAGGGAGAAGAAAGCAGACCCAAGGTAGAGAGTGACTTGGGTGGGAAAAGGGAAGGAAGGGGTGAACATAATCAGGTATTGGGTGGTGGGAGACCGGACTGGGAGATGAGGAAACCCTCTAGAATGTACCAGAGGCCTGGGAGGGGAGAGATGCTCAGGACTCAAAGGGAGGGACCTTCGATGAAGTGCTCTACAGTGGGGAAGAGAAACTTTTAGATTCTAGCTCCAGTGCAGGGACAGGACATCAAGTGGAGGGATGAGGCTGTCATCCCACAGTCAAAATCTCTGACCCAGAATTATTCCTGTCTCAAAAAACTGCAAGGACAAAAATGGAGAAGAGCCTGTGAAAAAGGGAGGTCCAGTGACAGATTAATTTCTTAGTACAAATTCTCTTAGCCTCATTTTCTGCAGATGTTTGATTATAGTAAAATAATATGTACTATACATATTTAACAATATTGAGCCTGTAATTTGTTTAAAAGCCTCTTGACTAAATGAAATCTAAATTTATTCAAAAAATAATAGTTTTTTGGTATCAGAAAAAGATTATTTTTAGTCATACTTCATATATATATTTTCATAATATTTTATGAAAACAGAACCCTATGTCAATATCAATATTTTAATATAATTTAGGAACACTTACCTAAATCTTTGGGATTAAATTTTAATTTTAAATTTTAATTTAAATTTTACTGCTAAATGTTCTACTATGTACTTTTCATTCATTACATTTATTTTTAAAAATATAGTCTTGACTATATTGGTGTTGTATAACAGAAAATCTAAGTATAATGACACAAAATAACAATATGCCTATAACATTCATGATTTTCTCAGCTGTCTACTTCTTGATGTTTCTCATGTCTTAACAACCAAGTAAACATCAACTGAACTTCAGCCATTTGAAAGTCTGTCTGAAGTGCTCTTTCAAAATTATTTTCTCACACAGATTATAATAGATTCTGTTTTATACCATGAAACCAGCTGAGACCATCCAACAGAACACAGCATAAATCAAAGAGCAGTTTATCTTCATATGAGCACAATTATCTCTTTGACAATGTTTCAAGACAACCAAACTGATATTTTAAAGACTTTGGTTTGAGTTTTAGAAATCACATAACTCTGTAGCTCTAAAATTATTCCAAGCAGTCTAACAATCAAGTTTGAGTGGAAATATACCCCAACTTATTGATAGCCAGACTGCTTGTAAGATAATTTAGAATAGGAGTATTATTGTAGTTATAGTTGGGAAAAAACATACTCTACCACAAATGATATTTCCATGCTTACTTTTCAGAGTAGGAAATTGAGACCCACCATCTTCTATAAGTAGAAAGGTAAATAACTATTCAGCTGTATCTTCTGCATTCTTTCTACTCTGTTACATTGCCTCATAAAAACTACTATTGTTCCTAAGTAAGAATTAAGTGAAATTTGGTATAAAAATAAATATATTTAATTAAAAGCAGAAAATCTGATAGCCAAATCTATTTCTATTGCTTTTGCTATTAAAATTATGCCATGTCTCTTCCCATTTCCACACATATCCTTATTCTCTCCAAGGTTCCAGCCACATGTTGCATAGGGTAGTTATTATTCACACCTAAAGTAAAATTGTCATAATTGAGAATTGAGTCCTTTACCTGTTCTTGGTAATAAGATTATAACGTATGTTTATTGAACTTCTAAATTTTCTAATTTTGCCTTCGTGATCCCTTCTTGAGATGCTCATTAACCTCCAAGGCAAGTGGCAAGTGATTTAATTAGCTGTGCAATTTCGTCCCTCTTTGGTGAATTTTTTTAAAAATATTCTGTCACATATCCTGAGTCAAGTGGCCCCAGCAGTCATGAAGAAAGCTTATGGATTTTGTAGATTCATTTATGTTACTACCTAAAATAAAATGAACAATCAGGGATTTGAATAGCAGTTGAAATAAAATAGAATTTTTCTTCTTAAGGCACAGAATTATAATTAGTTTCTAGGTATTGAAATATGCACTAAGGAAAAATCTTATAATTCACATAGTGAATAATGTCTCATACAATAATGTTAATGAGATAATGAAGTGCCTGAAAATGTCTGCCTGTGGTAAATCCTTTTAAAACATTTTTGTATCGTGAACAGAATTTAGCATTTTATTCTTATATTTTTCTAGTCCTTAAATTCCTTGCAATTTTATAAAATCACAGACTCAGAGCTGAAGGGAATTGGAACTATGGACTTTGGTTGTTTGTCAGTTCTTTACGTAGCAGTATCTTTTCTCAAACAAAATGAAAAACAGAGGTTTCTGCACTGCCCTAACCAGACTGCAGTCATCCTCTTTGAAGTCAAGTTGAGACCTTAGAGCCTTATCTTTTCATTATACATCCTTCCACCCATGTCTTCTACTTCCTTTTTTACTACAACCTTCATTATATGAAAGTACTCTGGCAACTCTGAAGGATATGATTGAAACCCACTAATGTACTCTTTGTTTATCTCTATTTCACTAAAAATATACCTCTTGGTATACTAAACAGAACTAAAAATCAGCAACAGAAAAATAAAACAGAGAAAGATTTTTTAAAAAAAAAAGATATTTTATTGCTGCGATAGCAGTTTTTGGACTAATAAGAGAGGCAACCAAAAATAAATTAATTCAAAATTTTGGTGCTAATTAAGTTGCATTGAAGTGACAACTAGTGTAATCTGGATTCGGGTGTGTAGATATGGCCTCCCGAACCCAAGAGATAAACAGGTTAATAATAGTTAGTGGGTAGACACAAAAATAGACATAGGAAGTAGAAATGCCTATGAAAGAAGCATGACACCTTTGAGAGGACATTTGCTTTGTGTAAATGTAGAAAGGAACCGAAATTAAAGATCATGTTTGGATTTTAAGTGTTATCCAAGACTCATGTCTCAGAGACTTGGTCTGCAGCTGATAGCATCATTCAGACTTGACATTTTAGAAAAGAATGTGACTACCCCTCCTTTTTCTTTGTTTCCTGGTGACAAAACAGCATTTTCTCAACATAAATCTCCACCACTAAATTCTGTGTTACAGTAGCCAGTAAGAAATTGAATCCCTCAGAAGCTGCCTGACCTGGGGATCCATCACATATGCAATCACCAAATCCAAGCACTATAGCTGGTCCCAAAAAGTACTTACTGGTAGGACCAGACAGAGATGCCCCCTCAGGGACTATGCTAGTGTCATATAGATATAGCTGAGCATGCTTGCAGCTAATCATTGGGTTGAACACAAGGATCCAAATGAGGTTGCTAAAGAAAGGACCTAAGGAGCTGAAAGGGGATGCAACCTCATGGGAAGATAACATTATCAACCAACCAAACCCTTCAAAACTCCCATGGAGTAAAACACCAACCTTTGTGCACACATTGAGAGACTTATTGATTCAATTGCATATGTAGCTGAAAGTAGCAGTGTCTGGCATCCATGTGAGAAGAGGCCTTTGGTCCAGAGAGGGCATGTTTTCCCAATGTAGGGGAATGCCAGGACAATGGGGTGGAGAGGGAGATAAGAAGGCAGTGCACTTTTGTGAAGGCAACCGGAGGGGGAGGGGGATGGGAGCAGACAGGGTAAAGGAATAACATCTCAAATGTAAATACAGAGTATCTAATATAAAAGAGAAAAGACAATTGGAGCCAATTTATGGTGCATTGAAATTTCTTAAACTGTGAGTTCAAATGTACTGAGAAAACTGATCAACGTAATAAGAAATAAACATGCAGAGATAGTAGAAACTACCAGTGTCTAAAGAAAGCAGTTTCTGCTTCATAGTTAGCACTGTTGCTGTGTCCTCACCCATTAAAAGTACTGTAACCCCATTCTTATAATGTTAATAATTCAATTCCAGAAACCTGGTCAACATGTATCTTAACTGTTAAAAAATATATGTAATTATATACTAATAACAAATAATAATGTAGTGTTTGTAGTAGGGTAACAATTTTTGCAGAATGACCTTGAACTCAATATACAACTAAAGATGACATTGAACTTTTGATCTTTCCATCTTCAGAGTGCTGGGATTACAGGAATGCACCATCACAAGGTAGGCTATACAACACTGGGGAATGAACCAAGATTGTTGTGTATGCTACAAAAGCACTATACAAACTGAGCAACATTTCCAACTCCTAATGCAATAAATGGAGCACCATGTTCTATTTGGTCCATACTATCACCAAGTGTTTAAAATGTATTTAAAAAATGGGGTACAGAGCTAAACAAAAAGGTCTCAATTGAGGAATTTCAAATGACTGAGAAGCATCTAAGGAAGTGCTCCACATCCTTAGCAATCAGGGAAAATGCAAATCAAAACAACCCTGACATTCCACCTCACACCAACCAGAATGGTTAAGATAAAAAACTCAGGTGACAGCAGATGCTAGGGAGGATGCAGAGAAATAGGAACACTTCTCCACTGTTGGTGGGGTTATGAACTGATACAACCACTCTGAAAATCAGTCTGGCTATTCCTCTGAAAATTGGACATAGTACTACCTGAGGACCCAGTTATTCCACTTCTGGGGATATACCCCAGAGAAGCTCCAATTTACAACAAAGACACATGCACCCCAATGTTTATAGCAGCCCTATTTGTAATAGCCAGAAGCTGGAAAGAACCCAGATGCCCTTCAGTAGATGAATGGATACAAAAATTGTGGTACATTTACACAATGGAATACTACTCTGCTATCAGAAACAATGGCTTGACGAAATTCTTAAGAAAATGGATGCATCTAGAGAATATCATCCTGAGTGAGATAACCCAGTCACAAAAGAACAGATATAATATGCAGTCACTGATAATTGGATACTAACCCCAGAAAGCTCTGAACACCCCATAAACAACTCACAGACTATATGAAGTTTAATACAAAACAAAGGCTAAAGAAAAAAGAAAGAAAGAAAATGAAAAACCATTATGCTTAATCTTTACACACCAAGAAAACTTTGACTAATTCCAGGTTACATCTTGTTTTACATGTACTTTATGCTCATTGTAACTAGTAAGATTTTAATGCACACTATCAAACCTTTAAAAAATCAAGTGCTAACAAAAATGTATTTTTATACTTTTGTGCATAAATGCTTAAAATCCATACATTTATCTTTGTTTTTTTAAAATAAAGTTGTTCAATTTTTTAAAAAACCGTGTTTAATATGAAATGACTTTGAGAAGTTTGAGAGGCATCATTGCCTTATATATTTCCTTCACAAGAGTTAGCTGCACCTATAGCTTCTACAACTTATTGTATCAAAAGCGTTCTTCTTCACACCTTTTAAGCATCGTTGTGTGTTTGATGAAAAATATAATTTAATTGATCTTCCTCCAATATTCAATGTTGATCTCCTGCGGCACTCTTAGAAATTTCGTATTTCTCTTTACTTTTCTTCATATTTCAGTAAAATATTAAAAATGAAGAACAGTATAAATAAGTTGCTGTTTAAGGTTTGAAAATTTTTATTCAGCAAATTGGACTTTCTTCTCTCCTCCCCTCCAGTCTCTCTATCTCTGGGTGTATGTGTGTGTGTCTGTGTGCATTGTGTGTGTGTTTTCCTGCTCTGAAAGCAGAAAGGTTTTTTTCCCATAAGTAAGCATGCTGCCATCTCATTTAACTCTTTGGCTTCAGCTGCTTCTGCTGACCTGCACTGAACTGCATGATCTCATGAAGGAATGCAAGCCCACTGAGCTGCACTCACTGCTCTTACTTCCAATGGACTGACACCATCTACTCATACTGTTCTTAAAGAGTTTCTCTTTTCAGTGCTGTTCTCCTGAAAGGTGGGTGTGTCCTATCCCTGAATCATTCTGCCAAATCTTTCTTTGATTTGTCATTTTGTCTGCTTCTCTATGAGACATCACTTTCAAACATTGTTCCTTTCTTCTACAAACTAATTTTACCTCCATAGCTTGAGATATAAAGTGAATGTCTGTATTCCATAGAGAGGGATTAAAGATATGTGGTTTGTCTGCATTCCAGCCTTATTACACACAGAGAGGTCTTTGGATATGACCCCTTGCCAGAGCAACTATGATGCTAGGTTAAAATTTTCCTAAAATCCTAGAGGTTTTCTTTTAGTCTTTGTAAAACTACTTAAAAATAAAAAATACTAAATCTCATTTTTTTTTCTTACAACTTTACTTAAAAGAGAAATACATGTACAGATTTTTAAAGTATTTTTACATAAAATTATATGAATATATTTTTATCAGTACTTAATTCTTATAGAGGTTTGATAGAATGCATTGAAATCTTACTAGTTACTATAAGCATAAAGTACATGTAGAAGAGAACATAGCACAGAAACAGTCAGAGATTTCTGGGTATGTGGAGATTAAACATAATGATTTTTGAATTCCAAAAAAATGCCACAAGGCTATATTCTTTGCCCTTATATTATTAATGATTTAAGGTCCAGCTGTAGCACACTCTGAGAAGGTGCTATACATTCTGTTTCCAAAGGACTGAGCCTTTCACTTTTTGGCCTTTGTTTTTCTGGAGCTTCATAAAGCCTTTGAGTTGTTTCTGGGATATTCAGAGATTTCTGGGGCTAGTATCCAACTATCAGTGACTGCATGCTACGTCTGTTCCCTTGTGACTGGGTTACCTCATTCAGGATGATATTCTCTAGATACATCCATTTTCCTAGGAATTTCATGAAGTCATTGTTTCTAATAGTTAGTACTGTATTGTGTAAATATACCACAATTTTTTGTATCATTCATCTACTGAAGAACATCTGGGTTCTTTCCAGATTCTGGCTATTATAAATATGGCTACTTTGAACATTGAGGTGTATGTGTCCTTATTGTATGTTAGAACATCTCTGAGGTATATGCCCGAAAGTGGAATAACTGGGACTTCAGGTAGTACTATGTCAAATTTTCTGAGGAACTGTGAGACTGATTTCCAGAGTGGTTGTAACAAGTTACAACACCTCCAAGAGTGAAGGTGTTTCTTTCTTCACATCTTCGCCAGCAGACACAGTGAAAGTAGCAGAGGTTATGAACCAAATGTAATTAATAGACATCTACAGAAAATTTCACCCTAAAAAAAATAAAAATTCTTCTCAGCACTTCATGGCACCTTTTCTAAAATTGATCATATAGTCAGTCACAAAACAAGCCTCAATAGATATAAGAATATTAAAATATTCCTATGCAGCCTATCAGATCACCATAGGCAAAGCTGGTCTGCAAAATCATCAGATCCTACTACAAAAGCTTATACTCAACAAAACTGGAAAATATGGAGGAAATAGATGAAGTCCTAGACAGACACCCAATAACAAAGTTAAATCCAGACCAGGTAAATCATCTAAATAATCCCATAACACCTAAAGAAATAGAAGCAGTCATCAAAAGCCTCCCAACAGAAAAGAGCCCAGGTCCAGATTGGTTATGTGCAGAATTCTATCAGACATTTATTGACGACCTAATACCAATACTCTCCAACCTATTCCACAAAATAGAGTCAGATGGAACACTACACAACTCATTTTTCAAAGCCACAATAACCCTCATTCTTAAACCACCCAAAGATCCTACAAGGAAAGAGAACTTCAGACCAATCTCACTTACAAACATTGATGGAAAAATACTCACCAAAATCCTTGAAAACCGAATCCAAGAACACATTAAAATAATCATTCACCATGATCAAGTATGCTTCAACCCTGGCATGCAGGGATGGTTTAATATAAGAAAGTACATCAACATAATTCACCATATAAACAAACTCAAAGAAAGAAAACACATGGTCATCTCACTAGTTGCTGAGAGAGCATTTGAAAAAATTCAACACCCCTTCATGTTAAAAGTCTTGGAAAGAACAGGAATTCAAGGCATATACCTAAACATAATAAAAACAATATACAGCAAACCAACAGCCAACATCAAACTTAAGGGTGGGAAACTTGATGCAATCCCACTAAAACCAGGGAACTGACAAGGTTGCCCACTCTGCCCCTACCTATTCAACATAGTGCTGGATGTCCTGGTTGGATCAATTAGACATCCAAAGCAAATCTGTGGGGGGCTGCCTGCACATTCTCCATTACAAGATGTCGCTGACATCCAGCTGGAGTTAGTTAGCAGTAAACAAGTCATATGCGCACAGGCTGGGTAACTTTCCACTCCTTGAGCCCTGCCTCTCCCATGGTTTCATATGGCCTGATGAGTTTCAACCAATCGGGGGCTCCACGTACAAGGTGAGGACTGATTCCTATATAAGGGGATGGGCTAGATAGTTCGGGGTCTTCGCTTCTACTTGATGTAAGCTTATGCTCTGCCTCTCGAGAGCATTAAAGCTTTACCGCAGAAGAATCCTATTTTGTGTGCCGCGTCGTTCTTGCTGGCGAGACGGTTGCGCAGGAAAAATCAAAGGGATGCAAATCGGAATGGAAGAAGTAAAAATATCACTATTTTCAGATGACATGATAGTATACATAAGTGATCCTGAAAATTTCACCAGAGAATTTTTACAGCTGATTAACAACTTCAGCAAAGTGGCTGGATATAAAATTAACTCAAAAAATCAGTAGCCTTCTTCTACTCCAAGGACAAACATGTGGAGAAAAAAATTAGGGAAAAGATTCACTTCACAATAGTCACAAACATTATGAAGTACCTTGGTGTGATTCTAACTAAGCAAGTGAAGGACCTGTATAACAAGTACTTCAAAGCTCTATAAAAGGAAATTGAGGAAGATCTCAGGAAATGGAAACGTGTCCCATGCTCATGGATTGGAAGGATCAACATTGTAAAATGGCCATCTTACCAAAAGCAATCTACAGATTCAATGCAATCTCTATCAAAATTCCAACTCAATTCTTCATAGAGCTGGAAAGAGCAATTTGCAAATTTATCTGGAATAATATAAAACCTAGGATATTGAAATTTACTGTCAACAACAAGAAAACATATGCAGAAATCACCATCATTTTCCTCAAGCTATATTACAAGGCAATTGTGTTAAAAACTGGTACAGAAAGAGGCAGGTTTATTCATGGAACAGAATAGAAGATCCAGAAATTAACCCTCACAGATATTGTCATTTGATTTTTGACAAAGTTGCTGAAAACATTCAGTAAGGAGAGCCTCTTCAACAAATGGTGTTGGTTCAACTGGTACTCAGCATGCAGAATAATTAAAATAGAACTTTTCTTATCTCCTTATCTTAGCTCATGTGCAAGTGTATTAAAGATCCCCACATTAAACCAGGTACACTGAAACTATTAGAAGAGAAAGTAGGGACAACCTTAGAACATAAAGACACATGGTATAATTTCCTGAACAGAACACCAGTGCTTTGTGCTCTAAGACCAAGGATTTTTATTCAGATATAAGTCAATTTAGGGCTGAAAATAAGTTATTCTAGTTAAGAGAAGTTACTGCTCTTTCTACTGCACCTGAGTTCAGTTCCTAGTACCCACGTTATGCATTCCTAAAGTCTTTGTAACTCTAGTTCAAGATGGTTCAATATCCACTTCTGATTTCTAATGGGCATCTTCATACATATACACACCCCACACATGCACACTTATACTGACACTAATAAAAGTTAAATCTTTTATAAAAAAGCAAATGTTTCCATAGTAAGATAGAAAACAATACAACAAAAAGGTCATTAATAAGGATAGGTGTGTATAAGGGTAGATGGTGTAATAGGGAAAAATTATAACTCAAAGATCACAGAAATACAATTATGTGTTATAATGGACTGACTATATCAGGATACTCTCATAAGAGTATTATAAAGCTGATAATTATGTTCTCTTGTTATTTTAAGGTAGTTTTACTCTTAATATTTTATTTAAATGCTCAAGTACCATGGTTTGTAAGTTGTTTTATAAGTACTATAAAAGCTTAGAAGCAATATGGTATATCACACAGCTTAACTCCTCACTAATTTTATGATAGAGGTTTATATAAGTGGACTTCATAATGGTTAAACAATGCATAAGTCATTTAACAGATTGTTAATTAAAATACTATTTATTTATTGGCTCATAACTACAAAGCTACAAAAAGGCAAATTCAGACAATGAGTACATTGCAAATATCTAAAATGAAAAGGGTTCTGTTCACAGTTCTAATACCAGTCCTGAAAAGAATTAACTGTGGCTGGTAGGGTAGTTACGTGATCCCGATGTGAAAATTCGAAGTCATAATTCTGACTCTAGGAATTGAAAATGTAGTGGGTAACTATAAGCTTAATTTCTTCAGAGAGCTTTCTTGCTGAAACCTACCTTAACATTTCAAATTGAGGACAAAGAGAAGTATTTTCATGTATAATAAACACATTTAATCAAAGGAGCCCTTATATGAAAAGATCTCGTTTCATGTTTTACAAAAGTATTAGATTATTATTCAGTTATATTGTATAATTATATTTAGTATGATCTATGAATTGGAACCCATTTAATGATGCCAAATTGAGAAAATGCTTTTTGACATCTGTTTCAATATTTTGGCTGTTTTCCTGACAAGTAGAGTTTCAAAGATAATTTAATGGAATATCACTTATCATGAAATGGAAATAAGCTAAAAAAAGACAATGAAGGAGATATTGAAGCATCCTTTAGGATATGTAGCAAATAACTTTTTTATGAAGAAAGACAAAAGTCAAAAAAAAAGACAGATGATTACACAAAAAATTTTATTCAACGATAGAAAATGGAAGTGAATATATTTCCCCCCACTTCTTTTGTTCATTCAACCAAAACCAGGGGAAGCAAAAAAATGCATTGATAGACGTTTTGATTTTATTTTAAAATAAAAATATATTGCTATGTTCAATTATTTAAGGGGTGGATAGTAACAAGTTTAGAGGTCCAGTAAAGATGAAAGTTTAGTAAATAATGAGTGGGCATGCATACTGAAAAGTCTTGTTAATGAAGATTTACAAGTATGAGAAAATGCAGATAAGTATGACAAAAGCAATTTAGTACAAGGAAGATGGTTGTAGTAGTCATAGTACATTGTATTTCTTGGACCATTTCATTCGATCCTCACAACTCTTCACTGTCCTTTTTTTCCCACAACTCTCTGTGGTAGTCATAACCATCTCCAAGATGGAATAATACCAACACTTACTTATACAGCTTAAGTAGTGATTAAGGCTCCACATGCATGCATGGGAAATTATGTGACCAAAGGCAATCATCACGACTGAAAAAAATCATGGGTTTGGTTCTTTTATTTTTATATTCTTGGCATCAGCAATAGTGCTTGGGTTTGGTGGCTGTATATGGGGTGGATCCCCAGGTGAGGCAGTCTCTGGATGATCTTTTATTCAATCCCTGTTTCTCTATTTGTTCTTGTATTACCTCCTGTGACTGTTTTCTTCTCACTTCTAAGTGAGGACTGAGGCAATCACATTTTGTCCTTCCTTCTTTTTGAGCTTCATAAGGTCTCTGAATGGTTTCTTGGATATTCAGAGCTTTCTGGGGCTAGTTTCTGCTTATCAGTGACAGAATACCATGTATTAATTGATTATTTTTGCATTAATGTTCATGTTGAAAATTTGTCTGATATTCTTTCTTTTTAGGGTCTTTGTGTGGTTTAGGTGTGAGTGTAATGGTAGCTTCAAAGAACGAGTTGGGTAGTGTTTCTTCTGTTTCTATTTTGTGGAATAGTTTGAAGAATATTGATATTAGATCTTCTATGAAAGTCTGATACAATTCTGCAATGAACCCTTCTTATCTTCAGAATTTTTTTTGCTTATATTTTATTGGGTGTTATGGGACTGTTTAGATGGCTTATCTAATCATGATTTAACTTTGGTACCTGGTACCTGTCTAGACATTTGTCCATATCCTCTAGATTATACAGTTCAGTTGAGTATAGGCTGTTTTATTAGGACTGGATGATTTCTTGAATTTCCTCAGTTTCAGTTGTTATGTCTCCCCTTTAATTTCTGATTTTGATAATTTGGATACTCTCTCTGTGTCCTCTAGTTAGTCTGGCTAAGGGTTTATCAATCGTGTTGATTTTCTCAAAGAACCAGCTCCTGGTTTTGTAGATTCTTTGTATAGGTCTTTTTCTTTCTACTTGATTGATTTCTGTTCTGAGTTTGATTATTTCTTGTCATCTACTCTTATTGGGTATATCTGCTTCTTTTTGTTCTAGAGCTTTCAGATGTGCTGTCAAGCTGCTAGTGTATGCTCTCTCCAGTTTCTTTTTTGGAGGCACTCAGAGCTAAGATTTCCTTAGTACTGTTTTCATTGTTTGGGTATGTTGTACTTTCAATTTTGTTAAATTCTAAAAAAATCCTTAATTTCTTTCTTTATTTCTTCCTTGACCATGGCATCATTGAGTAGGGCATTGTTCAGCTTTCATAGTTATGTGGGGTTTTGTTAGTTTTGTTGTTGTTAAAGACCAGTCTTAGGCCATGGTAATTAGAGAGGATCCCTGGGAGTATTTTGATCTACTTATATCTGTGGAAGCCTGTTTTGTGACCGGCTATAGGTTCAGTTTTGGAGAAGGTATGGTGAGGTGCTGAGAAGAAGGTATATTATTTTGTTTAGAATGAAATGTTCTGTAGATATCAGTTAAGTCCAATTGGTTCATAACCTCAGATAATTTTGCTGTGTCTCTGTTCACTTTATGCTTCCATCGTCTGTCTATGGATGAGAGTGGGGTGTTGAAGTATCCCACTATAATTGTGTGTCATACAATATGTGCTTTGAGCTTCAGTAGGGTTTCGTTTATGAATGTGGGTGCCCATATATTTGGAGCATAAATGTTCAGGATTGGGAGTTACTTTTGATAGACTTTTCATGTGATGAGTAAAAAGTGTCCTTCCTTATGTTTTCTGATAACTTTTGGTTGAAAATATATTTTATTCCATATTAGAATGGCTAAGCCAGCTTGTTTGTTGGAACCATTTTCTTGGGAGGGATTTTTCCCTATCCTATTATTCTGAGGTAGTGTCTGTCTTTGTCTATGAGATGAGTTTCCATATACAGAAAAATGCTCATGTATCTAGTCTGATATTCTAACTCTTTTTATTGGGGAATTGAGTCTATTGATATTAAGAGAGATTAAGGAATAGTGACTGCTGTTTCCTGTTCTTTTTGTTGTTAGAGGTAGAATTATGTTTGTGTGCTCTTTTTCTTTTGGTTTTCTTGCATGTTTACGTTCTTCCTTTACTTAGGTGTGGTTTCCCTCTTTGTGTTGGAATTTTTCCATTTATTTTTCTTTTAAGGCTGGGTTTTTAGAAAAATATTGTTTTGTCCTGAAAAATATTGTTCTCTCCATCTATGGTAATTGAGAGTTTGGCAGGATATAGTAACCAGGCTGGCATTTGTTTTCTCTTAGGGTCTGTATGGCATCTGTCTAGTATCTTCCAGCTTCCATAGTCTTTGATGAAAAATTTGGAATAATTTTGGTTTGTCTGCCTTTATATATTACATGACGTTATTTTCTTAAGCTTTAAGAATTCTTTGTTTTGAACATTCGGTGTTTTTGACTCTATGTGTCAGGAGGAGTTTCTTTTCTGGCTCAATTTATTTGAAATTCTGTAGGCTTCTTCTATGTTAATGGTATTTTAATTTTAAGGGTAGGGAAGTTTTCTTCTGTGATTTTGTTGATGATATTTACTGTGCCTTTCTTTTTTTTAAACAACTTTATTTTACAAAACAAAGATAAATGTACAGATTTTAAACATTTTTTGCTTAAAATTATACATTTTTGTCAGTACTTTTTTCAGATTTGAACATAATTTTTATATAAAACTATATGAATATATTTTTTAGTCAGTACTTAATTTTTTTCAAGGTTTGGTTGTATGCCTTGAAAACTTAATAGTTACAATGAGCTAAAGTACATGTAAAACAAAATGTAACATGGAAATAGTTAAAGTTTTCTTGTTTTGTAATTTTTTTTTGTTTTGTTTTGTTTTCTTTATTTCTTGGACTTCATACAGTCTGTGAGTTGTTTCTGGGGGAGTGCAAGCCTCTGGGGTTAGCATCCCACTATCAGTGACTGCATATTATGTCTGTTCTTTTGTGACTGGGTTTTCTCACTCAGGATGATATTCTCTAGATGCAGCCATTTTCTTAAGAATTTGGTTAAGTCATTGTTTCTGGTGGCTGAGTAGTATTCCATTGTGTATATGTACCACAATTTTTGTATCCATTCATCTTCTGAAGGACATCTGGGTTCTTTCCAGCTTCTGGCTATTATAAATAGAGCCACTATGAACACTGTGGTGCATATATCTTTGTTGTGTATTAAAGTGTCTCTGGGGTATATGCCCAGAAGTGGAATAGCTGGGTCTTCTGGTAGTACTATGTCCAATATTCTGAGGTATCGCCAGACAGATTTCCAGAGTGGTTGTATTAGCTTGCAACCCCACCAACAGTGGAGAAGTGTTCCTCTTTCTCCGCAGTCTCGCCAGCATCTGCTGTCATCTGAGTTTTGGATCTTGGCCAATCTGACTGGTGTGAGGTGGAATCTCAGGGAATTCTTAAGAAACCAAATTAGTCTTGGCCTTATTGCCCTTGTCTATTTCTCAATATATACTAGTATGAATCTCTGATGACTAAGAGAAGAGCTACAATACAGAAATAAGGAAATGAGGGAATGAGGAAGGGAAATAATATCAGAATAACCAAACTTTCATAGATATGAATCATTTCGTAGGCATCTTTCTATTAATACATTATGGGGAAAATATATTTAGGAAAATAGTTATTAATGATCACAAGGTTTTACCCTTTTGGTAGGATGGCCATTTTTAAGATATTGATCTTTACAATCCATGAGCATGGGAGATCTTTCCATTTTCTGAAATCTTCCGAGATTTCCTTATTTAGAGGTTTGAAGTTCTTGTCATACAGGTCCTTCACTTGTTTAGTTAGAGTCATACCAAGGTATTTCATAGTTTTTGTGAATATTGTGAAGGGTATCTTTTCCATAATTTTATTCTCCACATGTTTGTCCTTTTAATATAGGAAGGCTACTGATTTGTTTGAGTTAATTTTGTATCCAGCCACTTTTCTGAACTTGTGTATCAGCTGTAGGAGTTCTCTGGTGGAATTTGTGGGGTCACATAAGTACACTATCATGTCATATGCAAAGTGTGATGTTTTTACTTCTTCCTTTCCAATTTTTATCCCCTGATCTCCTTTTGCTAATTGCTCCAGGCAGGACTTCCAGTACTATGTTGAATAAATAGTGGGAGAGTGGGCAGCCTTTTCTAGTCCCTGATTTAGTGGGATTGCTTCAAGTTTCCCACCATTAAGTTTGATGTTGGCTGTTGGTTTGCTGTATATTGCTTTTATTATGTTTAGGTATGGACCTTGGATTTCTATTCTTTCCAGAACTTTTAACATGAAGGGTTGTTGGATTTTGTAAAATGCTTTCTAAACATCTAGTGAGATAACCATGTGGTTTTTTTTCTTTGAGTTTGTTTATATAGTGGATTACATTGATGGATTTCCTTATATTAAACCATACCTGCATCCCAGGAATGAAGCCTACTTGGTCATGGTGAATGATCCTTTTGATGTGTTCTTGGATTTGGTTTGCAAGGATATTGTTGAGTATTTTTGCATCAATGTTCATAAGTGAGATTGGTCTGAAGTTCTCTTTCCTTGTAGGGTCTTTGTATGGTCTAGGAAAAAGGGTTATTTTAACCTTGAAAAATGAGTTAGGTAGTATTCCATCTGATTTTATCTTGTGGAATAGATTGGAGAGTATTGGTGTTATGTCAGCAATAAATGTCTGATAAAATTCTGCACTGAAACTGTCTTGACCTGGGCTTTTTTTGGTTGGGAGGCTTTTGATGACTTCTTCTATTTCTTTAGGTGTTCTGGGATTATTTAAATGGTTTACTTCGTCCTGGTTTAAATTTAGAATCTTGTATCTGTCTAGGAATTCATCCATTTCCTCCAGATTTTCCCACATTGTAGAGTATAGGTTTTTTTAGTAGGATCTGCTGATTTCTTAAATTTCCTCAGTTTCAGTTGTTATGTCTCCACTTTCATTTCTGATTTTGTTCATTTTTATACACTCTCTTTGCCCTCTAGTTATTCTGGCTAGGGGTTTATCAATCTTGTTGATTTTCTCAAAGAACCAGCTCTTGGTTTTGTTGATTCTTTGATGGTTCTTTTTGTTTCTATTTGGTCTATTTCTGCCCTAAGTTTGATTATTTCTTGAAGTATACTCTTCTTGGGTGTATCTGCTTCCTTTTTGTTCTAGAGCTTTTAGCTGTGCTGTCAAGTTGCTGATGTATGCTTTCTCCAGTTTCTTTTTGGAAGCGCTCAGGGCTATGAGTTTTCCTCTCAATTCTACTTTTATTGCATCCTATAGGTTTGGGTATGTTGTGTTTTTGTTTTAATTGAATTCTAGAAAATCCTTAATTTCTTTGTTTATTTCTTCTTTGACCCTGCTATCATTTAACAGAGTGTTGCTTAGTTTCCATGTGTATTGGGCTTTTTGTTGTCTTTGTTGTTGTTAAAGACCAGCCTTAGACCATGGTGATCTGAGAGGATGCATGGGAGTATTTCAATCTTCTTATATCGATTGAGGCTCATTCTGTGTCCAATTATGTGTTCAATTTTCAAGAAGGTGCCATGGTGTTCTGAGAAGAAGTTGTATTCTTTTACTTTAGGATGATATGTTCTGTAGATATCTATTAATTCTAGTTGGTTCAAAGTCTCTGCTATTTTTACAGTGTCCTTGTTGAGTTTCTGTTTCCATGATCTGTCCATTGGTGAGAGTAGGGTATTAAAGTCTCCCACTATTATTGTGTGGGGTGAAATGTATTTTTTGAGCTATAGTAGGGTTTCTTTTATGAATGTGGGTGCTTTTGTATTTGGATCATATATGTTAAGGATTGATAGTTCCTCGTGACAGATTTCTCCTCTAATGAGTAAAAAGTGTTTTTCCTTATCTTTTTTGATAACTTTTGTTTGGAAATTTACTTTATTTGATATTAGAATAGCCACACCAGCTTGTTTCTTGGGGCCATTTGCTTGGAAGTTTTTTTTTTCCCAACCTTTTACTCTGAGATAGTGTCTGTCTTTGTCTCTGAGATGAGTTTCCTGTATGCAGCAAAATGCTGGATTTTGTTTATATTTCCAGTCTGATAGCCTATGTTTCTTTATTGGGGAGTTGAGTCCATTTATGTTAATATATATCAAAGAATAGTGGTTTCTGTTTCCTGCTATTATTGCTTTTGTAAGATGATTTGTGTCTGTGTCTCTTTCTTTTTTGGTTTTCTTGCTTAGGAGTTTTCTTCTTTTTACTAGGATGTAGTTTCCCTCATTGTATTGGGTTTTCCACCTATAATTTGTTGTAGTGCTGGGTTTGTGGTCAGATATTGTGTAAATTTAGATTTGTCTTGAAATATCTTCATCTCTCCAATTATGGTGATTGATAGTTTTGCTGGGAATGGCAGCTTGGGCTGGTACTTGTGCTCTCTCAGGGTGTGCATGATGTCTGTCCAGGCTCTTCTTGCTTTCATAGTCTCTGTTGAGAAATCGGGTGTGATTCTGATTGGTCTGCCTTTATAAGTTACCTGACCTTTTTCCCTTACTGCTTTTAGTATTCTTTCTTTGCTTTGGGAACTTGGTGTTTTGACTATTATGTGTTGGGAGGAATTTCTGTTTTGGTCCAAATTATTTGGAGTTCTGAAGGCTTCTTTTATGCTCGTGGTCATCTTATTCTTTAGGGTAGAGAAGGTTTCTTCTACGATTTTTTTGATCATGTTTACTGTGCCTCTTATTTGATATTCTTCTCCCTCTTCTATTCCTATTATCCTTAAATTTGGTCCTCTCATTGTGTCCTGGATTTCCTGGACATTTTGGGTTAGGATCTTTTTGGTTATTGCATCATCTCTGGCTGTTTTGTCTATGTTTACAATGTTGTCTTAGGCCCACGAGATTCTCTCTTCTGTCTCTTTTAGTCTATTTGAAATCCTTGCATATGTGACTCCTGATTTCTTTTTTAGGTGTTCTACCTCTAGGGTTGTCTCTTTTAGTGTTTTCTTTATTGTGTCAATTTCCGTTTTAATTTCCCTCTTCCATTCCTTCATCTATTTAGTTCTGTTTTCCTCTAGTTCTTTGAGTTCTTTGAGTGTTTTTCTTGTTTCCTCTTTAAAAGCTTCTTATTCTTTATGCTTTTCCTCCCATTCTTGTTTAATGATCTCTTTCAGCATCTTGAGGTATGATTGTAGTTCTGTGTCTTCTTTTTCTGGAATGTTTGGCATTGCACTACTTGCTGTGATAGGGGAGCTTGGTACTGGTGTTGCCAGGTTGTCTTTGTTTACTTGGGATATTTTCTTTCGCTTTCCTCTTTCCATCTTGTTGTCAGTGATAATTTCTTGCCTTTGCCTTGTACCTGTCTGTGTCCTTGGATCTCCGCTGGTCCAGGTGATGGATGGGCCGATCCCTGTTCTGCATCCCAAAGCTGCCGGGAGGGGACAGAGGTCCCAATGCTGGGTTCCTGGTCCCTGAATCAGGCAGGGCAGGGGCGCGCTTTCCTTGTGCACTCGGCAGAGATCTCTCTGCCCCCAGGCTATTCGAATCCCCTTCTCACCAGCCTTATGTCTGGGAACTGCTGGTCCAGATGACAGATGTCCGAGCCCTGTTCTGTGCCCCCGTGTCAATGTTTTCTTTGTTGCCCCTGAGTTCATCTCTTCCATCTCTTATAGTCTGTTGGTGATTCTTGTATCTATGACTCTTGATTTCTTTCTTAGGGTTTCTATCTCCAGCGTTGTTTCTTTTTGTGTTTTCTTTATTGTTTTTATTTTTATTTTCAATTTCTTCACCTGTTTGGTTATGTTTTCTTGTAGTTTTTTGAGTGATTTTTGTGTTTCCTTTTTAAGGGTTTCTACTTGTTTATTTGTGTTCTCCTGGTTCTCCTGTAATTGTTTAAGGTAGTTATTCATACTTCCCAAAGATCTCCATCATCATCATGAAGTATGATTTTAATTCTAAATCTTGTTTTTCTGGTGTGCTGGGAAATCCCCTACATGCTGTGGTGGGAGAACTGGGTTTTAATGTTGCCAGGTTGTCTTGGTTTCCATTGCTCAGTTTCTTGTGCTTTCCTCTTGCCATCTTGTCATCTATTATTATAGGTACTCTTGTTGTCTCTGACTGGAGCTTTTCTCTCCAGTAAATCGTAGGGCCTGTGGGCTCAGGAAGGTGATTCCTCCTGGGTTTTTGACTCTTTGAAGGCAGGCAGTGAGTTTTCTGGCAGTGACTCTGTTCTGTCTCTGTGGGCTCTGGTGGAAGAGCCTTTCTGAGGCTATTCTGTATACATAGCCATTTGCAGGCAGATCCTGTTGGAGGTGATCTGGCTCACTCTCTGGGCCATAAAGGACCTGTTTCCAGAGAGCACCATACTACCTGTACTCTGAGAGCTCCAGAAATTCCCTCTCTGGATAGCTTGTAGGGGTGTGTGGCAGGCTCACAGTGGGCTCAGGTGGGAGAGTGCTTGTGAGGTTGTTCTGGGAGCTCAGTGGTCTGCGGACATGTACTGAATCCTGATAATGGTCACCTGGCCCTCTCTGGGGGCTGCAACACATCCTCGACTTTTGTTTGCATCCAGAAATTTTTCCATCCTTCAGACACTACCAATTAGCACAGACCAATACTGTCCAATTCATGAGTGTTTCTAAATGAACTGACATAGTAAAAAACAGAGAAACAAATTGTTGTTGTCCTTGTTCAGCTCATGTGTAAGACGTAGTTTTGGTGAGCTCTAATCAGAGTAGCTTCTGATATTTTTCACAGTAATTTTGTCCTTATGTCTCTTGGTCTTTTCTCCCTTACTTTCAAAAACAATATCAAGGCCTTAGGTACAAATGTTATATTATAGAAATATCATTTGGGACTGGGTGCTACAACTCTGTATTTTGATAAGTTGTAATTTTTGTTTGTTCATTTTTGTAATGGTCTCTACCTATTTCAAAAGAGATGTTTTCTTGATAAGGGTTGAAGACTACATTTTTTTTCTGGTTATAAAGACATATGTTTACAGATTGTCATAGGTACAAAGATAAATATTTAGAATGTAGCATGGAACTCTGTTGCTTTACTAAAATGGCAGTTCTAAATTCTATAAGATTCGTAACTTCAATCGTACCAGGTAGGTGGCTAGGTTTCTAGGTCCAGGTATCATTTCCTTCTTATTGGATGAATCTGAAACTCAATTAGAGGGATGTTGGCTACTTCCAAGATATGCCATGACAGCACTTTGAGTTTACCTTGCTATGCTGGTCATTGTTATTCATACTCATCATGGCTTGGGAGAAATGTTTGTTGTTTCTTTCCTTCAACTTACATCATACCTTCTAGCACCAAGGAAGCTTTCACATCTGATCCAGATTGGTTCTTTGTGCCCTGTGCCTTAAAGTGCTTAGTGTCTTCAGCAAGAGAGGGACTGCTCCTTTCCCTCTATATCTTTTGAGTGTCCTTTATCTTGCAAAGTTAAAAATAGGAGGGGCATTCCACTTGTGGTGCAGTTAGCTTTATGGCACATAGACATTCATAATTTTAGCCATGGATGTCCACGTGTACTTGACAGGTGAAACTATGAAAAACCCAATGTCAAATCCAACTTTCTCCATGTTTGCCTTAGATTGAATTTGTCTCTAAGTTACTAGATTTTACTGGCTTATACATTCACACCCATCTTTGTTTTATTTTATACCTAGTCATATTTAAATCCAGAATTTAATAGTCTACTAGACAAATAAATGAGATGCACAAATATAAAAATATATAAGGTAAAGAAGGTAAATTATTTATAAATTTATTATATTACTAATATTTCATTACTTATAAATTGTATAGTTATAAAATTTTCATACTCTATTAATCAGATGATCCTGAATGTGTCAAAAGGCTGGCTAATTTTACTGGAGTTTTCATCACAGTTCGCATTGTGGAAGGTTTTTTTGACAGATAAAAAGTTGGTAAGACATGGCTTTATAACTCAGCATTTCATATGTAGATACATGCTCTCACAATGAGAACAGCTGTGGTTGTGCACTAACCTTAGTGATAGGTGCTCAGCCTGCAGAGCTGTGAAACAGGGTGAGATCCAGTCACTGTTCATTCTTACTTCAAAGGTGTAGTAGTCTGGGATTTTGACTGAGTGGCATAATCTATCATTGTCATAACTCAATTAATTCAGTTAAAATGTTAAACATGATTTGATATTCTAGGGCTTTTCTGTTTTTAAAAAAAAAAATGAGAGCAGGTAAAGAGTTGTAAGGATTTGGGACTTCTTTGTGGCATTGTGAAAATAAATGAACCAATGTGAAAGGAAAAATAAAGACTCATCTTTATCATTTTACTACTTATTCTACACACACACACACACACACACACACACACACACATTACTACACAATCAATGAAGAACTTAACTCATAAATTAGAAGTGTATACTTCTCTTATTAGTTCTCTGTTTGGTAAGTCTCTTGTATAGTATCTGCAAGTAGTATGAGCTAGATATCATAGTTGCAAGTCATTCAAAAAGCATCAACTGTTTTATGTTCCTAAATTAGCATTTATATCACAGTGTATGTTAAATAACATTGCATAAAATTTAATATGCAAGCACTTAGAAATCATATACTGTAAGCTAAGTATTTTACTTATAAGTAAGACTTCTGCATGTTAACTTTTCTGACAGGACATTCACCTTCAAATTTCAAATTTTATTAATATCCCCCTGACTTTAATGTACGTTTAGCTTTGAATGGGATATAAGCAAGATCCTATCTATATACCACATGAAGGCAAAACGGGAAACTAAGATTCATGATACTGATTTAATAGCAATACAGAGTATGAAATAAATAACTCTGAGTACTCCACAAAGAGTTAAGAAATATAGCACAAAGAAAATTATAACAATATGTATTTCATTTAAAATGTAGCATAATTAGCCACGTCAGGCATTTTTTAATCAACAAAATAGATAAACTCTTAGTCAGATTAACAAGAGAACAGACAGAGAGAATATCCAAATTAACAAAATCAGAAATGAAAAGTGAGACATAACAACAGAAACTAAGGAAATTCAAATAATCATCAGATCCTATTACAAAAAACTGTACTCAATAAAGCTAGAAAATCTTGATGAAATGGACAATTTTCTAGACAGACACGAGATACCAAAGTGAAATCGGGATCAGATAAACCATCTAAACAGTGCCATAACCTGTAAAGAAATAGAATCAGTCATTAAAAAACTCCCACCCACTCCCAATAAAAAGCCCAAGACCACATGGATTTTGTCCACAATTTTATGAGACCTTCAAAGAAGACCTAATACCAATACTCTTTGAACTACTCCAAAAAATAAAAAGAGAATAAACATGACCCAATTCATTTTTTGAAGCAGCTATTACCCTTCTACCTAAGCTCCACGAAAAGTTATCAAAGAGAACTTTAGACCTGTGTTTTTCTTATGGATATCAGTAAAAAAATACTCAATGAAATTCTCAGAAACAGAATCCAAGTACACATCAAACTGATCATTTATAATTAAGTAGGCTTAATCTTAGGGATCCAGTGATGGTTCAGTTTATGAAAATCCATCAATGTAATCTACTATGTAGACAAACACAAAGAAAAAAAAAAAAACACATGATTATCTCATTAAATTCTGAGAAAGCATTTGGAAAAATTCAAAAACCCTTGATAATCAAAGTCTTAGAAAGATTAGGAAGTCAAGGCCCTTGCCTAAACTTTGCAAAAACAATGTACAGCAAACCAACATCAAACTAAATGGAGAGAAACTTGAAGCAATCCCCCTGAAATGAGAGACTAGTCAAGGCTGCCCCTCTTTCCTTATCTATTCAATATAGTATTAGAAGTCCTAGCCAGAGTTATTAGACAAGAAAAGAAGGTCAAAGGAATACAAATTCAAAAGGAAAGAGTCAAAATATCACTATTTGTAGATGATGTGATAGTGTACTTAAGTGACACAAAAATTGTACCAGAGAACTGTCACACCTGATAAACAACTTCAACAAAGTGGCTGGCTACAAAATTAACAATTCAGTAGCCTTCCTCTATTTAAAGTATAAACAGGCTGATAATAAAATTAGGGGAAGGACACTCTTCACAATAGTAACAAATAATACAAAAATAACTTGGAGTGACTCTAGCCACACAAGTGAAAGATCTATATGAGAAGAATTGCAAGTCTCTGCAGAAAGAAATTAAAGTTCTCATAAAAGGGAAATATCTCCCATGTTCATGGATTGGCAGGATATATATATATATATATTATACATGGCCATCTTTAAAGCTATCTACAGATTCAATACACTGCCCGTCAAAATTCCAACTCAATACTTCATAGAATTAAAAAGAGCAATCATATTCATTTGGAACAACATCAACAGCAAAAATTCCAGGATAGTGAAAACTGTTATCAATAACAAAGGAACTTCTGTAGAAATCAGAATTTCTGACCTAAAGCTAGCTGTATTACAGAGCAATAGTGATAAAAAGCTCATCAGGCAGGTAGATCAATGGGATAGAATAGAAGACCCAGAAAAGAACCCAACCCTATGGTCACTTGATTTTTGACAAAAGAGCAAATGAGGTAAAAATATCCAGTGGAGAAAAGACTGCACTTTCAACAATTGCTGCTGGTTCAACTTGAGGTCAAGCATGTAAAAGAATGCAAATAGATATGTTCTTATCTGTTTGTATATACCTCAAGTCCAAGTGGCTCAAAAACCTCCACATAAAACTGAAATTAATAGAAAATAAAGTGGGGAAGAGCCTTGAACACATAGACATTGGGGAGTATTTCTAAGGGTGTGTACATCCAAGCAGTCCCAGTCAAGATATGGTCAAACTCAAAACTGACCATCAATGACTGGATTTCAGTCTCATTCTGCAATGTTAATAAATCTGAAATAAAAAGAGCAACTTGTTCCCTTTCCCTCACAAGCACATGAGATTCCTGGGGACATTATCATTTCATTGGAGTCCAGGTTTCAATAGTCTGATAGATTGAAATACACAAGTATCAGTTTAAAAATCACTTAATATCTATCTGAAGAGTTACACTATTTCATTTTTTGTTTTAACATTTCAGTATTGAGGTTAAATGTATCCATGTCTGACACAAAATAAAGATGATGTGAATAAGGACCATGCTTATAACATGTTCAATTAATGCCAGGAGGCCATGTATATCAACTGTTTTTAAAATACTCACAAATTTTAGTGGTTTTTGAGATGTCTAGCACAAGCAGCCTCAGCTCATTAGTTTGAGAAAGGGTCTTGTCATAAAGCTAGGCTTGCCTCAAAATTAAGGTCCTCCCATTTTAGCTTCTTAAGTGCTGGGTAAGTAACTATCTTTTGGTTATAACAACTATCTCCCTTGTTCAGATAGTTAATCAATACATTCACCACAGAATACATTTATTTTAATGTTCTTTATCATCCTGATTGATGATTTTTTAAATATTTTTATTCATCCTATGCTTACTTTTATATTTCTGTTTTACATTACTAAATAGGATACCTTCAGTAAGGTTTTCAATGTGCTTTTCAGGTATACATTCAATATTCATTTTTATAAAAAAAAATGTAATAGTGACATACATATTTGAACTTATTTAACTCTACTCCATAACTGTAACAGAGGACTCTCACATACCTGTTACAGTGGACTCTCATGTGACTACATGTGATAAATAATTAACATACTTTCCCAATAAATGATTTCTTGAAACTTTGTATTTACTCACTTTAGATTTTGCATTTATATTATTCTTACACAATTAAGTCATTTGTCTTTTTAAGAAAAATTAAACAATGCTTTATATTCTATTCCCGTATTGCAGTCATTTAGCCTAGGACTGTATTTCAACTAGTTTTAATTTAGAAGCAATTCAACTCAAGACATTTGTTTTATTTTTCTCAAGAAACTAGCACAAATCCTCAAACTCTGACAATTTGCAGTGACAAGTGTGCTTATGAGAATTATTAATGTGGGACACTTTCAGAGAAAATGTTGCTGTTGTAGATTTTTTATCCTTTAAGTGTTGCTTTTATATGTATGCAATTTTTTATTTATCCATTCACACACACACACACACACACACACACACACACACACACACAGAGAGAGAGAGAGAGAGAGAGAGAGAGAGAGAGAGAGAGAGAGAGAGAGACAGAGAGACAGAGAGACAGAGAGAGACAGAGAGAGACAGAGAGACTTTGCTCCCAGTTTTCTATGAAAATTGTTTCTGACTGTTAAGCTGAAAATAGAAAAAAGCTGAATGTGATCATCTGTCATCAGTCTGTTTCCATGATGAATTACTGATAGGAAACAAGTTAGATTTCTGATGGAAGGACTGCTTTTCCAACGTAATATTCTAAAACTCATTTTTGTGATAGAGGCTTAATATCCAAGGTATACAATGAACTCAAGAAGCTAGACACCAGAGAATCAAATAATCCTATTAAAAAATGGCGTACAGAACTAAAAAATAGTTCTCAATTGAGGAATATTGAATGGCTGAGAAGCATCTAAGGAAGTGCTTAACATCTTTAGCCATCAGGGAAATGCAAATTAAAACAACCCTGAGATTCTACCTCATACCAGTCAGAATGGCTAAGATCAAAAATTTAGATGACAGCAGATGCTGGCAAGGATGCAGAGAAAGAGGAACATGTCTCTATTGTTGGTGGGGTTGTAAACTGGTATAACCACTCTGGAAATAAATCTGGTGATTTCTCAGAAAAATGGTCATAGTACTACCTGAAGACCCAGTTATTTCACTTCTGGGCATATACCCCAGAGAGGCTCCAACATACAACAAAGACACATGCACCACAATGCTCATAGCAGCCCTATTTATAATAGCCAGAAGCTGGAAAGAACTCAGATGTCCTTCAGTAGACAAACACAATGGAGTACTACTCGGCTATCGGAAACAATGACTTTAAGAAATTCTTAAGAAAATGGAGGCATCTAGAGAATATCATCCTGAGTGAGATAACCCAGTTACAAAAGAACAGACATAATATGCAGTTACTGATAATTGGATACTAGCCCCAGAAAGCTCTGAGCACTCCAGAAACAACTCACAGACTATATGAAGTTCAAGAAAAAGAAAGGCCAAAAATAAAAAAAAAAAAGAAGTAAAACCATTATGCTTAATGTTTACACACCAAGAAAACTTTGACTATGTCCAGGTTACATCTTGTTTTACATGTACTTTTTGCTCATTGTAACTTGTAAGTTTTTAATGCATACTATCAAACCTTTAAAAAATCTAGTACTGATAAAAATGTATTCGTATATTTTTATACAAAAATGCTTAAAATCTGTACATTTATCTTTGTTCTTTTTAAAATAAAGTTGTTCAATTTATAAATAAATAAATAAATAAATAAATAAATAAATAAATAAAGATCAAAAGAAAAACCCACCTTGCAATGGACAAAGAGACACCTTTGTTGGTGTTCCTCATATATTGGTCTGGGGCAAAGCAGATAGTCAGCCTTTGCTCATCCTAGCCTGATGACTTAATTGGTGGCCAAAGCTGTTTTATGCCTAGGACTTGTAAAAAACAAAAAAGAAAAACAAAAAACACCCAGATGAAATGGAATCAAATCCAGGCACCATAGCACAGGAGGAGGAATACTGACAGCCACCTGTGGACCACTATGGTACTCAAAGCCATGCCCCCCCAGTGCATGGTCACAGGACACCCACGGCACAGATGAATGATGTCATCCAGGGGCTGGACAGCTGCTTGGCCAGCCTGCAGGAGGAGTCACCACCATGTGCTTATATGTGGTAGTCAGATGGGAGAGAAAGAGAAGAGGAGCAGCTTGGGTATTATTATCAAGAGAGATGGAACTGGAGACTCAAGATTGGGGAAGAGGAGCCTGTTGTGAGTAGCCAACCCTGCCACCTCAGGCCATAGTGAGGTCCCATCCAGAGCTGTCACTGATGGCCATCTCTGAGTCTGTGGCTATGCAGCTGCAGAGGTCAGTGTTGATATCCATGGCTCACATTACCTCTAGAGAACCTATCCCTGGTCAGGGAAGCTTCCAGGGAGCACCTGGATCTCCAGGGGCTATGCAGAACTGTGCCTATCCCTCACTGGATGCAGTGCTCTGGAGAGTTGGCCCTATCTATCCCTGCAGGATGGGCAACACTCAGGAGAGCAGGCCCTGCCTCACCCAAGCAGCACAGTGGAGCTTGTCCTGGATGCAAGGTTACAGGAAAGATATCCTGAGCACATTTGCTTGGCTGCATCTTGGCTTTTCTGTGGAATGAAGTCTAAAGGACAAGGCAGAAGGCATCATGAAGCTTCCCATCAAGTGACTTTGCCAGTGTTCCTAAATCAGGAGCTCAGAGACTCCAGCTTTCTTTCAATGTTCCTAATGCCCAGGAGATTATCCATCTCTGTGTTGACTTCTGCAATGGCCCTTGTCCTAGGTTCTTGGAGCTTGCTAGAACCAAGTGCTTGTGTTACTCCTGCCCACCTCTAGCAACTTAGAGTACTTAATACTCCAGAAAATCAGGGACTCTAATCCTCCCAAATCTGGTGGCTATACCAGCATGAAGATTACAAAGGAGTGGAGAATCGTCAGATCACAGAAGTGGAATCTTCTTCCATGCAAACTTAGTTCTGTCAAATGAATTTTTGCTGGGGCACACAGGCGAAAGGATGTCGTATTAAAGCTGCCACGTGAAACACTGTTTTCCTGAAGCAGACACAGGTGAGAGGATGTTTGGATATAGCAGACACGTGGAAGGACCTGGGATGAAGGAGTATAAATATGATCCCACAGACAGTGGGAGACCAGAACTGAGCTTTGGTTTGGTTTGCTCCGCCTCTCTACTCTTCACTAATGAAGCACATGTATTGGTTTGCCTTACACAGTGTAGGTTAGCTTAACTTGAGATAGTGCTGCCATTGAGAGAACCTTGCCCAAGAACTGCTTGTGAGGTTCCTGAGGTAGCTTTCCACTTCTTCAGCCTTGCCTAAGGCCAGTTGAAGAGCCGGGCATTTCCTTCAGGATTGATCTACAGCTGCCTGGCATCTACTTGCTGAAAAGACTGGACCATAGCTGCTGGTTTGTGCCTGGTGTCTGCCTGCACAGAGGACTGGTCTGCAGCTGCTGAGTCATATTTGGTGTTACAGGACCAAACTGCTGCCCAAGAAGATCAAGTTCACCCCCAAAGAACTACTGCTTAACAGGTCCACTTCCCCCTTATCCTAATAACTTTTCTCTTCTACTATCTCTGCTGGGTGGTGGGCTAGAGGAGAGGTTGAACCCTTATCAAAAGTAGGTTGTAAAAAATGTATGCCTACAGGTCACTGTCCATGTGTGTCAGTTGGAACCCAGACTTTCATCATGTGGCTCTTAATTATCAAATGCCTTAACTCAAAAAAAAAAAAAAAATAAAATAAAACTTATATTGTCATGATTTTATATTCCATTATTTTATTAGATACTCTGTATTTACATTTTAATATTATACCCTTCTCCCACCCCACTTGTATCCCCCCTCACCTTGCACATGTCTCCACAGAGGTGTCCTCTCTCCTGATCACTCTCTCCACCTCAGTTCCTTGGCATTTTGTTACAATGATTTAGTTTGTGCATGTAACAGACCTTCACCAATTTTGACCTTTTCACCTAAAGAAGATTACATTCAACATCTTATTTATTTCATTAATTTTACTTATGATTTTAATATTTTCTCTCCATTCATGGCTTTGTATCATATTTAATTTGGATCTTGGTGGTCTGTTAAATGTACCTTTGAAAGATTATTACACGGTTTTGGCTGCTTAATTTTTCTTTAAACTCTTGGCAAAACTTAATAAATTTATATTCAAATTCAATGATTTGATACCAATTACTCAATCTAGTTATTATTTACCTTCTGACATATTTGTATTTTATAATTGTGCAATCTTATTTTTACAAAATTGTTCTTAATTTTATATTTTACTATTGTTAGTCAGTAATTGTAAGTCCTCTGAACTTCTATTACATACCAACTTGATACTTATTTTGAGCTTTTAATACATCCGATACTTCCGATTACAGATATTACAAAAAATTCTCAGATATATTCTAGTCACAGATATAAATTCTGTGCATAACTTTTCTGACTTTATAGTATATATATTCCACAACTATGGAAAGGTCAACTGCTTTCTATCAGAAAAAAAGGAAGGTTATGTTCAGGTCAACTCCACACACACTTAAGCTTCCTGTCTGTGAAAGAAAAAGGCCTAAGGAAGGGTAATTGCATTGCAAGTGGAAGTGAAAATACAATGGTAGGGTCCTGTATAAGGCCATGTATCCAGTCCAAGCTGTCATCTGAACTTGGTAGTGTCATTCACTTGAAACTGGTTTTAGAAGAATGGAAGATACCAAAGGAAATGTGTCCTAAATTATTCTTTCATGATTTCAGGAACCCACTGAGGCCAGGCAATATGCGTCAGGAAATTCCTGGATAAGGATCTGAAAAGGCTAAATAGACATGACATGCCATTGCATGAAACTGTGAAAGTTAAACCACCAATATGTTGGTGATAGGCTGAACCATCTACCAAAACAGGCTAAATACAGATTGTGGGACTAGCCTTGGGGAAATTTGTATGTTGAAGGAAGGGATACATCCCAGAGGATCTGAGGGTTAAGATGAATCAAAATAATCAAAATACATTGCATAAAACTCTAAAAGAATGAATTAAAAACAATTAGTATTCACCAATTAAATTTCCTAAGCATTACACATTTCTGTTGTGAATGTGTTTTTAGTTATTCAAATTATTGAAAATATTAAAAAATTGTTAAAATTCTATAAATTTGTGCATTTTTAACAACTTTATTTTAAAAAACAAAGATAAATGTACAAATTATAAGCATTTTTGCATAAAAGTATACAAATACATTTTTGTCAGTGCTTTTTTTTAAGGTTTGATAGTGTGCATTAAGATCTTACTCATTACAGTGAGCATAAAGTACATGTAAAACAGGATGTAACCTGAAATTAGTCAGTTTTCTTGGTGTGTAAGGATTAAGCATAATGGTTTTTTCTTTTCTTTTTTGTGTGTTTTGAACATTTTATGAAACTGGTTATGGAATAAATCAGACTTTCCATACAAAGTTTACCTATTGAAGATTTGATCCCCATATAGAAGTGTCCATACGTGTTGTCTGGTAGCCTTTATTAGATTATTGAAGCTCTGACCTCATCAGTGGATTAACCCACTGACATACCCATAGCTATGAAGAATTAGATTAAATATTAAGACATTAATGAAGTTATATCACTGAAGAATGTACTTTGTTTTCCCCTAATCATCTCTTTCCCTCTGTTTCTTAGCTACAATGGAGTCATGAACTTTGCTTTCTATTGTTCTGCCTGGTCAAATGCCTTATAGTGATTTAAAAACAAACAAACAAACAAACAAAAATCCCAGCTTGCCACCTACTAGAACCTATGTAACAATAAGCAACCAGTATTTTCTTAACTTTTCATTAAATTGTCAGAAAACAAACTACAAAAGAGTCATTCAGGTTTCAGAATTTGTAGCTATGGGGAAGTTTATGTTGACTACAGTAGCTGAAACTCCTAGCAATGGGGTAAATGGATCCAGAAGTGGCTGCTTTCTCTTGCCAGGCAGGACTTTCATTGCAGGGATAAGGATAACAATTCTTCCACAAATCCTTCAATCCAAAATATACAAAAAAAAATGTAGGCACAAAAGTAGGACAGAGATGGAGGGGATAGCCAACAAATGACTCACCAAAATTGACACCAATGACTGACCAAAATTGCCACCTATTCCTTGAACAAGAACCATCCATAATCGTATTAATGACACTTTGTTGTGCCTGAAGACAGGACATAACATAGTGGTTCTTTGAAGGATTCTACCTAGCAGGCAATGGAAAGCTGTGGAGACTCACAGGCAAACAATGGATAGAGTGCAGGGAGTCTTATGGAAGCGATAGGGAAGAACTGAGGACTCTTAAGAGGACAAGGACTGGGCTGGAAGACACAGGGTCAACTAAGATGGACACCTGAGTGTCCCCACGATCAGAATCAACAGCCAATGAGAGAGCTCAGGCTGGACCAAGGGCTCATGCACATGTGTAGCATATAAAGAGCTTGGTCCTCATGTGTGTGTTTTTAAACTAGGACAGGGGCTGTCCTAAGTCTCTTGCCTGAGTGTGGAACCTGTACCCCTAAATGGTCTACTTTGACAGTGGGAGAGAATGTTCCTAGTTCTTCAGGGACTATAGTAGATAGGGTTAATATCCAAATATGAATCCCCCCTTTACAAAAAAGAAGGAGAGAATCTGTGTGAAGGGCTATTAGGAAGAAAAGGAAACTGTTAAGTAACTGGAATGTTAAGTGAATGAATAAATACATTTAAAAATCAAGGATTTTATAACCATCATCGAGCACATAGCATTTTTTATCATTTTTGAGAACATCATGGGATCAATTCATATCAAGTGCAATAGCTTTCATTTCTAATATTAATGTTTGTGCTTTCTTATCATTCACTTCAGAATACAATTGAAGGTTGTATGTTAATTTTATTGACCTTTTCAAGAATTCACCTTTTAAATTTTCCTTGATAATTTTACAACTTTTACATGGAATTGTATTCTATTCTATTTATTTTATTTTATTTATTTTATTTTTTTGAAAAACTTTAACTTCAACAACAAAGATAAAAGAACAAATTTTAAGCATTTTTGCATTAAAGTATATAAATACATTTTTGTCAGTGCTTGGCTTTTTTTCCCCAAAGGGGTTTGATAGTGTGCATTAAGGTCTTACAGTTACAATGAACATAAATTACATGTAAAACAGGGTGTAACCTGGAATTGGTCAAAGTTTTCTTGGTGTGTAAGGATTGAGCACAATTTTTTTTTTGTTCGTTTTTTTTTTTTTTTTTTTTTTTTTTTTGCTGTTTTTTTTTTTTTTTGTTGTTGTTGTTTTTGAACTTCACACAGTCTGTGAGTTGTTTCTGGGGTATTCAGCGCTTTCTGGAGTTAGTATCCCATTATCAGTGATAGCATATTATGTCTGTTCTTTTGGGACTGGATTATCTCACTCAGGATAATATTCTCTAGATGCAACCATTTTCTTAAGAATTTCGTTAGGTCATAGTTTCTGATACGTGAGTAGTACTCCATTGTGTAAATGTGCACAATTTTTTATCCATTCATCTTCTGAAGGACATCTGGGTTCTTTCTAGCTTCTAGCTATTATAAATAGAGCTACTATGAATATTGTGATGCATGTGTCTTTATTGTATATTGGAGTTTCTCTGGGGTATATGCCTAAAAGTGAAATAGCTGGATCTTCAGGTAGTACTATGTCCAATTTTCTGAGGAATCACTAGACTGATTTCCAGAGTGGTTGTATCAGTTTACAACCCACCAACAGTGGAGAAGTTTTCCTCTTTTCAATCTGCTGTCATCTGAGTTTTTGGATCTTGGCCAATCTGAGTGGTGTGAGGTAGAATCTCAGTGTTGTTTTGATATGCATTTCTCTGATGGCTAAGGATGTTGAGCACTTTCTTAGATGTTTCTCAGCCATTCGATATTCCACAATTGAGAACATTTTGTTTAGCTCTGTACCCCATTTTTTAATAGGGTTTTTTGATTTTCTGGTGTCTAGCTTTTTGAGTTCATTGTATACCTTGGATATTAGGCCTCTATCTGATGTGGGGTTGATAAAGATATTTTCCCAATCTGTTGGCTGCCATTTTGTGTTCTATACCTTGTCCTTAGGATTACAGAAACTTTGCAATCTCATTAAGTCTCAATCGTTACTATATGACCTTAGAGAACAAGCCATTGGTGTTTTGTTCAGGAAATTTTCTCCTGTGCCTATGTGTTCTAAGGTTTTTCGTAGTTCTCTTCTAAAAGTTTGAGTGTATCTGGTTTAATGTGGAGATCTTTGATCCACTTACACTTGAGTTTTGGACAAGGAGATAAGAAAGAGTCTATTTTCATTCTTCTTTATGCTGAGTGCCAGTTGGACCAACACCATTTGTTGAATAGGCTGTCCTTTTTCCCATGAATATTTACAGCTCCTTTGTCAAAAATCAAGTGGCCATATATGTGAGGGTTCATTTCTGGATCTTCTATTCTATTCCATTGATCCATGTGCCTATCACTGGACCAGTACCATTCAGTTTTTAACACAATTGCCTTGTAATATAGCTTGAGGTTCTTGGATGTCGATTCCCAGAAATGTTTTCTTGTTGTTGAGGATGGATTTTGCTATTCTAGGTCTTTTGTTATTCCAGATGAAATTGCACATTGCTCTTTCCAACTCAGTGAAAAAGTGGGTTGGAATTTTGATGGGGGTGGCATTGAATCTGTAGATTGCTTTTGGTAAGATGGCCATTTTAAAAATGTTGATCCTTCCAATCCATGAGTATGGGAGATCTTTCCATTTTCTTAGATCTTCCTTGATTTCCTTCTTTAGAGGTTTGAAGTTCTTCTCATACAGGTCTTTTACTTGCTAAGTTAGAGTCACACCAAGATATTTCATAGTTTTGTGACTATTGTGAAGGGTACCTTTTCCCTAATTTCTTTCTCCACATGTTTGTCCTTTGAATATAGGAAGGCTCCTTATTTGTTTCAGTTAATTTTATATCCAGCCACTTTGCTGAACTTGTTTATCAGCTGTAGGAGTTCTCTGGTGGAAGTTGTGGGGTCACTTAAATACACTATTATGTCTGCAAATACTGATTTTTTTTTTTACTTCTTTCTTTCCAATTTGTATCCCTTTGATTTACTTTTTCTGTCTAATTACTCAGGCAAGGACTTCCAGTACTATGTTGAATAGATAGGGGGAGAGTGGGCAGCCTTTTCTAGTCCCTGATTTTAGTAGGATTGCTTCAAGTTTCTCACTGTTAAGTTTGATGTTGGCTATTGGTTTGCTGTATATTGCTTCTATTATGTTTAGGAATGGGCCTTGGATTCCTGTTCTTTCCAAGACTTTTAACGTGAAGTGGTGTTAAATTTTGTCAAATGCTTTCTCAGCAACTATTGAGATGACCATGTGTTTTTTTTTTCTTTGAGTTTCTTTATATGGTGGAATACATCTATGAATTTCTGTATATTAACCATCCCTGCATCCCAGGGTTGTAACCTACTTTGATCATGGTGAATGATCATTTTGATGTGTTCTTAAATTTGCCAGGATTTTGTTGAGTATTTTTGCATCAAAGTTCTTCAGTGAGATTGGTCTAAAGTTATCTTTCCTTGTAGGGTCTTTGTGTGGTTTAGGAATGAGGGATATTGTGGCCTGGAAAAATGAGTTAGGTAGTGTTCCATCTGAATCCATTTTGTGGAATAGTTTGGAGAGTATTGGTATTAGCTTGTCAATAAATTTCTGATAGAATTCTACACTGAACCCATCTGGTCCTGGGCATTTTTTGGTTGGGAGGCTTTTGTTGACTGCTTCTATTTCTTTAGGTGTTATGGGATTATTTAGATGGTTTACCTGGTCCTACTTTAAATTTAATATCTGGTATCTGTCTCAGAATTCATCAGTTTCCTCCAGATTTTCCAGCTTTTTTAGTATAAGCTTTTGTATTAGGATCTAATGATTTTATTAGTTTCCTCAGTTTCAGTTGTTATGTCTCCATTTTCCTTTCTGATATTTGTTAATTTGTATACTTTCTCTTTGCCCTCTAGTTACATTGGGTAAGGGTTTATCAATCTTGTTAATTTTCTCTAAGAACTACCTCTTGGTTTTCTTGATTCTCTGAATGGTTCTTTTTGTTTCTATTTGGTCAATTTCTGCTCTGAGTTTGTTTATTTCTTGCTGCCTACTCCTCTTTGCTGTATCTGATTCCTTTTGTTCTAGAGCTTTCAACTGTGCTGTCAAGTTGCTAGTGTATGCTCTCTGCAGTTTCTTTTTGGAAGCCCTCAGACCTATGCGTTTTCCTCTCAGTGCTGCTTTCATTGTATCCCATATATTTCATTTGTATCCCATGTGTTTTTTCGTTTTCATTAAGTTATATAAAATCCTTAATTCCCTCATGCATTTAATAGAGCATTGTTTAGTTTCCATGTGTATATGTGCTTTTTGCTGTTTTGGTGTTATTAAAGACCAGCCTTAGATGATGTTGATATCATAAGATTCATGTGAGTATATCAGTCTTCTTATGTATCTATTGAGGTTTGTTTTGTGACCTCAATATGGTGAGTTTTGGAGAGGATGCTGTGAGGTGCTGAGAATGGGTATTCTTTTGTTTTAGAATGAAATGCTCTGTAGATTTCTATTAAAGCCAATTGGTTCATAACCTCTGTTAGTTTCACTATGTCCTTATTCAGTTTCTGTTTCCATGATCTGTCCATTGATGAGAGTGGGATATTGATGTCTCTCACTATTATTGTATGGGGTACAATGTATTTTTTGAACTTTAATAGGGTTTCTTTTATAAATGTGGTGCTCTTATGTTTAGAGCATGTATGTTAAAGATTGAGAGATCCTCCTGACAAATTTTCCCTTTAATGTGTAAAAAGTGTCCTTCCTTATCTTTTTGACAACTTTTGGTTGAAAATCTACTTTATTCGATTATTAGAATGGCTACCCAAGCTTGTTTCTTAAGACTGTTTGCTTGGAAGTTTTTTTTTTTTTTTTTTCCCCAATCTTTTCCTCTGAGATTGTGTCTGTCTTTGTCTCTGAGATGCGTTTCCTGTATGCAGCAAAATGTTGGATTCTCTTTATGTATCCAGTCTGATAGTCTATGTCTTTTTATTGGGAAATTGAGTCCATTTATGTGAACAGATATTAAGGAATAGTGGTTGCTGTTTCCTGCTATTTTTGCTTTTAGAGGTAGAATTGTGCTTGTGTGTCTTTCTTCTTTTGGTTTTCTTGCTTAGGTATTTTCTTGTTTTTACTAGGATGTAGTTTCCCTCTTTTTATTGGGTTTTCCACCTATAATTTGTTGTAGTGCTGGGTTTGTGGTCAGATATTGTGTAAATTTAGTTTTATCCTAGAATATCTTGGTCTCTCCATCTATGGTGATTGAGAGTTTTGCTCAGTATAACAGATTGGGCTGACACTTGTGTTTTCTTAGGGTCTGTATGATGTCTGTCCAGGACCTTCTAGTTTTCATAGTCTCTGTTGAGAAGTCAGGTGTGATTCTGATTGGTCTGCCTCTATTTGTTACATGACCTTTTTTCCCTTACTGCTTTTAGTATTTATTCTTTGCTTTGGGCACTTCGCATTTTGACTATTATGTGTCAGGAGGAATTTCTTTTCTGGTCCACTCTATTTGGAGTTCTGTAGGCTTCTTTTTTGCTCATGGTCATCTCATTCTTAAGGGTGGGGAAGTTTTCTTCTATAATTTTTGAAGATATTTACTGTTGGGATTCTGTAAACCCCACCCTTCAGTTACCTAGCAACAGCCAGGTATACCCCACCCCTCAATTACCCAGCAGTGGCCAGGTATGCTCCGCCCCAGTGACCTGACATTATAAATAGAGCTGCTTGACCCCTCCCTCTCTCTTGGCCTCTCCTGCCCTTGTGCTCTTGCAGCCTTGCTCTCCCCTTTCCCTTCCCCCCTCTGTCTCATGTGCTCATGGCCGGCCTCTACTCCTCTACTTCTCTCTCTCTCTCTCTCTCTCTCTCTCTCTCTCTCTCTCTCTCTCTCTCTCTCTCTCTCTGCCACTACCACCCTCTTAACTCTCCCATGACCTGAATAAACTCTATTCCGTACTATACTGTTGTGTGGCTGGTCCCTCAGGGAAGGGATTCCCAACATGGACCTCCCAGAGGCATCTCCCTTGCCCTCAGGCCGCACCTCCATGGGCCATATGCCCCCCACTCTCTTCATCCTTCCCCTAACATTGGTGCCCTGTGACTCTTCCTTTCAGTGACTTTTCCTTTCATTTGTGCCCCGTCATCTTTTCCTTACAATTACTGTGCCTCATAGTTGATATTCTTCAGCCTCTTCTATTCCTATTATCCTTCGGTTTGGTCTTCTCATTGTGTCCTGGACATCCTGGATATTTTGGTTTAGGAGCTTCTTGGCTTTTGCATCTTCTCTGACTGTTTTGTTTATGTTTTTATTATTGTCTTCGGCCCCTGAGATTCTCCCTTCATCACTTGTTGGAGACTCATGATTCTTTTTTTTTTTTTTTTTTTTTTTTTTTGGTTTCCACCTCCAGAGTTGTCTCTTTTAGTGTTTTCTTTATTGTTTCCATTTCCATTTTCATTTCCTTCCTCAATTCCTTGATCTCTTTGGTTCTGTTTTCCTCTATTTCTTTTATTTCTTTGAGTGTTTTTTTGTGTTTCTTCTTTAAAAGCTTCTAATTCTTTATACTTTTCCTCCTGTTCTTTTTTAAGGAGCTCCATCATCATTTTGAGGTATGATATCAGGTCTGAGTCTTCTTTTTCTGGACTGTTTGGCATTCTACTGTTTGCTGTAATGGGAGAGCTGGTTTCTGATGTTGCCAGGTTCTCTTGGTTTTTATTGGATAATTTCTTTTGCTATTAGCAATTTTCTGCTTGCCTGATTTTTCAATAACCATATGAAAATATCTACTTGTAACATTGTTTTTGTCACATATATTGATATACTTTTAGGTCCATATACTTTGCATATTACTACATAATGTTTCACATTATATTTTGTAACTTTTTTTGTTCTGAATATGGTTTTTCCCATAATAAAATTATTAAGATGTTAATTTAATTGGTGTCAATAGCATATACTATTGCAATATTCGATCTTTATATTGAAAGCAGTTCTGCTGAAAGTAGATTATAATTAAGCTACACAATTTATAATCAATATCATGTGCAGACAGATTATTGACACTTTAAAAGATTATTGATGTAGTTGTAAAAATATTTCATTTTTTTGATATTCATATTGTTACTTTTCTATATATTTCTACATATTAATTTTTTTATTATGTATAGATTTATGTTAAGGCATTACATGATTGGATAGGGAATGGTGGGTGAGCAAAGGGAGGAAATTCGGAAGAGAAAGAGCAAGAGAAAAAAAGAAAATCAAGAGGGAGACAAAAAAAGCAGACCTGGATCCTGGAGGCTAAAATTAACAATAGGTAGATAGGAATATTTTAAGGGATTCAATAGATCTTCTATCTCATATAGAACGGTTTGTATCTTTGTCTATTTTATGTAATCTTATTGTCTACTGATTCTATTACATAAACCTGCTTGGAAAGTAACAAGGCTTTGAAGTGATGTTTGTGATGGGCAGTGGAGGAAAGAAGACACCAGTGCAATAATTCCATCAGGAACAGAGGCAGTAGGGTAGTCAGAGTGAACTGCTAGGAAGGGAATTGAGTGGAGGGGGTGGCATGTGTCAAGTGACAGAGTCATTGTACATGGCTCCATACTAAAAGTGATGCACACATATTGAGACTGTGGGGGCCAATAAAGAGATAAGCCAGATTCTATTAAATATTTATTGCAACATGTACATGGTTAGTGTAACTATATATGGTTGCATTCATGTGTTTGTAGGAGTGTGTAACTGTACATACAGGCATGTATTGACACAAAAGGCAATTGCTGATTGTCATGATTTTCCATTTTTTACCCTAAAGTTTTTAAATAGAGACAGGGTCTCTCATTGTACCAAATGCCATGCCTGCCAGCCACCTAACAGAAGTGACCCTCCTGTCTTAGTATCTCTACAGCATCTGAGTTACAAGCACACTCATCTAACTTTTATCAAGGTGTTGGAACTGAAATATGTTTTCATACTTGCAAAGTGGGCAAGCTTATAAGCCATGTGTCGGCCCATATATTATATTCATTCTCTTTTAATATTTGAATGTAATATAATTAGATAATTCAATATATATCATTTTTCAATTAATATTCAGAATTCTACTGTTTTGAAACTTTTGGCATTGTTGTCCTAGTGCTCATCATAAGCATTTCGTAGTATTTAAAGTAGATTCTTTTTTTATTATTAATTTTCTACTCTTATTTTTTCTCTACTTTTACCCTTGTATATATATTATAGCTTCATGTTTGGGTTTGTATGAGAGTACTAAGTGTGAAAATAACTGAACTGATGTATTCATATCATTTTTGTGCTATTTTTTGGGCACTTTTCCTTCTGTTTATTTTGTCTTGTACTGCAGTGTTTGAGTTTCTTTATGGTCCCTTAAAAGAATGTTTTCTAATGAGAGACAGAAAAAGGTGTGATCCAGATGAGAGAACATCAGAAGAAGAACTAGGAGAAGTAGAGAGAGGGGAAACCATAATCAGGATATGTCATATTTAAAGGGAAGAAAATAATCATGGGAAGTAGACAGTGGCACAGATTTGAAAGGAATAGAAGAAGGGGATATTTGGGGCAGAATCAGGTAAGGGAGAGGACAGAGCAGATCTACTGAGGGTCAGAAAATTGAAGAGAGGTGTAGCAATAGTGGATGGGAACTGGGGGTAGCCACCAGAAAGTCCCAGATGTCAAGAAAGCAAAAGCCTCTCAGGATGCCATGGGAGTGACATTAGCTGAAATACCACACAATGGAGAAGAAGAAGCTGTCAAGACCATACCCAGAGTTTAGGCCCCAGTTGAGTGATGGGGCCACCCACTTATCTCCAACATTTTAACCCAGAATTTCTCCTGTCTAAAGGAATTACAGGGATGAGTAGACCAGAGACTGAAAGAAAGGTCATTTATAGACTGCCCCACCTAGGGATACATCCCACATGCAGACGACATCAAGCCCAGACACTATCCTGATACCAAGAAGTGCTTGCTGACAGGAGCCTGATACAACTGTCTCCTGAGAGACCCTGCCAGATCCTGACCAATACAGATGCAGATGCTTGAAGCTAAACATCAGATTTATCACAGGTACCCCGATGGAGGAGTTAGTAGAAGGACTGAAGGAGCTGAAGGAGCCTTATTTGGTATCAATGGGAGGGGAGGCCCTTGGTCCTGTGAAGGCTTGATACCCCAGTACAGAGGTATGCCAATGTGGTGAGGTAGGAGTGGGTAGTAGGTTGGGGAGCACCCTCATAGAAGCCAGGTAAGGAAGGATGGGATAGGGGAATTGCAGAGGGAAAACCTGGAAAGAGGATAACATTTGAAATATAAATAAATAAAATATTCAATTTTAAAAAGAAAAATATATCCTTAACAAAAAAGGGCAAACAATATTATAGAGACCTTGTTTACTAAGGCATTTAAGGCATTTTATCCTTCTACTTCTAAATCACATCGCATGCATTTACTAATAGTGCAGACACTTATAACTGATTATTACTGCTATAATCACACCATGAGATATCAGCATTTCTATTGCATTATATATTAATTATAACAGTTAATAAGTAATACATTTATTTATATAGATAAGTTCCTCATATTCACATTTCTTACCATCATCCTATATTTACCACTTTTAAAGTTATATGCATTAGAAATTGAGAAATGGCATAGAAGAATGTGCTTATTTTTCCTTCAGTTTGATTAATAATAATAATGTTTTTGCTGAATCTGCTGTCACTCTTCTTTTTCATTAACTTTATAAGTTAATGAAATATATATATGTAATGATTTAATAGTCTCTCAGTCTGAATATACTTATGAATATCTGGTATTATTTAGAAAAAAACTTCTTAGGTATTATTTATGTAAATCATAACTTTTTCCCTCTTTCTAGTCTTTGTCACCTTCTAGTGATTAAACATATATTATTAATATTGAAATTGTCCCACAGAGGTTATATATTTTGGAATTTAGAGACATGAGTCAGAAAGTAAGAGGATATTTTCTACAGTCAGAGATCTGTGGTTCCAATCCCAAGACACATTAAAAATAAGATGAGTATGGTCATATGCTTCCTAGTATCAGAGTGTTGGGGTAAGGAGAAGTAAAGGTTGGAGGATAATGAGTGCTAACCTAAGTTTATTGTACTTATACACATAAGTGTGTATGTATACCCCACAAACATATACACTATGTTCAAACACCAAAAGCACCAAACCTTAAATATTCTGATAATTTTATCTTTTCTTCCTTTCTTTCTTTCTTTCTTTCTTTCTTTCTTTCTTTATTTATTTATTTATTTATTTGTGATGGGGATTTTTTTTCTTTCTTTCTACTTTTCTGGGTTTTTTTCTCTTTTTTTATTAGATACTCTGTATTTACATTTGAGATGTTATCCCTTTAGTCTACCCTGCTCTCATTCCCCCCTCCCCCTCCAGTTGCTTTCACAAAGGCACACTCCCTTCTGATCCCCCTCTCCATACCATTGCCTTGGCATTCCTCTACAATGGGAAAACTTTCCCTCTCTTGAACAGAAGTCTCTTCTAACAATGATGCCACACACTACTATCTTCAGCTACATGTGCAACTGAATCAATAGGTCTCTCAAAGTGCACACAAAGGTTGATGTTTTACTCCATGGGGGTTTTGGAGGGTTTGGTTGGTTGATAATGTTGTTATCTTCGCATGAGGTTGCAACCACTTTTAGCACCTTAGGTCCTTTCTTTAGCAACCTCATTGAGATCCCTGAGTTTAGACCAATGGTTACCTGCAAGCATGCTCAGCTGTATCTATATGACTCTAGTACAGTCCTGGAGGGGGCATCTCTGACTGGTTCCTTCCAGTAAGTACATTTTGGGATCAGCTATAGTGCTTGGATTTGGTGACTACATATATGGTGGATCCCCCAGTGAGGCAGTTTCTGGGTGATCTTTTCTTCAATCCATGTTCCTCTATTTGACCTTGCATTTCCCCCCATGAATGTTTTATGCTCTTTTCTAAGAAGGACTGAGGCAGTCCCATTTTGGCCTTCCTTCTTTTTGAGCTTCATAATGTCTGTGAATTGTTTCTTGGGTATTGGGTATTCAGAGCTTTCTGGGGCTAATATCTGCTTATCAATGAGTGCATACAATGTGTGTTCTTTTGTGACTGGGATATCTCACACAGGATGATAGTCTCTAGTGCCATCTATTTGCCTACAAATTTCATGAAGTCGTTGTTTCTAATAGCTGAGTAGTACTCCATTGTGGAAATGTACCACACTTTCTGTATCCATTCACCTGTTGATGGATATCTGGGTTCTTTCCAGATTCTGGCTATTATAAATAAGGCTGCTATGAACATGGTAGGGCATGTGTCCTTCTTTATGTTGGAGCATCTTTGGGGTTCATGCCCAGGAGTGGTATATCTGAGTACTCAGAAAGTACTATGTTCAATTTTCTGAGGAACCACCAGACTGATTTCTAGAGTGGTGGTTCCAGCTAACAACCCCACCAACAGTGGAGGAGAGTTCCTTTTTCTCTCCTTCCTAACCAGCATCTGCTGTCACCTGGGGTTTTTATCTTAGCCTTTCTAATTGGTATGGGGTGGAATCTCAGGGTTGTTTTGATTTTCACTGCCATGATAATTATGGATGCTGAACATTTCTTGTGGTGTTTCTCAGCCATTCAATGTTTCTTAGTTGAAAATTCTTTGTTTAGCTCTGTACCCCATTTTTTATTAGGATTATTTGATTCTCTGTAGTCTATCTTTCTGAGTTATTTGTATGTATTGAATACTAGCCTTCTGAATTGGTAAAGATTATTTTCCAATCTGTAGGCTGCCATTTTGTCTTCGTAACAGTGTCCTTAGCCTTACGGAAGCGTTGCAAATTCAAGAAGGTCCCATTTGCCAATTTTTGATCTTAAAGCATAAGCCATTGGTGTTCTGTTGAGGAATTTTTCCACTGTGCCTATGTGTTCTAAGTTCTTCCCCACATTCTCGTCTAATAGTTTCAATGTACCTGGTTTTATGTGAAGATCTTTGACCCACTTGTACTTGAGCTTTGTACAAAGAGATAAGAAGGGATTGATTTGCATTCTTCTGCATGCTGACTGTCAGTTGAACCAACACCATTTGTTGAAGATATGGTCCTTTTTCCATTGAATGTTTTTATATCCTTTGACAAAAATCAAGTGACCATGGATGTGTGGGTTCATTTCTGGGTCCTCAATTCTGTTCCATTGTTCTACCTGCCTATCTCTGTACCAATACTATGCAGTTTTTGTCACAATTGTTTTGTAATATAGCTTCAGATCAGAGATGGTGATTCTTCCAGTAGTGTTTTTATTCCTGAGAATAGATTTTGCTATTCTAGGTTTTTTGGGTTTTTTTTTTTTTTTTTTTTTTTTTTTTTTGGTATTCCAGATGAATTTGCAAACTGCTTTTCCTACTCTATGAAGAATTGAATTGGAATTATGATGGGTATTGCATTGGATCTGTAGATGATTTTTGGCAAAATGGCCATTTTCACAATGTTGATCCTTCCAATCCATGAACATAGGAGATATTTTCATCTTCTGACATCTTCTTCAATTTCATTTCAAGTTCTTGTCATAAAGATCCTTCACCTGCTTGGTTAGAGTCACACCAAGGTTTATTTTATCATCTGTCTTTGTGACTATTGTGAAGGGTGTCGATTCCCTAATTTCTTTCTCAGCCTGTTTATCCATTGAGTAGAGGAAGGTGGTTGATTTGTTTGAGTTAAATTTATACCCAGCCACTTTGCTTAATTTGTGTATTACTTGTAAAAGTTCTCTGGCAAATTTTTGGGGTTACTGAAGTATACTATCATATCATCTGCAAGTGATATTTTGACTTCTTTCCAACATGAATCGCTTTGATTTCTTTTTGTTTTTTAATTGCTCTGGCCAGGACTTCCAGTACTATATTGAATAGGTAAGTGGACAGTGGGAAGCCTTCTCTAGTCCCTGATTTTAATTAGATTGCTTCAAGTTTCTCTCCAGTTAATTTGATATTGGCTACTGGTTTGCTCTATATTGCTTTTAATATGTTTAGTTATGGGCCTTGGATTCCTGATCTTTCCAAGACTTTTATCATGAAGAGATGTTGAATTCTGTTGAATGCTTTCTCAACATGTAGTAAGAGGATCATGTTTTTTTTTTTCCTTTGAGTTTGTTTATATGGTGTTTTACATTAATGGATTTCTGTATGTTGAACCATCCCTGAATCCCTGGGATAAAGCCTACTTGTTCATGGTGGAAGATTGTTTTGATGTGTTCTTGGATTTGGATTGGATTCATCGATTTTATTGAATGTTTTTTGCATCAATATTCATGAGAGAAATTGGTCTCCATGTAGAAGAATTCAAATTGAACCATTCTTATCTCCTTGTACAAAGCTCATGTTCAAGTGGATCAAGGACTTACACATAGAACCTAATACTCAAAGAGTTAAAATTTAAAGTTGGCCCCATTGACCCTGCCTTGAGGACAAGTATGTCTCAAGGCTAAGAACAAAATAACATGTTCAAAGAAATGGCCCAACCCCAGACCATCTGGTCTCAATAAGGTCTGACTCCGCAGCCCTAAAAAAAAAAAAACAAATACAAAGGTCAGCGTGCCCAAAATAGAGTGGCCTAGAGTTAAGTTGTGTCCAAAATAGACATAGTGTGCCAATTTGTATGAACCAATGAAATTGCTATGCATATTTTGCTAACAGCTTATGTGATTTTTCCTATAAATACTTCTCCCCATTTGAGTTCCGGTTCGACTCCTATATCTCCTGCGTGAGATATGTGTCTCGTTCCCAGAGCTCTGGCCTAAATAAACCTCTTGCCTGATCTGATTGCAACAAGTTAGGCTTTTCATGAGTTCTTGGGTTCTCCTTCTCCCAGTAGTTGAGTGTGGGGCTTCCCCAATTTGGGGTTCTTTCAATACAATGAAACTAATAGAAGAAAAAGTGGGGAAGAGCCTCGACCACATAAACACAGGGGAAAATTTCCTGAACAGAACAACAATGGCTTATGTTCTAAGATCAAGAATTTACAAATGGGACCTCATGAAATTGCAAAGCTTCTGTAAGGCAAAAGACTCTGTCTAATATATACAAAGAGCTCAAGAAGTTAGACTCCAGAGAATCAAATAACCCTATTAAAAATGCAAGACAAAGTTAAACAAAGAATTCTCAACTGAGGAATAACTAATGGCTGAGAAGCACCTAAAGAAATGTTCAACATCCTTAGTCATCAGCGAAATGCAAATCAAAACAACCCTGAGATTCTACCTCACACCAGTTAGAATGGCTAAAATCAAGAACTCAGTTGACAGCAGATGCTGGTGAGGATGTGGAAAAAGAGGAATACTTTACCATTGTTGGTGGGGTTGTAAGCTGATACAACCACTCTGTAAATCAGTCTCATGGTTCCTCAGAAAATTGGACATAGTACTACCTGAGGAACAGCTATGCCACTCCTAGGCATATATCCAAAAGTAGCTCTAACATATATCAAGGACACATGCTCAACAATGCTCATAGCAGCCTTATTTATAATAGCCAGAAGTGGGAAAGAACTCAAATATCCTTTGACAGAGGAATGGATACAGAATTTTTTGTAGATATACACAATGGAGAACTACTCAGCTATTAAAAACAACGAGTTCATGAAATTCCTAGGTACATGGATGGAACTTTAGACTATTATTCTGAATGATGTAACCTATTTACAAACGTGCACTCATGGTATGCACTCACTTATAAGAGGATACTAATCCTCCCCCCTCAAAAGTTTGAATAACTGAAGAAACCGTCCACAAAACTTATAAAGCTCAAAAATAAGGAAGACCAGAATGTGAATGCTTCAGTCCAAATGGGAGGAAATACAAGGTCAAATAGAGGAACATTTATTAAAGAAAAGATCTACAGAGACTGCTTGACCTGGGGAACTACAATATGAGCAGCCACCAAACCCAAGCACTATTACTAATGCCAAGAAGAATTTACTGGCAGGAACCAGATATAGATGTCTATTCAGAGGCTTACCCAGAATCATATAGATACACATGAGGTTGCCGACCAATAAGAAGTACACCAGACTTCTCAACTGAGATTATGAAAGGTAGAAGTTCCTAGAATGACATCATACAGACCCTAAGAGAACACAATTGCCAGCCTATATTACTATACTCAACAAAACTCTCAATTACCATAGATGGAGAAACCAAGATATTCCAGGGTAAAACCAAATTTACACAATATGTCTCCACAAACCCAGCCTTATAAAGGATAATAGATGGAAAACTCCAGCACAAAGAGGGAAACTTTACCCTAGGAAAAGCAAGAAATTAATCTTCTTGCAACAAATCCCAAAGGGAAAAAAAAAGCACACAAACATAATTCTACCTCTAACAACTAAAAGAGCAAGAAACAACAATCACAATTCCTTAATATCTCTTGATGCCAGTGGACTCAATTCTCCAATAAAAAGATATAGACTATCAGACTGGATATGTAAACAGGACCCAACATTTTACTGCATACAAGAAACATCTCAGCAATAAAGACAGGCACTACTTCAGAGTAAAATGTTGAGAAAAAAACATTCTTAGCAAATGGTCCTAAGGGGGCTGGAGTAGTCATCCTAACATCTAATATTGAATAAAATAGATTTTCAACCAAAAGTTATCAAAAAAAATAAGGAATAATACTTTTTACTTATTAAAGGAAAATGTATCAAAATGAGCTCTCAATCTTGAACATCTATGCTACAAATACAATGGTGCCCACATTGATAAAGAAACTTTACTAAAGCTCAAAAGCATATATTGCACCTCACAAATTAATAGTGGGAGACTTCAACACCCAAGTCTCATTAATGGACAGATAATAAAAGTAGAAACTGAATAGGGATAGAGTGAAACTAACAAAAGTTATGAACCAAATAGATTTAACAGATATTTATGGAATATTTCATTCTAAAAAAAAGAGAATATACCTCTTCAACAAATGTTGTTGGTCTAACTAGTTGTTTGCATGCAGAAGAATGCAATTAGATCCATATTGATCACTGTGTTCAAAATACAAATCTGAGTGGATCAAAGTCCTCAACCTACAGCCAGATACTCTGAACATGATAGAAAAGGAGGTAAAGAATAGCCTTGAAGGCATAGTACAAAAGGCAACTTCTTGAGCAGAACACAAAAATCAACAATAGAAAAATGAAACCTCATGAAACTGAAAAGACTCTATAATGCAAAGGACAAAGTCAATGGGTCAAAATGGTAGCCCCCAGAATGAAAAAATATCTCAGTATGCCTAAGTCCAATAGAGGACTGATATCCAAAGTTTAAAGAACTCAGAAGGTTAAATACCACCAACACAAATAACTCAATTTAAAAGTGGTGTACAGAGATACAGAGTTCTCTACAGAAGAATCTCTAATGGCCTAGAGCAGTTAAAGAAATACTCAGCATTCTTAGTCATCAGGAAAATGCAATTCAAAAGACTCTGACATTTTGTCTTACATCTATCTTAAGGGTCAAGATTAAAACGCAAGTGAGAGCACTTAATGGCAAAGATATGGAGTGAGAGGAACACTGCTCCATTGTGGGTGGGAGTGCTTATTCATGCACATAGGCACCTACCATAACTGTCATTTGAGAGGCTTTATCCAGCAACTAACAGGGAAAAAAGATGCAGATACCCACAGCAAAGCATTAGGCAAAGCATTCAAATTCCATGGAAGAGACTGAGGAAGGATCGAAGATGTAAGAAAGATAAAGGCAGCCAAAAGAAAAAAAAGGGGGGGGGGAATGAACAAAAAACTAACCTGGGCCTACAGAGGCCCATAGAGACTGAACCACCAGAGATCATGCACAATATTAACCTAGGACATTAGCACATATGTAGTCATTGTGCAACTCAGTGTTAATGTGGAACCCTAACAGCAGGAGCAGGGGGGTATATCTCTCTCTGTTGCGTGCCTTTAGATCATTTCTTCCTACCTGGACTGCCTTGCCTATTCACAATATAAGGTTCACCTAGTCCTACTTCAACTTGATGTGTCAAGGCTGCTAGATATCCATGGGAAGCCTCCCCTTGTATTAGGAGAAAGAAAGGAGGAGTGGATAAGTGGATATTGGGGGTGTGGGGGTACCGGGCAGAGAGGAGGAGAGGGAAGTCTCAATCTGGATTTAAAGTAAATACATTAATCAATAAAATAGTAAAACAGAAAGAAAGAAACCATAGGGCATTACCTTCAAAATACCATTAATATACTTCTATATGACATGACTGAATTATATTCAGCAGTATTAAGATTACTTCAATGCCAGTTTATAGCAAAATTGGGAATGTCACTCTCAATGTGGCAACATGAAAACAGTTACTTAAACAAAAATGAATGGTTTCTAGAGTCAGAATTAATGTCACAAGATAAAAACCCAGGGCAAAATATAGAGCTCAACTCATCTATAGAAGGTGCTGTTAAAGCCACTAACTAACTGGTGAAGTCAAATGACTGCTAATATTGATGGTTTTCTGGCAGGCCAGCACTAAAGTCATAATCTACTAGGGAACCACAAGGTTTTTTGGTAATTTTACCACAGGAAATATGCCATGATCTTCTGGGAAGTTCAGTGAATATTTTCTTTTCTCTTACGTTTCTGGCAAGTCAAGATTTATGGAACAATTTTGAATTACATACAGTATTCCTCAGGAAGAAGAGTTATTACCTAGGTGAGAAAGCATTATTCAAACATCAACTCACATAGAAACAAAAAGCAGGTCAATTAGTCTTCCACTTCTAGACTTTTGTCACTAATGTTTTTAAGTTATTATATAACTCAGTGGGTCTAATTATGGCATTTTATTCACATATACCATTATATTTTGCATTTTTCTTTTACCATTACCATTTCATTTCCCCATAGTCCTTGTATCTCCAATTCAGCCCCATCTTCAATGTCTCAATGTCATATGCAATCCATTATATTTTTCCACCATCCTTAATATTTTTCGATCATTTTGATCATTTTTAAGTGTTGAAGTCCTACACACAAGCACACACCCGCATGCCCATGTTTTACATATATAATTTAAATATTATGTAGTTGTATAATTTTATATATTATATATTATATATCATATATCATATATTATATACTATCTATTATCTATTATATATTATCAAAGCATTGCATGTAGAGTTATCCAAAGAAATATTTCAGGCCCAAGTTAGAAAGCACCCAGTACCAATTTAAAACCATGATTGGGACTAGGAGAAAGATTCTGAGAAAAATGTTGTGGCAAACCAGGTGAACCTTCCAGGCTCTGAGAGCAGTGATGATGATATATGGTGGATGAATGTAGAACTAAGACTAATGCAGAGAATGGGGAGGAAAAGCTATTGCCCAGTGAAAGAACTGCTCTGAAACAGAAGGCCAAGGATATCCCCACTAGTGCCCAGTAGAGTGAAGAAGACATTGATGAGGATGACAATGATGATGTTGCCCCTGAGTCCTACCCAGAAGTCTTGATAATGAAGAGGGGTATTTGCTATTTAGTGTAGATGATAAAGAATCCTTTGTGCTGCCCACTGCTGGGGAGATTGAACGGGATTCAAAGCCTCCAGACCTGCAATAAGTTCACTAGTAGAAACCGGACATAGTAGGGGTGCTTCAAAATTTTGGGTTCAACAAGAATACTGGACATAGTCTGAGTATCTAAATTGGCTTCAGAAGGATCTAGCCACTTAAATATTCTTATGGAGACTTCTTGCTCAGCAAGCTAATGAAGCTGTTCCCTATGATTTGATAGTTCTTAAAAGCTAATGGGTCCCAGCCAGCCCTTTCTGAGCAATACCTTGGAAATCATCACTGAGAACTTACTCAGGCTCAGATTGATCAATCGTGGGGTTAATCTGGATCAATTGGGAAAGTGGTCCAAGTCTGGACTTGTATATGATTCTTCAGTGGTTATTGGCACCCTTCCTGAGTACCTACCTGGGCATTATATGCTGCAGGGAGCTTCAGGATGTTACCTGTCATGGCTTCTGCACCTTAGGAGCATGAAAAGATCTTGGAGATGTATTGTGCTCCTGGAGGGAAGACCAGCTACATAGCTCAGCAGATAAAGAACACAGGTGTCATCCTTGCCAATGATGCCAATTCAGAGTGGCTTAAGAGTGTTGTGGACAACCTGAATTGTAATCACCAACAGCTTTATCGGCCATTATCATGGGTGCCAATTCCCCAAGATGGTGGGGGTCTTTTGGTCACGTGCTACTGGGTGCTCCTTGTAGTGGCACAGAAAGTCGGCTTCAAGGACTGTGCCATGAAGATGAACAAGAATAAGAATGACATCCTGTACTGTGCCTACTTTCAGAAGGAAATGCTGCTCAGTGGTATTGACTCAATCAACGATGCCTCCAAGACCAGAGGCTACCTGGTCAACTGTACCTGTTAAATTATGGTAGAAGAGAAAGACTGGGTGGTAGACTATATGTTTAAAAGAGAAACCTGCTGCTGGTGCCAATCAACATGGACTTTGGTCAGGAAGGTTTTACCTGCTTTTGAAAAAGGAGCTTTCACTCTATTTTATGTTCCACCCATGATTCTACTCTCATACTCCAAATATAGATGGTTCCTTTATTGCCAAATGGAAGAAAATTTCCATTTCTGTTCCCCAGTCGCATGCATGAAACCCAGAAGCAGCTACCTCTATATAACATTACCTGACCTGAAGGCTCAGGTCACCCCAAAGTCTGAGAACATTAGTCAGACCACTAAGAAAGCCAGAGAAGCTGCAAAGGCAAAGCAGTAGTTGATGAGATAGCAACATTCCAATAAGTCCTTCCAGACAATAAACAGCATCTCCAAAGGGCCAAGTTTACCCTTGAAACTTCTGTCCCAAATAACCAAGTGTCTTCCAGATTTCTGGATAGAAGTTAGGCTGATGGAAAACCTGGCATATTCAGGACATGAAAGATGTCTGGGAAACTAAAGCAATTGGGGACCTAAATGGAAGCACCCCAAGGAAGCTGCTTTCCCATAGCAGAGTGCTCCTCTCGAGGGCAAGGACTGTGATAAGTCACTTAGGAAAGCCAAAGAAGATACAGAAAGTAAATCAGCAATTGACAGAGCAGGTCTGCCAATAGAGTTCCTTCTCTGAAAGGAGATGCTGTCCCCAAGGAACCCTCTGCCCTCACTGTGTCACCCCACAGTTCCACCAGGACCCTAGTAACAAAAAGGAGAAAATCTATGACAGAGGACAGCAGACAAAATTAATCTCCGGATTTTCTCAGTATAAGTTGTTATATCCTCCTTTTCATTTCTGATTTTTTTAAGTAGGATGATCTCTCTCTGCCTTTTAGTTAAGGCTTGTCTATTTTGTTGATATTTATTTTCAAAGAGGCAATTCTTTATTTTGATTCTTTATATTCTTTTGTTTCTATAGTTTATTAATATCAGCCTTGTGTTTGATTATTTTCTACTATCTACTCCTCTTTGCTATAATTGCTTCTTTTTATATCAGGGCTTTCAGGTATGCTGTTAAGTTGCTAATATGTGATCTCTCTATTTTCTTAATGAAGGGACATAGAGCTATGTAGTTTCCTTTTTAGCTCTGCTTTGATTGTGTCCCATAAGTATGAGTATATTATGTCTTCATTTTCATAGAACTTTAGAAAGGAATTAACCCAGTGGTCATTCAGTAGAGTTGTTCAGTTCCCATGGGCTTTTATTCTTGGTTTTTTTTTTTTTTTGAAGTCCAGATTTAAGCAATGTTGGTCTGATAAGATTCAGGGGTCTATGTCAATATTCTTGTATCTGTGTCCAAGACTTTGGTCAATTTTGGAGAAGATTCCATGTATTGAAGAGAAGAAATATTGTTTTGAGTTTGGATAAAAATTTTTGTAGATATCTGTTAATTATTTTTGATTCATAATGTCTGTTAGTTCCATTATGTCTCTGTTAGTTTCTGTCTCAGTAGTATGTCTGATGGTAAGAGTTTGTTACTGAAGTCCCTCACAACTATTGTGAATGGTTTAATGTGTGATTTAAGTTTTAGATAGTGTTTCTTTTACAAGTGTGTGTGACCTTGCATTTGGGACTTAGATATTCAAAATTGAAATTCTTGGTCAGTTTTTCCTTTGATGAGCATGAAGTGTTTTCTCTATTCCTCTTGATTACTTTTGGTTGAAAGTCTATTTAATTAGATATAAGCAAGACTACTCCAGCTTGTTTCTTTAGTTCGTTTTCTTAGATTTCTTCTATCCCTCTATGCTGAGATAATATCTACATTTGTTGCTAAGGTATGCTTTCTGTATGCAAAACAATGATGGTTTCTTTTCTCCTATTTATTTTGTTGTCCTGTGTTTTCTTACTAGTGAAATGAGTATATTGATGTTGAAAGATATTAATGACCAGTGGTTATTAATTACTGTTATTTTGATGGTGCTGGTAGTGGAATTGCTGTTGTGCTTCTTAGCTATGTTTTCTTAAGTGAAGTTAACCTTCTTGAATAGGTGTTTTAGTTCTAGTATCTTCTAAGAAGCTAGATTTGTAGATAGATATTGTTTAAAATTGTTTTGTTCATCTATAGGAATTGAAAGACTTGCTGATTATAATAGTCTGGGTTTGGATCTGTGGTCTCTTAGAGGCTGCAACACACCTGCCAAGGACCTTCTGACTTTTAGAATCTGTTGTGTAATCAATTGTCATTGTGATAGGTCTGTATTTATACATCACTTGGCCTTTTTCCCTAGCAGTTTTTTTTTTGTTTTGTTTTGTTTTTTTTTTTTTTTTTTTTTTTTGTGGCACCAATATTGTTATTTTTTTCCTTTTTTTAAAAAAAAAAACAACTTTATTTTACAAAACAAAGATAAATGTATAGATTTTAATATTTTTGCTTAAAATTATACATTTTCTGTCAGTACTTTTTTCAGATTTTAACATAATTTTTACAAAAAACTATATGAATATATTTTTAGTCAGTACTTGATTTTTTTCAAGGTTTGATTGTATGCCTTGAAAACTTAATAGTTACAATGAGCTAAAGTACATGAAAACAAAATGTAACATGAAAATAGTTAAAGTTTTCTTGTTTTGTAAATATTTTTTGTTTTGCTTTGTTTTCTTTATTTCATGGACTTCATACAGTCTCTGAGTTGTTTCTGGGGGAGTGCAAGCCTCTGGGGTTAGCATCCCACTATCAGTGATTGCATATCATGTCTGTTCTTTTGTGACTGGATTATCTCACTCAGGATGATATTCTCTAGATGCAGCCATTTTCTTAAGAATTTGGTTAAGTCATTGTTTCTGGTGGCTGAGTAGTATTCCATTGTGTATATGTACCACAATTTTTGTATCCATTCATCTTCTGAAGGAAATCTGGGTTCCTTCCAGCTTCTGGCTATTATAAAAAGAGCCACTATGAACATTGTGGTGCATATATCTTAGTTGTATATTAAAGTGTCAATGGGGTATATGCCCAGAAGTGGAATAGCTGGGTCTTCAGGTAGTACTATATCCAATTTTCTGAGGTATCACCAGACAGATTTCCAGAGTGGTTGTATTAGCTTGCAACCCCACCAACAGTGCAGAAGTGTTCCTCTTTCTCCGCAGCCTCGCCAGCATCTGCTGTCATCTGAGTTTTGGATCTTGGCCAATCTGACTGGTGTGAGGTGGAATCTCAGGGTTGTTTTGATTTGCATTTCCCTGATGGCTAAGGATGTCAAGCACTTCCACAGATGTTTCTCAGCTATTCGGTGTTTCTCAACTGAAAAAGTTTTGTTTAGCTCTGTGCCCCATTTTTTAATAGGGTTATTTGATTCTCTGGTGTCTAGCTTTTTTAGTTCCTTGTACACCTTTGATATTAAGCCTCTATCTGATGTGGTGTTGGTAAAGATCTTTTCCCATTCTGTTGGTTGCCTTTTTGTTTTCTTGACGATGTCCTTAGCCTTACAGAAACTTTGCAATCTCATTAAGTCCCATTTGTTAATCTTTGATCTTAGAGCTTGAGACATTGGTGTTTTGTTCAGGAAATTTTCTCCTGTGCCTATGTGTTCTAAGGTTTTCCCTATTTTCTCATCTAATAGTTGCAGTGTATCTGGTTTAATGTGGAGATCTTTGATCCACTTACACTTGAGCTTTGTACAAGGAGATAAGAAAAGGTCTATTTTCATTCTTTTGCATGCTGAGTGCCAGTTGGACCAGCACCATTTGTTGAATAGGCTGTCCTTTTACCATTGAATGTTTACTACTCCTTTGTCAAAAATCAGGTGACCATATACATGAGGGCTCATTTCTGGGTCTTCTGTTCTACTCCATTGATCCACGAGCCTATTTCTGTACCAGTACCATGCAGTTTTCAGCACAATTGCCTTGTAATATAGCTTGAGGTCAGGGATAGTGATTCCCGCAGATGTTTTTTTGTTGTTGAGGATGTTTTTTTGTTGTTGAGGATATCTTTTGTTATTCCATATGAAATTGCACATTGATCTTTCCAGTTCCATAAAGAACTGGGTTGGAATTTTGATGGGGATTGCATTGAATCTGTAGATTGCTTTTGGTAGGATGGCCATTTTTAAGATGTTGATTTTTCCAATCCATGAGCATGGGAGATCTTTCCATTTTCTGAGATCCTCCTCAATTTCTTTCTTTAGAGGTTTGAAGTTCTTGTCATACAGGTCCTTCACTTGCTTAGTTAGAGTCACACCAAGGCATTTAATAGTTTTTGTGATGATTGTGAAGGGTACCTTTTTCCTAATTTCTTTCTCCACATGTTTGTGCTTTGAGTATAGGAAGGCTACTGATTTGTTTGAGTTAATTTTGTATCCAGCCACTTTGCTGAACTTGTTTATCAGCTGTAGGAGTTCTCTGGTGGAATTTTTGGGGTCACTCAAGTACACTATCATGTCATTGGCAAAGAGTGATGTTTTTATCTCTTCCTTTCCGATTTGTATCCCCTTGATCTCCTTTTGCTGTCTAATTGCTCCAGCCAGGACTTCCAGTACTATGTTGAATAGATAGGGGGAGAATGGGCAGCCTTATCAACTCCCTGATGTTAGTGGGATTGCTTCAACTTTCTCGCCATTAAGTTTGATGTTGACTGTTGGCTTGCAGTATATTGCTCTTATTATGTTTAAGTAGGGGCCTTGGATTCCTGTTCTTTCCAGGACTTTTAACATGAAGGTGTGTTGGATTTTGTTGAATGCTTTCTCAGTGTCTAGTGAGATGACCATGTGATTTTGGTCTTTGCGTTTGTTTATATGGTGGATTACGTTGATGGATTTCCTTATGATAATCCATTCCTGCATCCCATGGATGTAACCTACTTGGTCATGATGAATGATAGTTTTGATGTGTTCTTGGATTCGGTTTGCAAGGATTTTGTTGAGTATTTTTGCATCAATGTTCATAAGTGAAATTGGTCTGAAGTTCTCTTTCCTTGTAGGGTCTTTGTGTGGTTTATGTACGAGGGTTATTGTAGCCTCAAAAAATGAGTTGGGTAATATTCCATCTGATTCTATCTTTTGGAATAGTTTGTCAAGTATTGGTGTTATATCCCCAATAAATGTCTGATAAAATTCTGCACTGAACCCATCTGGACCTGGGCTTTTTTTGGTTGGGAGGCTTTTGATGACTTCTTCTATTTCTTTGGGTGTTATAGGGTTATTTAGATGGTTTACTTGGTCCTGGTTTAACTTTGAGACGTTGTATCTGTGTAGGAATTCGTCCATTTCCTCCAGATTTTCCAATTTTGTGGAGTATAAGTTTTTGTAGTAGGATCTGATGTTTTCTTGAATTTCCTCAGTTTCAGTTGTTATGTCGCCACTTTCTTTTCTGATTTTGTTAATTTGGATACTCTCTCTTTGCCCTCTAGTTAGTCTGGCTAGGGGTTTATCAATCTTGTTGATTTTATCAAAGAACCAACTCTTTGTTTTGTTGATTTTTTTCAATGGTTCTTTTTGTTTCTATTTGGTCTATTTCTGCCCTAATTTTGATTATTTTTTGCTGTCTACTCTTTTTGGGTATATCTGCTTCCTTTTTTTCTAGGGCTCTTAGCTGTGCTGTCAGGTTGCTGATGTGAGATCTCTCCAGTTTCTTCTTGGAAGCACTTAGGGCTATGGTTTTCCTCTCAATACTGCTTTCATTGTATCCCATATGTTTGGGTATGTTGTGTTTTCATTTTTGTTGAATTCTAGAAAATCCCTAATTTCTTTCTTTATTTCTTCTTTGACCCTGATATCCTTTAAGAGAGCATTGTTTAGTTTCCATGTGTATGTGGGCTTTTTGTTGTCTTTGTTGTTGTTAAAGACCAGCCGTAGACCATGGTGATCTGAGAGGATGCATGGGAGTATTTCAATCTTCTTATATCGATGGAAGCTCGTTCTGTGTCCAATTATGTGGTCAATTTTCGAGAAGGTGCCATGGGGTGGTGAGAAAAAGGTTTATTCTTTTACTTTAGGATAGTATGTTCTGTATATATCTATTAATTCTAGTTGGTTCAAAGTCTCTGCTAGTTTTTCAGTGTCCTAGTTCTTTTTCTGTTTCCCTGATCTGTCCATTGGTGAGAGTGGGGTATTAAAGTCTCCCACTATTATTGTGTGGGGTGAAATGTATTTTTTGAGCTTTAGTAGGGTTTCATTTATGAATGTGGGTGATTTTTTATTTGGAGAGTATATGTAAAGGATTGAGAGGTCCTCCTGACAGATTTCCCAGGTAATAAGTAAAAAGTGTCCTTCCTTAACTTTTTAATAACTTTTGGTCGGAAATTTACTTTATTCGATATAGGAATAGCCACTCCAACTTGCTTCTTGGAGCTGTTTCCTTGGAAGTTTTTTTCCCACCATTTTACTCTGAAATAGTGTCTGTCTCTGTCTCTGAGATGAGTTTCCTGTATGCAGCAAAAGGCTAAATTTTGTTTATGTATCCAGTCTGATAGTCTATGTCTCTTTATTGGGGAGTTGAGACCATTTATGTTAATAGATATCAAGGAATAGTTGTTTCTGTTTCCTGCCATTATTGCTTTTTTGGGTTGAGTTGTGTCTGTGTTTTTTTCTTCATTTAGTTTTCTTGTTTAGGAGTTTTCTTGTTTTTACTAGGCTGTATTTTCCCTCATTGTATTGGGTTTTCCACCAATAATTCGTTGTAGTGCTGGGTTTGTGGTCAGATATTGTGTGAATTTTGATTTGTCTTGAAATATCATTGTCTCTCCATCAATGGTGATTGATAATTTTGCTGGGTATAGCAGCTTGGGCTGGCACTTGTGCTCTCTTAAGGAGTGCATGATGTCTGTCCAGGCTCTTCTAGCTTTCATAGTCTCTGTTGAGAAATCGGGTGTGAGTCTGTTTGTTCTGCCTTCATATGTTACCTGACCTTATTCCCTTACTGCTTTTAGTATTCTTTCTTTACATTGGGCACTTGATGTTTTTACTATTATGTGTTGGGAGGTATTTCTTTACTGGTCCAACCTATTTGGAGTTCTGAAGGCTTCTTTTATGCTTGTGGTCATCTCATTCTTGAGGGTAGGGAAGTTTTTTTCTATGATTTTGTTGAAGATATTTACTGTGCCTCTTAGTTGATACTCTTCTCCCTCTTCTATTCCTATTATCTTTAGGTTCGGTCTTCTCATTGTGTCTTGGATTTCCTGGACATTTTGGGTTAGGAGCTTTTTGTTTTTTGCATCTTCTCTGGCTGTTTTGTCTATGTTTACAATGTTGTCTTCTGCCCTGGAGATTCTCTCTTCAATCTCTTGTAATCTATTGGAAATGCATGCTTCTGTGACTCCTGATTTCTTTTTTTGATGTTCTGACTCTAGGGTTATCTCTTTTAGCCTTTTTTTATTGTGTCAATTTCTGTTTTAATTTCCCTCCTCCATTCATTTATTTCTTTGGTTCTGTTTTCCTCTAGTTCTTTGAGTTCTTTGAGTGTTTTTCTTGTTTCTTCTGTAAAAGCTTCTGAATCTTTTTGCTTTTCCTCCCTTTCTTGTTTAAGTATCTCTATCAGCATCGTGAGGTATGATTTCAGGTCCGTGTCTTCTTTTTCTGGAGTTTTTGGTATTCCGATGTTTGCTGTTATGCGAGAGCTGGGCTCTGGTGTTGCTAGATTGTCTTGGTTCCCTTGGGATATACTCTTTCTCTTTCCTCTTCCCATTTTGTTGTCAGTGATATGTTCTTGCCTTTCCCTTGTATCTGGTCTGTATACCTGATTCTCCATAGGTCCAGGTGTCAGATGGGCCGAGCCCTGTTTTATGCCTCAGAGTCGTCGGGTGTGAGCAGAAGTTCCAATGTTCTGTTTCTGGTTGCTGGATTGGGCAAGGCAGGGCAGGGCAAGGTAGGGTGTGCACTTCCCATGTGCACTTTGCAGAGATCTCTCTGCTCCCCGGCAGCCCAGGTCTTGCATCCACCAGTTGCTCAGCCTCTACGAGCCGCCTTTCCGGGTGGCAGATGGGCCAGGCTCCGCTCTGCATACTGAAGTCGCTTCCGGGTGGAAACAGGAGTTCTAATTTTCTGTTCCCAATCGCTGGATCGGGCAAGGCAGGGCAGGGCAAGGTAGGGTGTGCACTTTCAGTGTGCACTCCGCAGAGATCTCTCTGTTCCCCAGCAGCCCAGGTCTCCCACCCACCAGTTGCTCAGCCTCCTCCCTAGCAGTTTTTAATAATTATTTCTTTTATCTGAACATTGGGATTATTAAGTTGTGATTAGATATTCTTTCTAGTCCAATCTATTTGGTGTTCTGCAAGCTTCTTCTAGTTTTAATGTCATTTCTTTCTTTAGGTTCAGGAATCTTTTATGACTTTGATGAAAATATTTTCTGGACCTGAGAATCTCTTCTTTCTTCTTCTCTGATTAATTTTTAGGATTGGTCCCCAGTGTGCCTCTCAGAAAACAGGTAGGATTGTAATCTGGAAAATGGAGCCCAGGTGGTAGAAGGCAATTTAAGGAAGATGGGCCTGTTTTAAGAGAATATAATGGACAAAGGTTTTAGGCAAGACCTTAACTGGTTGTTCATGGTAAATTCAAGCTTCCAGAAATTTTTTCAGAGTTATGGCATCGAAAATTGAGCACAAGATATGGGATGGATATTACAGTGGTTGGGGATATTTTGAGAGAGGTTTTGGACAGAGGATTGAAGAGGAGGGAATTCCCTGGTGTTGTTGGTATTGACAGGCCTCAGAGAATGCAATCAGGGTTATGGAGTAGGAAATAGGAGATCAGTTTTGTGTTCAATTTACCACTGTTGGGAGTACTTTCATGTGAGTTAGTTGACAGGTTCTTGTGGAGGGGTCTTCCCAGGTGTTATGTGTGCTAACTGAAGAGAGCAAACAGTTAACTGGGACAGAAAATAAAGCAAGGGGTCCAGCAGTCACCATATATATTCTTAATATCTCTAACTTTCCCTTTTATTTTTTTAAACTTAGCCATAAACGTACCATATTTGATCACTTTAAATTATTATATTCAATATGATTATAGTTATGTTCTCATTATTTTCTCATTTTAACTTTCCCTTTACACGTGGATGTCTTCAATCTAGAATATTTCCCTCACTTATTCATTTCTCATGGTGTTGATTTTAAGTTTAGTTTATCTCTAAACTATAAGGCATTTATTTACATTTTATATTTTTATTATTTTTATGGGTATTAAGTTATTTTGTTTTACTCTCAACTTTTAGAACTAATATTTGTGCATGGATAAATTTAGCTCTGTTTGAGATGTGTTCTGTTCTTCAAATCTTACAGGTCATGGATACTTTTCTTCTTTTATTGAATAGAGACTGTTTTCTCACACAATATGTCCTGATTACAGATTCTTTTCTCTTTGTCCCTCCAATTTCTTCTCAACCTTTGCTCCTATCTGAATGTATCCCATTTCTGTCTCTTATTATAAAAGAACAAACAGGCTTCTAAGGAATACAAATAAAAACAAAAGACATTAGAAAAAAACAATAAAAACAGAAAGAAAAGACCCTAAGAAACCAAAAAAAGAAACCAAAACCAGATATAGCCTAAGAGACTCAACATTTACCAGATTCGAGAATTTCTTACAAACATATATATGTGTATATGTACATATATATATATATATGTGTGTGTGTGTGTGTGTGTGTGTGTGTGTGTGTGTGTGTGTTTGTGTGTGATGTCATAGCATATATATATATGAAATGTCATGATATGACTTGATATGACATTAATAAACAAGGAACTTCAAATGATGCAGTTTGAGTTCATTTTCTGTTGTTCAACTACTGCTAGATATTCAGCCTATACTTAAGAGTAAAGAACTGCCCTCTGGTTAGAATGACTAGTAATTTATCTATTTTGTTGATTTTCTCAAGAACCAGCTCCTGGTTTTGTTGATTTTTTTGTATAGTTCTATTTGTTTCTACTTAGTTGATTTCAGCCATATGTTTATTTCCTTTTGTCTAACTATCTTGGGTGTATTTTATTTCTTTTTTTTTTTTTCTAGAGCTTTCAGATGTCAAGCTGCTAGTGTATGCTTTCTTTGATTTCTTTATGGAGACACTCAGAACTATGAGCTTTCCTCTTAGCACTGCTTTCATTGTATATCATAAGTTTGAGTATATAAAAGGCACAGAGACAGCATCCAAATGAACAAAATCAGAAATTAAAAGGGAGACATAAAGAAACCACAAAGAAATTAAAAAGAAAATCATCAGATCCTACTATAAAATTCAACAATACTGAAACATCTGGATGAAATGTATAGTTTTCTAGACAGGAACCAGGTACAAGGTTTAAATCAGGATCAGATAAAAAATACAAACAGTCCTATAACCCCTAAAGAAATAGAGGCAGTCATTGAAATCTCAAAACCAAAACCAAAACAAGACCTGATGGATTTAGTGCAGAATTCTATTAGACCTTTAAAGAAGATCTAATAACAATAGTTCTCAAACTGTTCCACAAAATAAAAACAGAAGGAACTCTACATAATTCGTTTATGAAGCCACAGTTACATTGATATGTAAACCACACAAAGACCCAACAAAGAGAATTTCAGACCAAATTCCCTTATGAATATTGTTTGAAAAAATGCTTAATAAAGTTCTCCCAAAATGAATCAAAGAACACATCAAAACCATCATCCACCATGACCAAGTAGGCTTTATCCCAGGGATGCACAGATGATTCAATATATGGAAATCCATCAACTTAATCTACTACATTAACAAAGTCAAAGAAAAGAACACATGATTATCTCTTTAGATGCTGAGAAAGCAATTGAAAAATTCAACAACCTTTCATGTTAAAGTCCTGGAAATATCAGGAATTCAAGGCTCATACCTGACATACTAAAAACAATATACAGCAAAATAGTAGCCAACATCAAACTAAATGGATAGAAACTTGAAACAATCCCACTAAAATCAGAGACTAGACAAGGCTGCCAAAACTCTCCCTATCTAATCAATACAGAACTTGAAGTTCTAGCCAAAGCAAAGAACATAAAAGAGGTCAAGGAGATACAAATTGGAAAGGAAGAAATCAAAATATCACTACTTACAGATGATATGAAGTATATTTTAGTGACCCCAAAACATTCCCCCAGAGAACTATTAGAGCTAATAAATAATGTCAGCAAATTGGCCATTTATGTATATATATATATATATATATATATATATATATATATATATATATATATATATATATTACATAAAATATAAAATTAACTCAAACAAATCACTAGCCTTCTCTTTTTCTCAAAAGATTAACAAGCCGATGAAGAAGTTAAGTAAACAATACCTTTCATAATAGTTAGTCACTAATAATATAAAATATCTTGGTGTGACTGTAACCAAGTAAAAAACTATAAGAGAAGAATTTCAAGTCTCTGAAGAAAGAAATTGAAGAATACCTCAGAAGATGGAAAGATCTCCCATGCTCATTGTTTGTCAGGATTAACAGAGTAAAATGGTAATCTTACCAAATGCAATGTACTGATTCAACACAAACCCTACTTAACTTTAAAGTCAATTCTTCACAGGGATAGAAAGAGTAATTCTCAAATTCCCCTGGAATAATGAAAATACCTGTCACAGCAAAAACTGTTCTCAATAAAAGAACTTTTGGGGGAATCACTATCCCTGACCTCAATATTTATTACAGAGATAAAAACCACCTGGTATTGGTACAGATACAGACAGGTCAATTAATGGAATAGAACTGAAGACCCAGAAATGAACCCACAGACCTATGGTTACTAAATATTTGGAAAAAGAAACTATTTGAAAAAGATCCCAAAACCATCCATCCAGTGGAACAAAGACAGCATATTCAACAAATGTAACTGGTTTAAGTGGTGGTCAGAATGTAGAAGAATGCAAACTGATCCATTCTAATCTCCTTGTATATCATTCAAGTTCAAGTAGTTAAAAAAAAAAAAAAAAAAAAAAAAAAAAAAAAAACAGATATACTGAATCTATTAGAGGAGAAATTGGGAAAGAGTCTAAAAGGTTTTGGCAGTGAAGAAAATTTCCTGAACAGAATACAAATGTCTCTATGAACAACTGTAGAGAAATTAGACCTCATAAATTGAAAAGCTTCTGTAAGGCAAGTGACAAAACAGCAGCCTAAAGATTGTGGAAAAGAATCTTTACCAATCATACATCTGATAAACGGTTAATATCCAAGAACTCAACAAGTTAAACTCCAGAAAATCAAATAACCATATATAAAAAATGGGTACAGAATTAAACAAAGAATTCTCAAATGAGGAATAGCACAAGGTCAAGGAGCACTTAAAGAAATGTTCAACATCCTTAGTCATCAGAAAGATGAAAATCAAAACAACCCTGAGATTCCACTTCATACCAGTCAGAATGGCCTAGATTAAAACCTGAGGTGACAGCGGATGCTGTCAAGGATGTGACAAAAGAGGAACACTTCTCCATTGCTGGTGGGATTGCAAGCTGGTACAACCACTGTGGAAGTTCCTCAGAAAATTGGAAATATTACTAACTGAGGATTCAGCTGTAACACTCCTGGGCGTATACCCAAATGATGCTCCAAAATATAATAAAGACACATGTTTCACTATATTCATAGAAACCTTATTTATAATAGCCAGAAGCTAAAAATGACCCAGATGTCCCTCAACAGAAGAGTGGATACAGAAATTGCAGTTCATTTACAGAGTGGAGTATTACTCAGCTATTAAAAACAATGACTTCATGAAATTCACAAGCAAATGGATGGAACTAACCCAGTCACAAAAGAACACTCATGATATATACTCACTGATAACTGGGCATTAGAAAAAAAGTCAGAATACCCGTGATAAAATTCCCAGACTATAAAGTTCCAGAAGAAGGAGCACCAAAGTGTGGATGCATTAGTATTACTTAGGAGGGGGAACAACCTAATCATGGGAGGTAGAAGGTGGGAGGGAATTGGGAAGAAGGAAAGATAGGAATATGATGGGGGGGCATGGTGAGGTAAGGGAGGAGATGGGAGAGAGGTACAAGGAGTCAGAAAATTGAAGAGAGGTGTATAATAATGGGGGTTAGGGAACTGGATGTAGACACCAGAACATCCTTGATGCCAGGAAAACAAGAGGTTCCCAGGACCCAACAGGGATAACATTAAATGAAATACCCAACACAAGGGAGAGAGAATTTGTAGAGATCATATTCAGAAATTAGGCAAGGTACTGGTTGAGGAATCATACCTCTCACCAGTCTCAAAATTTTTAACCCAGAATTGCACCTGTATAAAGGAAATACATGGAATAAGAATGGAGCAGACACTGAAGGAAAGGCCATCTAGAGACTGCCCTACCTGAAAATCCATCCCATATGCAGCCACCGAACCCAGACACTATTGCTGATGCCAAAGTACTTGCTCACAGGAGCCTGATATAGCTGTCTCCTAAGAGGCTGTACCAGAGCCTGACAAATTCAGAAGTGAATTCTTTCGGTCAACCATTTGACTGAGCATGGGGACCCCAATGAAGGAGTTACAGGAGAACTTAAGGAGCTGAATGTGTTTTGTTTGTAACCCCATAGGAAGAACAATATTATCCAACCAGAATTCCCCCCCCCCCGCCAGAGCTCCCAGTGAATAAACCACCAATCAAATCAGGAGAGGACAGAATTGTCTGGTAACAGTGAGAAGGGAGGCCCTTGGTCCTTTGAAGGCTGATGCTGATGTCCCAGCATATGGGAATGCTATGGTGGTGAGGGTGGGTGGTTGGCAGAGCATTCTTAGAGAAACAGGGGGGGAGTGGAGGGAATAAGGGGTTGTGGAGTTAAAATATAAATGAGAATAATATTTTAAATGTACATAAATAAAATACCCAATTTAAAAATTAAGTGTAGATAATTGCCTTATCTGGAATTAATGGGAGTAGAGGCCTTTGGTCCTATGGAAGCTTCATACCTTAGTGTAAAGGGTTGCAAGAAGAGTGAGGGAAGAGTGGCAGATTGGGTAGGTGGTCATCCTATTAGAGGTAAAGGGATAAGGGATTGGCTGGGGGATTTTTGCAGAGGAAACCTGGAAGTGGGGCAGCATTTGAAATGTAAATAAAATAACCAGTAAAACAGCAAAAAGAGAAATAAGTCTATGTTCAGAAAAACAAAAAGCAAAAAAACAACAAAGAAAAAGAGTAAAGTAGTTTGTTTCTCCAGTGACACTCTCTTGGAGAAACCTAATTTTTAGTTGGAATTGGTTATCAATTGGTTATAACTTCTGGGCTATAAATGAAAACATGTGCCCATTTCTCCTTTCAGCTTTAGAAACCTATCTGGTAACGATGCCTGCTGGCCTTGTGCATGCTGCCTTTCAGCCTCTGGTGATTCATATATACTTCATTCCTGTAGTTTTAGATACAACTTGGTATCTTTCATGAACTCATAGCCGTTTGCTCCCAAGCTCTCTGTGTCTTTCTCCATATGTGTCCCCTGAGTTGTGAGGGAAGGTATTTGATGGAGACATTCAATCTAGTGCTGAGGGTTCCAGGATCTCTTACTGTTTGCGTAATCTATGGCTGTAGGTATCTCTGTTTGTTCCTATATGCTGGAAGATGAAATTCTCTAGTAATCATAAAGCAAGGCACTGATCTATGAGTATAGCAGAATGTCATTAGGAGTCATATATTGCTACCAATTTAAAAAAAAAAAAACTTAGAACAATGTTATTTTGTTTAACCCTAAGTACATGGCCTATCTAGTTTCTTAGTCACTCAAGCACTGTTAGGTATGAGTCCCATCTTATGAAGTAGGCATAGTGTCAAATCAAATATTGGTTGGCTACGTACACAAAATGTGTGCCACCATTGCCTTGTATATCTTGCAGGAATGACACTATTGTACATCAAAGGGTTTGTGGCTAGCTTTGTACTTACATTTCTCCTTTTGTAGAACACAGTATGCAGAGTACCTTCTCCTACCAAACATGATAGCATGTAAGAGTAAAGGTTCTATGTAAGTACTAACTAGGCTTCTCTTTGTTCAATGATTTAAGTGTTATATTCAGCAATAGAGCCTTGGCATGAGGTTGTGAAAAACAACTTAGAGCCTTGGCAACAAACTATTTAGTTTGGGTTTACCATAGGGCCCATTGGCTGACCTCATACTTAGATACAACCCAATCCAAGTATTGGAAGCTTCATTTGGTGACAGGATATATCCAGTTAGAGTTCTGTCTCTCCCATTACTTGGTGAGTTTATTAAGACCACCTTCACGTGTATATATTTTCAGATGCTTAGAAACTACCCCTCAAACGACTCTTAATTTTTTATTAGTCTTTCACTAAATTTCTATCCTTATCTCCATCTTCCTTCCCTCTTTCAACTTGATCTTCAGCTTTCCATAACAATCTATCAGATTTCTCTTTCCTCTGGAAATCTATTTGGCCCTACTAGTCTTGTACTCCATACCTAACCACTGTGGTTCTTTGGATTGTAGTTTGTTTATTGTTTTCTTAACAGAACAGCTAATGTCCAGGGACATTCTTACATCCTTAAAAGTAATCTCTTATGTTGAACACATCCTACAAATATTTTAATATTTTGTTCAGTATTTCTGTATTTATGTAAGTATATACCAGTGTGTGTATGTATATGTATTTCCAGTTTTTGAGAACAAGTAGTTTCTAAATCTTTAAAATATTTTAAAGTCATAGTTTGATAGTAGGCCATCATTAACAGAATTTTGGACAAATCATGTAAAATAGTGCAGAGTAAGAAATGTTTATTTGCTTTGCATGCCTATTTACTGTTTTCAGCTGAAGAAGACCATTGTAACTATTTAAAATGGTTTATACTTGGGCATTTTATTACAAATAAACATAGAACAGAGTCTTCTGTAGCCCTAAAGCATGCCTCATAGAAAAGAATTTTGAACATGTAACTGACAATGCTTCTGATTCAAGAGGGCTTTTAACTTAGGGTAAAAGCAAGAAAAATGATAGTGTTCAGATTCAAAAATAAATTGACTTTTCAGAAATATTTGTATTTTCCTGACCTTCAAAATAATAAGTACTGGTTTTGTTGACTGCAATTACCCTGTGAGTATGTTTTATTCATTTGGATACTACTACATTGAACATTTAATATAAAAATTCTTTGTTCTCTGAGTTCTGTTTACTAGCATTTTGACCAGAAGCACCATATTTAACTTCTCTTGATCTTAGTTGTTTGTTTGTTTGTTTGTTTGTTTGTTTTGTATAGTAAAAGTAAAACTATTTTCCCTCAGCACATCAGAGAATTGTTCTGATATTTAAACAAAAAATAATGGAAGATAGTGCTTTTTGGTTGTAGATTATTGTACAAATGTAAAGATCTATAACTAAACAGGAAAATAACAAAAAGTGGCATGTAATTTTTGTCAAGATACAGGTGTGTCACCTTGTTTGGTATGCAACCTATCAAATCAGAACATATTGAAGATACTCAGTGTCTTCTTAACACAATCTATTTAAAGGAGAGTAATGATGAAAGCTGAAGAAAACATCAATGTAGCAAGGACAAGTGTCATTTTTGACTGCTCTATAATTTATAACTGATACAAAAAGCTTGGGATTGCACTCATCTTCTATAGACTACATACAGATCTAGGCAGATCAATGTCTGGAGAGAAATCTAAATCTAGACTAATTCTATTTTATGTTAAAGAGTGAATGAGGAAGATTTTCCATGTAATATCCTGTTACTTGAGAAGCCAGATACAAAGTACACTAGGTAAAAGTGATCAAACAGTAATGGTACATACATTTAGTCTTCTATAGCCCCTGATTAATTGCTCACATTCTAAGTCTCTGAGTCATTAATTAAATGAGTTATACACTTTTAATGTTTATTTCTATATCCTATTTATTATTTATAATTGGTTAAATTTATAATCTGTAATCTTAATTTGATGAAGGTTTTGACTATAATACATGCAAAGTGAATACTTACTGAAAATGATTTGGGTGAAAGATGATTACTTATTTTATAGTTTGGATCTGAAATGTTATCTTCAGGCTGATATTTAAATACTTCTTTCTTGGCTGTGTCAATTTAGAGGAAATATAATGCTATCAGAAGATGGTGCCTAGCTAGGGGAGGCCATTAATTAAAACTGGGCCTTTGAATATTGGTCCCTTGTTCGTCCATCCGTTTGCCTGCTGGCCCAATGTCATGTAAACTTGTTCTGGTTGCTATGAACTCCTCAGTGTCTTCTTTACCATGAAGAAGCAAGACCCTCAGATCCATGAATCAAACTATGTTGCTGTCAGTCTTTTAGGTTCCATTGTCAGGTATTCTATCACAGTCACAGAAAAATAAACAAATGTGCACACAATATCTCATTTAACCTTTATGAAATCTCTTTGTCATAGCATTACTATTCTCACTTTACCCATGAGCAAATTAAGGCTACTGGAAATTAACTAAGATTTCAGAGTCTTGTTCTAATGATACAGTGAAATTTAAACATGGCTATAGCATATAAAACTGATTTTATTTTTAGTAATTGAGACTAAGTAAAATATGAGCAATTCTTCAAAATACTTTCATATTATATTCATGGAATATTAAGAAATATCTGTGTGGTTTAATTTCAGAGGAAGTGGCTGAACTTCAGAACACTTATATCAGCTCTATTTCCCACTCATAAGAAGAATCCATGGAAACCACAAGAAACAGGTTTTATTTTAAGTACAAGTTCTCACTGCTTGTCAGTCAGTGTCTGAAACACTGTATTGAAAAAGCTACCTACAGAAGAAATCACATCCAGGCTCAGAAAGAAAGAGTAATCAATTACTGATAATTGATGGCATATGTGTCAAGTTCCTGTCATCATAGAACCATCACTTTATTCCGTACATTTAATTTTTATTGTTGAGATAAGAAATAGTTGTATCTAGTCCATTCCTCTTGAGAAGAAGCATGAATTTGACTTTATTATTTCCTACAATTAATTCTGAAAGGAAGTTAATGGAATGGTATCCTAAGGGAAGTATTTGATAGAAAAGAAACAGTCATGAAAAAGTGACAAGAGAAATGGAAGAAAAGATGGATACTTAATCAGGCTTTACTCCTCTCATGATGAGACCAACACAGCATTATTTTAAAAACACCTAAAGGCTCATCTGAGAGATATCTTGAATGGCTTTATTATTGGTTCACTAGTGTTGTCTAGTGGTACTTAAAGGATCATAAAATGAAAATTATAATATTAATTAGAGTATGATTCTTTTAAGCAATGAAATTGCTTCATAGTCTTTGCTAAAACCAAAGAAAATTAATTTGAACAGTGTGGTTTACTAATGTAAAATCAGAAAGGTCTGTCTATGCTTCCATATTCAAGAAGTAAAACAGAAAATTAAGACATTGAGTCTAAGAGAAAGTCATAGTGAAACAGAGCTTAATTAAAGTTATTCCTTATAAATGATAATATCATAAAGCAATCCACAATAAAGTAGGTAATATAGCTTAGCAGCTTAGTGTAAATATTAAAAGAAGTAATTTGTAGTCAGAAAAAAGTGAAATACCCAAGTAAGAAGAATAAAAAGAAATGTTTGGAGTCATACATAGGTCCATAGACTTCTGTCCTGAGGAAACTATCAAAGCATGTATTACTACATTATTCATTGGAAACATTGCTTAAATTAAATGATTAGACTCATAGTTTTCCAAAAAAATATAAGTTTCACCAAACAAATTCTTTTCAGAATGTTTTGTTATTTGAATAGTATAAAAAGTATGCAAAATATAAAACTTGGATGATAACATTTTAATAAAAATTGTATATGCATATATGTATATAACAATCAATTTTTAAAGACCAAGAATTTGAATAAAGAGGAATATAGGAAGATTTGGAGAGAGCAAAACCAAGGGAATAAATGACATAAGTTTAATCTCAGGAAATAAAATTATTGAAATCATAAAATCAGAAGGAAGAAGAGAAAATAAATATTTAGAATAAAAGCTACTAGATAAAATTGGGTTCGAGATGTACCACTCTTAACTCCAAAAAGATTTCAAAGACCTAGCTCAGAAGATTTAGCCAAAGAAATTTTATGATAAAAGCTACTCCAAGCTCAGATTACCGAGGTACACTTCACAGACCACATGAAGCTCAAGCAGGAACACCTAAGTATGAATGATTTAGTCCTACTTAGAAAGAGGAAAAATACTCATGGGAGATAATGCAAAGATAAAGTGTGGAACAGAGACTGAAGGAAAGGCCATTTAGAGACTGTTCCACTATGGCGTCTATCCCATATACAGACTCCAAACACAGACACAATTGCTGATACCAAGAAGTGCTAGCTGTCTCATCTGGCTCTGCCAGAGACTGACAAATGCAGAGGTGTATGCTTGCAGCCAACCATTGGGATAAGCATGGGGACCCAAATGGAGGAGTTAGGGAGAGAACTTAAGGAGCTGAATGGGTTTGCAATCTCATAAGAAGAACAACAGTATCAACTAACCAGAATCCCCAGAACTTCCAGAGACTAAAACACTAACCAAAGAGCACACATGGAGGAACTCATGATGCCAGCCCCATAGGTAGCAGAGGATGGCCTTGTTGGGCATCAATGGGAGGAGATGCCCTTGGTCCTGTGAAGGCTTTGATTCCCTAGTGTAAAGAAATGTCAGGGCAGGGAGGTGGAAGGGAGTGGATAGGTAGGTGGGGAAGCACCCTCATAGAAGCAGGGGAGGGATATGGGATAGGGGATTTCTGGAATAGAAACCAGGAAAGAAGATAAAATTTAAAATGTTAATAAATATGTTATCAAATAAAAAATATGCTACATTCCACAGGTATGAGATGGAGTGGTCAAGTGAGGTGGGACTATAGGGAACAGTAAGAAATCAGTGTATTTATCTTTTTGTTGTATATGAGTCTGGCTTGTGTTCTAATAAGACTTGCCTCATGGTATTTGAGACTTAATCAGGATCTCCTGAAGTTTCTCCTTTCTCTGTTTCAGCTATAGAATGGAGTATCTATTCAGATCATCCCTGTTCTGTGTTTGTATTTGTAAAATATATAACGTGTTCAATTTCTGCAATCTCTTAACAAGAAAGTCAGATTTTACCATATACCAAACCTGTCGTATGTTAATCATGGACTTGCCAGCTTCCAAAATTGTGAAAAGAAACATTTATGATTCACCTAAATCTCTGTACTCTTTGTTGCAGACCAGACTAAAGCTTACTCAGTTATTTCTACTTCATAGGTATGAGATGACAGACACAAAGAAATTGAGTTGTCCATCATGATAATGCCTGTAAATGAAGAGCTAGGATTAAAGTTCACATTTTACATTTCTTCACCTTACTTCTCTCTTACAATCCCAAAATGATTTTTTTTTTAAAAAAAAGAGAACATAAGAGAGACACATGCAGGATCAGTAACATAACCCAATTACCACCCAGAATAGATTAATGACTTGTTATATGAAAATACAAATGAATTTCTCATTACAATCATTTTTGTTCAATTAAACATTGGCTTTCTTTATGTACCCACATCTAATCAGCTTGGAAAATTAGGTTTTCCCATATATAATATAAACACAGGTCTTTTAATTTTAACAGAATACCTTCCCTAAAAAATACTACCTTTGTCTTGATCACTTTTCATATACAGAATTTTTTTCAAAGTAAATGCATGAAAATACATAATGCTTTGTTGTCATTGCTGTTTCTGTGCTCTCTAAACGATCAAGGAAAATGTTATTCCTCTATACTCATAAATCAGTGTCTTGTCCAATAGTCACCAGAAAGGCTTCTTCTGGCAACAGATGGGAGTGGATGCACAGTTACATGAGGAGACAATATGTGGACAGAGTATAACCTGGAGATATCTATTGGCCCCTTTCCTCAATGGTTTCAGAGCAGCACAGAAGATGTGGAGGACATACTATAGAAGTCAGAGGGGTGGAGGACACCAGGAGAACAAGATTTACTGAATCACTTAAATGGGGTTCATATGTACTCACAGAGACTGAATCAGCAAGCACAGGCCTGCATAAGTCTACACCAGTTCCTCTTAATGTATTTTGTGGCTGCTAGCTTGGTAGGCTTGGGGAATCCTAAGAGTTGAGTAAGGTTTATCTCTGACTTTTTGCCTACTTTTGAGACTCTTTTCCTCCTATTTGTTTGTTTTTTTAATCCTGGTTTTGAGATTTTATCTCATATTACTGTATCTTGTTTTGCCATGTTTGGAAGTCATCTAATGGGGAATGTGTGGGGAGTGCCTCTAAAGGAGACAGGATGTTGAGTGGGAGCATGGATGGGTGGAAAAAGGAGAAACTATAGTTTGGATGTGTTATATGAAAGAGGAATCTATTTTAAATCAAAAAACAACAACAAAAACAAATGCAGTATTTCTTCAAGTACAGGACATATGCAGCCTTTTTACAGCCATACAGTAAAACTTTCTTGGCACACTGAAGTATATTTTAAATCATTCTCTGTGATATAAGCTTGTTCAAAGTACTTAACAAAAATACAACCTGTGAATTATTGATGATTCCCAAAGAAATGCTGCCAATGACTACATTTGTGGGGCATGGAGTGCCTTTTGGTTTGAAGAACTCTGCAAGCAACTAGATGGTTACAAGCCCTGGACAGAACTGCACTTCTAATTTTGGTCCTATTTTCTGAAAACAAAAACATGTCCCCTTTTTGGGTTTGGAAATGCTAACATTCCCAACATTATCTTTCTCATATATCAAACCATGCCAGGTTTACACCTACATTTAAACAAATCACTATAATAAGTAACGTTCAATATGGCTATTGGTTTAAGCAGTTATCTTGCCCTAATCATATGACTCCTACTTTTTTCCAGTCATGTCCTAACCATAAATGGAGAAAGTGAAACAGAACTCAAAATGATCATAAATTATGACCTACAGAAGACAGAGACAGTTTCTCTGATTTCCTTGAACATATATCTGGGCACACTGTGGGAACAAATTATGCAAACTCCAGCTTCCTTGGAAAGGTTCCATAGTAAATGTGGGAGCAAGAGCATTAGCTGCTCAGGAAAGTTCAGGAGTGGCTTCAAGAAAGTTGAGTTTTATGAGCTTGAAAATTCATTCTTGCATTGCCCTGTCCTCCTTGTTTTTTATTTTAGTGTATATACTTACCTTTCAAAAGCCCCACTAATATATGTCAACTTCTGAATTATAACACAAGGAAATTAACATATGCAAAGCATAAGAAGAGTTACGAATGGAAAGAAAGAAAATGTCCTATTAAGACATTGGGATGCAAGTATCTTTCTAATGTATCATTTATTATATTTTTCATTTATTGAAGTCAAATTTTCTTTGTATATGAAGAGAAATTTACAACTGTAAATTTGTATTGCAGATAGCAGGATTTTTAGTGGTTCTATGGCTCCCATTTAAATATTGTGCCTATTATAGAGATTTCCAAAAGATTATATGACAAAAGTTATAAAAGGAACTCAGAAACAATAATGTCCACAGACATGCTAATTCAGAATCATACAGGTAGAGTACCTTCTCCCACACCAGCTGAGTTTTATGGGATATAACCAACTGACCAGAGCAGCCTACTTTTCCCAATGGATCCAATTCTTCATCTGTCCCGCGCAACCGTCTCGCCTGCAAGAACGACGCGGCACACGAAATAGAATCCTTCTGCGGTAAACTTTATTGCTCTGGAAAACCAGTACTTGCTTCACCTGACGAAAAAGACGGAGAAAACCAAGAAATCCAAGAAGACGAACAGGACGAACAAGCTCCACGAGACGGCGGAAAACCAACGAGAGAGAAAGAGAGGGGAAGAAGAAGGGAAGAGAGAAGAGAGCTATCCAGCCCGTCCCCTTATAAAGGGATCAGTCCTTGCCTTGGACGCGGAGCCCCCTGATTGGTTGAAACTCAGCAGGCCCTATGACGCCACGGAAGAGGCGGAACTCATGAGGCGGAGAAGTTACCCAGCGTGTGCGCACATGGCTTGTTTACTGCTAACTCCAGCCGGATATCAGCGCCATCTTGTAATGGCGAATGCGTGGGAATGTGTGGGCGGCGCCCCACAGCCGGATATCAGCGCCATCTTGTAATGGTGAATGCGTGGGAATGTGTGGGCGGCGCCCCACATTCATCCACCTGTCATCCCACCTTTATCAGACCTGTGGATCTTGAAACACACAGTCCAAGGTAACCGTTAAAGGCATGCTAAACCAGGATCATTTAGAGGTTATGCCTCCTCTCAGTACTTAAAACAATAAGATAATCCAGGGATTAAAACCATCCACATAGCTAGAGGTCCTTGTAAGAACAAAATCTAAATGGAACAAGACAATGTGAACACTTCAAAGCACAGCTACTCCACTATAGCAAACCCTATATATCCTAACACAACTAAAATACAAAAAAATGACCTTAAATCCAATCTTATAAAGATTACAGAAGCTTTTTAAAGGGGAAATTAATAAATTCCTTAAAGAAATACAGGAAAATACAATCAAACAAATGGAGGTTTTCAAAGAGAAAGCAAATACATCCCTTAAATCATACAGGAAAATACAATCAAACAGGTGAAGTCAATAAGTAAAAGTGTTCAAATAAAAATAGAAACAATAAAGAAAATACAAACTGAGGCAATCCTAGAGATAGAAAACCTAGGGAAGAGAAGAGGAACAACAGATGCAATTGCCAACAACACATTAAAATATTTAGAAAAGAGAATCTCAGGCAGAGAAGACACAGTAGAACAAATTGATACATCTAAATCTAAAAAAAAAAAAAAATCTTGACACAAAACATTATGAGAAGACCTAATCTAAGATAGAAGATGGTATTTCCAGCTCCTGGGAACAGAAAATGTCAATAAAATCATAGATGAAAATATTTGCATGTCAGAGATGCCTATAAAACTGCAAGAAGCATATAGAATGCCAATTAGACAGGCCAGAAAAGAGAATCCTCCCAGCATATAATAATCAATATACAAAGTCTAAAAAGAACAAATAAAGAATATTAAAAATATTAAGGGGGAAAAGCCAGGTAACAAAAACAGGCTTAACAGAATTACAGCCAACTTCTTTTTTTTTTTACACTTTCTCATTGATCTTTTATTTTCAATTATGGGTTCAATTTTGTATTTTGTCTTTCTGTAATATATAATAAAATTTTTAATTAAAATTTTATTTATTGTTTTTTAGGGGGGGAGACAAACATGGAGTGGGAAGTGAATATAATCAAGTTACATGATATGAAATTCCAAAAAAATATAATGTTGAAAAAATAAACCAGTTTTCTGTTAGAAGTAATGAAGTTATTAGAAATATTTCAGGAAATGCTATTACCATGATGCAATGATATATAATAGGATTATTATTTTTTAACTTTATTTTAAAAAACAAAAATGAAATAAATTTAAACATTTTTGCATAAATGTATGTGGGGAGCCGAATGCAGACACCATTACAAGATGGCACTGGCTCCCTCACAGTTTGAGGTAAACAACTCCATATATAGTAATGCTCTTGTCAGCTAAGATGCTGCACCCTGCTCATGCGCAGTACATAACCTATCTCCAGCCAATCCCGAGGCCTCTGGTGTCAGCAGACTGGTGACAACCAATCATGGCAAGCCCATATGTGCTTTTCCCTATATAAGCAGACAGCTAGGGTAGTTCGGGCACCCCCTCACTTCCTGCTCTCCCCTTCAATCAAGAGGCTCCCACAACAAAGTGTGATCTGAGAAGAATCCTCTGGTGGTGGTCATCTTTCCTCACTGGTCGAAGAGCGCACTGCAACTGGTGCCAGAACCCGGGACAGCGCGAGGGGCCTAAGAGGATCCAGAACTCAACACGCAGGAGCGGCGAAGTCGGTAAGTCAAGTTTTCCCAGGTATGTTGCTTTCGGGTCTCGACCCCCTGTTTCTCTGTGCAGTGTTTCTGATTTGGGTAATTGTTGTCCTTGCCTGCTGCTTTTGGTTGCGGTGTAGGGAAGGACGCAGAGCATTAACCAGGTACCAGGATAGTTTATCAGAGACCTCAAAAGCTAAATTAAAAGGGGAAAACTTGGGTAGGCATAGGGAAAAAGGAAAAAAGGAAAACCAAGACAAAAGCATAAAAGTAGTGCCTGCAGGTGAATAAGAAAACCGAAAGGCGGAAAGACCTCTGAGAGAGGAGATGATTGTGCCCCAGGAAATGAAGTACAAGTTTCCTGGAGAGGATACTTTGTATCTGCTAAAAGAGCAAAAAGCTTTAGAGCTGGAAGAAGAGGAAGATTTAGAGGAGGAGGCAGGAGAATGTGAGGCGGAGCGGTTTAAGCCCACAAAACCGGAAGCTCTTAAAGCAGCTGCCTCTGCTCTTCCGCTCTATTCAGAGAGGAAGTGCAAGTTCTTTTGTTCACCGGAGACATGCCATGCCATCAGGCAAATGTTTCCCTTGTTTGAGGATGATCATTGCCTCAAGCATAAGCAAGTTAAAGAGTTGGCAAAGTCAGTCCAAACTTGTAGAGTCACTGCTAATTATACAAAAATCCTGGATAGGCTGATGCCATCTGGATTGCCGGTCACTGGCCTATTTCCCAGCCAAAGGGTAATTTGTCTATTCCAGCCCAACCTAAGTGGTCACCTTTCTGTACAGGAAGAAGAGATTCAGCCCTGCCTCCTTGGATTGGCTGTCAATCTCGGAGAGTACGTTGGGCAGTTAAGGGCCTCTTTAATTTTTCTCCTAGTATAGGAACTGTTTATAATAATACCTTAGAGAATTGATCTGGTTCAAAAACAGATAGATATATTGTGGCAGGTTTCCCAGCTGGGCTGCCAATGGAAGTTCTCAAGATTATGTGTGACCAGTATTCAGTATGAAAATTTTACTAAATCTGCAAATTATTCTAAACAATTATCTCAGTATCTTTTACATGTGTCCATTGTTACCTGTTCAAGAGTCATTTTTGCTTCTCATTTATCGGAAGAAAAGGCCTCTTGTATTATTACTCATTGTCTTGAAGCGTGGAGTGCATAGGACATACCTAAAGTGTTGAAAACAGATAATGGTCCTGCCTATACCTCAGCAAAATTCAAGCAATTTTGTCATCACATGAGAGTTTCACTCCTGACAGGATTTCCCTATAATCCTCAAGGCCAAGACATTGTTGAAAGGGCCAATAGAAATCTTAAAAAATGTTTTACAAAAACAAAAAGGGGGTATATCAAAAGGAGCTGCCCCGGGAAAGAATCTCTCTTGCACTATTTACCCTTAATTTTTTGCATCTAAATGATGATGGAAAATCAGCCGCAGACAGGCATGCCTCCGAGGGACCACCGGATGAGGAGAGGCTAGTTATGTGGAAAGACGTGCTGGATAATAAATGGTATGGACCAGATCCAGTTGTGTCAAGATTCAGGGGAGCTGTTTGTGTTTTCCCCCAGGGAAAGGAAACATGTCATTGGGTCCCAGCCTGGCTGACGCACCCCATCAAAAATGAGTCGACCTTACTGGAAAATGTACAAGTGCTAAATTTCACAGAGGCCTGCTGGACCCTGAAAAATCTGTGGTCAAGACTAAAAATTACTCTGCCACTTACGAAATTGGCCTGAAAATTTCAATGCCAACCTTGATGAACTAAGAAGAGCAGTGACTGCCATCAATGCTACTCGTGTAGACCCTGGATTTGCTGAGGGACTTACCTCTTGGCTCTCCTCTACTGTGTCCTACTTTAAAAAATGGGTGGGGGTGGGGTTGTTTACAGCTTGCTGTCTGGGAGGTTGCATACTTTGTCTATGGTTGGTGTGCCGGCTGTGCACCCAGACTCAGCGAGATAAGGTTGCTATTACCCATGTATTTGCTGCATTAGAAGATGGAGCCTCACCCCAAATTTGGCTCTCAGCCTTAAAGAGCACTTAAGTTAGGTTGCACTTGTGGCCTTTGCACCCCCACGAGACCACTTTGTCTCATTGCACTGGGGAAGGCATGTAAAAACCCGGTATTTGGCGTAGCCTTTGCACCTTCCTGGGCTAGTTCCCATTGCATGGGAGAAGGTGCGCCTTGGACACGGCCTCCTTCGAGCAGTCCACACATCATGAGGTGGGGAATTGTACAGGAGTAAGTCCAATGTTGCTTGTGCTCAAGTTAAAACAGAAGGGGGAAATGTGGGGAGCCGAATGCAGACACCATTACAAGATGGCACTGGCTCCCTCACAGTTTGAGGTAAACAATTCCATATATAGTAATGCTCTTGTCATCTAAGGCACTGCACCCTGCTCATGCGCAGTACATAACCTATCTCTGGCCAATCCCGGGGCCTCTGGTGTCAGCAGACTGGTGACAACCAATCATGGCAAGCCTGTATGCACTTCTCCCTATATAAGCAGACAGCTAGGGTAGTTTGGGCGCCCCTCCCTTCCTGCTTTCCCCTTGAACCATGAGGCTCCCACAATAAAGCATGATCTGAGAAGAATCCTCTGGTGGTGGTCATCTTTCCTCTCTGGTCAAGGAGCTCTCCACAAATGTAAAAAATTACAATTGTGTCAGTGCTTGGCTTTTTTTTTTCTTTTTTTTTTAAGTTTTGATACTCTGCATTAAGGTCTGACTAGTTACAATGAGCAAAAAGTATATTTAAAACAGGATGTAACCTGGAATTAGTCAACGTTTTCTTGGTGTGTAAGGTTTGAGCATGACGTTTTTTTTTGTTTGTTTGTTTGTTTGTTTTCTTTTCTTTTCTTTTCTTTTTTTATTGAACTTCACACAGTCTGTGAGTTGTTTCTGGGGCAGTCCGAGCCTCTGGGGTTAGCATCCCAATATCAGTGACTGCATATTATGTCTGTTCTTTTCTGAATGGGTTATCTCACTCTGGATGATATTCTCTAGATGCAACCATTTCCTTTTTTTTTTTTAAACAACTTTATTTTACAAAAAAAAAATGTACAGATTTTAAGCATTTTTGCGTAAAATTATACAGTACATTTTTATCAGTACTTTTTTCAGATTTTAAAATAATTTTTACATAAATCTATATGAATATATTTTTTAGACATTACTTGATTTTTTAAAGGTTTGATAGTATGCATTGAAAACTTAATAATTACAATGAGCATAAAGTACCTGTAAAACAAAATGTAACATGGAAATAGTCAAAGTTTTCTTGTTGTGTAAAGATTTTTTGTTTTGTTTTGTTTTGTTTTCTTTATTTCTTGGACTTCATACAGTCTGTGAGTTGTTTCTGGGGGAGTGCGAGCCTCTGGGTTTAGTATCCCACTAAGTTACTGCATATTATGTCTGTTCTTTTGTGACTGGGTTATCTCACTCCGAATGATATTCTCTAGATACAGCCATTTTCTTATGAATTTGGTCAAGTCATTGTTTCTGGTGGCTAAGTAGTATTCCATTGTGTAAATGTACCACAATTTTTATATCCATTCATCTTCTGAAGGACATCTGGGTTCTTTCCAGCTTCTGGCTATTATAAACAGAGATGCTATGAACATTGTGGTGCATATATCTTTGTTGTGTACTAAGGTGTCTCTGGGGTATATGCCCAGAAGTGGAATAGCTAGGTCTTCAGGTAGTATTATGACCAATTTTCTGAGGTATCACCAGACTGATTTACAGAGTGGTTGTATTAGTTTGCAACCCCACCAATAGTGGAGAAGGGTTCCTCTTTCTCCACAGCCTCGCCAGCATCTGTCATCATCTGAGTTTTGGAACTTGGCCAATCTGACTGGTGTGAGGTGGAATCTCAGGGTTGTTTTGATTTGTATTTCCTTGATTGCTAAAGATGTTGAGCACTTCTTCAGATATTTCTCAGCCATTCAATATTCATCAACTGAGAACGTTTTGTTTAGCTCTGTACCCCATTTTTTAATAGGGTTATTTGATTCTCTGGTGTCTAGCTTTTTGAGTTCTTTGTATACCTTAGATATTAGGCCTCTATCTGATCTGGAGTTGGTAAAGATCTTTTCCCATTCTGTTGGCTGCCGTTTTGTTTTCTTGACAATGTCCTTAGCCTTACAGAAACTTTGCAATCTCATTAATTCCCATTTGTTAATCTTTGACCTCAGAGCTTGAGCCATTGGTGTTTTGTTCAGAAAATTTTCTCCTGTGCCTATATGTTCTAAAGTTTTTCCTACTTTCTCATCTAATAGTTTCAGTGTATCTGTTTTAATGTGGAGATCTTTGATCCACTTACACTTGAACTTGTACAAGGAGATAAGAAAGGATCTATTTTCATTCTTTTGCATGCTGAGTACCAGTTGGACAAGCACCATTTGTTGAATAGGCTCTCCTTTTTCCATTGAATTTTTTCGGCTACTTTGTCAAAGATCAGGTGACCATATACATGAGGACTCATTTCTGGATCTTCTGTTCTTTTCCATTGATCCACATGCCTATTTCTGTACCAGTACCATGCAGTTTTCAGCACAATTGCCTTGCAATATAGCTTGAGGTCAGGGATAGTGATTCCCCCAGATGTTTTCTTATTGTTGAGGATAGATTTCGCTATTCTAGGTCTTTTGTTGTTCCATATGAAATTGCACATTGATCTTTCCAATTCCATGAAGAACTGGGTTGGAATTTTGATGGGGATTGCATTGAATCTGTAGATTGCTTTCGGTAGGATGGCCATTTTTAAGATGTTGATCTTTCCAATCCATGACCAAGGGAGATCTTTCTATTTTCTGAGATCCTCCTTAATTTCCTTCTTTAGAGGTTTGAAGTTCTTGTCATACAGGTCCTTCACTTGCTTAGTTAGAGTCACACCAAGGTATTTCATAGTTTTGTAGCAATTGTGAAAGGTAGCGTTTCCCTAATTTCTTTCTCCACATGTTTGTCCTTTGAGTATAGGCAGGCTACTGATTTGTTTGAGTTAATTTTGTATCCAGCCACTTTGCTGAACTTGTTTATCAGCTGTAGGAGTTCTCTGGTGGAATTTTTGCGGTCACTCAAGTACACTATCATGTCATTGGCAAAGAGTGATGTTTTTATCTCTTTCTTTCCGATTTGTATCCCCTTGATCTCCTTTTGCTGTCTAATTGCTCCAGCCAGTACTTCCAGTACTATGTTGAATAGGTAGAAGGAGAGTGGACAGCCTTGTCGAGGATTGCTTCAAGTTTCCCGTCATTAAGTTTGATGTTGGCTATTGGTTTGCTGTATATTGCTTTTATTATGTTTAAGTATGGACCTTGGATTCCTGTTCTTTCCAGGACTTTTAACATGAAGGGGTGTTGAATTTTGTCAAATGCTTTATCAGCATCTAGTGAGATAACCATGTGATTTTGGTCTTTGAGTTTGTTTATATGGTGAATTACATTGATGGATTTCCTTATATTAAACCATCCCTGCATTCCAGGGATGAAGCCTACTTGATCATGATGAATGATTGTTTTGATGTGTTCTTGGATTCGGTTTGCAAGGATTTTGTTGAGTATTTTTGCATCAATGTTCATAAGTGAGTTTGGTCTGAAGTTCTCTTTACTTGTAAGGTCTTTGTTTGGTTTAGGTACAAGGGTTATTGTAGCCTCAAAAAGTGAGTTGGGTAATATTCCATCTGATTCTATCTTTTGGAATAGTTTGGCAAGTATTGGTGATATATCCCCAATAAATGTCTGATAAAATTCTGCACTGAACCCATCTGGACCTGGGCTTTTTGGTTGAGAGGCTTTTGATGACTTCTTCTATTTCTTTGGGTGTTATAGGGTTATTTAGATGGTTTAGTTGGTCCAGGTTTAACTTTAGGATCTTGTATCTGTCTAGGAATTCGTCCATTTCCTCCATATTTTCCAATTTTGTGGAGTATACGTCTTTGTAGTAGGATCTGATGATTTCTTGAATTTCATTGGTTTCAGTTGTTATATCTCCACTTTTCTTTCTGATTTTGTTAATTTGTATACTCGCTCTTTGCCCTCTAGTTAGTCTGGCTAGGGGTTTATCAATCTTGTTGATTTTTTCAAAGAACCAACTCTTGGTTTTGTTGATTTTTTCAATGGTTCTTTTTGTTTGTATTTGGTCTACTTCTGCCCTAATTTTGATTATTTCTTGCCGTCTACTCTTTTTGGGTATATCTGCTTCCTTTTGTTCTAGGGCTTTTAGCTCTGCTGTCAGGTTGCTGATGTAAGCTCTCTCCAGTTTCTTTTTGGAAGCACTTAGGGCTATGAGTTTTCCTCTCAATACTGCTTTCATTGCATCCCATAGGTTTGGGAATGTTGTGTTTTCGTTTTTGTTGAATTCTAGAAAATCCCTTATTTCTTTCTTTATTTCTTCTTTGACCCTGCTATTGTTTAACCAAGCGTTGTTTAGTTTCCATGTATATGTGGGCTTTTTGTTGTCTTTGTTGTTCTTAAAGACCAGCCTTAGACCATGGTGATCTGAGAGGATGCATGGGAGTATTTCCATCATCTTATGTCGATTTAGGCTTGTTCTGTGTCCAATTATGTGGTCAATTTTTGAGAAGGTTCCATGGGGTGCTGAGAAGAAGGTGTATTCTTTTACTTTAGGATGATATGTTCTGTAGATATCTATTAATTCCAGTTGGTTCATAGTCTCTGCTAGTTTTACAGTGTCCTTGTTCAGTTTCTGTTTCCATGATCTGTCCATTGTTGAGAGTGGGATATTAAAGTCTCCCACTATTATTGTGTGGGGTGAAATGTATTTTTTTGAGCTTTAGTAGAGTTTCTTTCATGAATGTGGGTGCTTTTTTATTTGGAGCATATATGTTAAAGATTGAGAGGTCCTCTTGACAGATTTCCTCTGTAATGAGTAAAAAGTGTCCTTCCTTATCTTTTTTGATAACTTTTGGTTGTAAATTTACTTTATTTGATATTAGAATAGCCACTCCAGCTTGCTTCTTGGGGCTGTTTGCTTGGAAGTTTTTTTCCCACCCTTTTACTCTGAGATAGTGTCTGTCTTTGTCTCTGAGATAAGTTTCCTGTATGCAGCAAAATGCTGGATTTTGTTTATGTATCCAGTCTGATAGCCTATGTCTCTTTTTTGGGGAGTTGAGACCATTTATGTTAATAGATATCAAGGAATAGTGGGTTTTGTTTCCTGCTATTATTGCTTTGGTAGGTTGAGGTGTGTCTGTGTCTCTGTCTTCTTTTGGTTTTCTTGCTTAGGAGTTTTCTTTTTTTTTACTAGAATGTAGTTTCCCTCATTGTATTGGGTTTTCCACCTACAATTCGTTGTAGTACTGGGTTTCTGGTCAGATATTGTGTAAATTTAGATTTGTCTTGAAATATCTTCATCTCTCCAATTATGGTGATTGATAGTTTTGCTGGATATAGCAGTTTGGGCTGGCATTTGTGTTCTCTTAGTGTCTGCATGATATCTGTCCAGGCTCTTCTAGCTTTCATAGTCCCTGTTGAGAAAACAGGTGTGATTCTGATTGGTCTGCCTTTATATGTTACCCTACCATTTTCCCTTACTGCTTTAGTATTCTTTCTTTGCTTTGGGCACTTGGTGTTTTGACTATTATGTGTCAGGAGGAATTTCTTTTCTGGTCCAACCTATTTGGAGTTCTGAAGGCTTCTTTTATGCTTGTGGTCATCTCATTCTTAAGAGTAGGGAAATTTTTTTCTACAGTTTTGTTGCAGATATTTTCTGTGCCTCTTATTTGATATTCTTCTCTCTCTTCTATTCCTATTATCCTTATGTTTGGTCTTCTCATTGTGTCCTGGATCTCCTGGACATTTTGGGTTAGGAGCTTTTTTGGTTTTTGCATCTTCTCTGGCTGTTTTGTCTATGTTTACAATGTTGTCTTCGGCCCCAGAGATTCTCTCTTCCATCTCTTTTAGTCTATTGGAAATGCTTGCTTCTGTGACTCCTTATTTCTTTTTTAGGTATTCTACCTCTAGAGTTATCTCTTTTAGTGTTTTCTTTATTGTGTCAATTTCCTTTTTAAATTCCTTCTTCCATTCCTTCACCTCTTTGGTTCTGTTTTCCTCTAGTTTATTGAGTCATTTTCTTGTTTCCTCTTTAAAACCTTCTGATTCTTTTTGCTTTACCTCCTGTTCTTGTTTAAGGATCTCTATAATTGTCTTGAGGTATGATTTTGGGTCTGTATCTTCTTTTTCTGGAGTGTTTGGCATTCCAATGTTTGCTGTGATGGGAGAGCGGGGTACTAGTGTTACCAATTTGTCTTGGTTTCCTTTGGATATGCTCTTTCACTTTCCTCTGCCTTTGTAAACTGCTGGTCCAGGTGGCATATGGGCCAAGCCTTGTTCTGAGTCCCAAAGCTGCCAGGTGGGAACAGAGGTCCCAATGCTTGTTTCCTGGTCCCTGGATCAGGCCGGGCAGGGGCATGCTGTCCATGGGCAATCGGCAGAGATCTCTCTGCTCCCTGTCTGCTCAGATCTCCTTCTCATCAGGCCTTAACCTTTGTGAACTGCTGGTCCAGGTGGCAGATGGGCTGAGCCCTGTTCTTCGCCCCAAGCTGCCAGGTGGGAACCTACACCCAACTTCTTAATAGAGACTCTAAAGGCTAAAGATGACTAGAAATATATCTTTCAGATACCAACATAGACAACTATACTTAGAAAATCTATAAATAACTATAGATGAAGAAAATATGATATTTCAAGACTAATTTAAATTTAAGCAACATGTATCCTCATATCCAGTCCTACAGAAAATACTAGAAGAAAAACTCTAACTCAAGGAGGATAATCTTATCCACAGTCAATAAGTAATTCCATACTACAAAAAGCAAGAGAAGAACACCAAACACACATACACTAACACTATCTGTATCAAAACAATTAGAAATAACAATTACTGATCATTATCCACTCTCAACATTGATGGACTTAATTTCCCAATAAAAAGACCCAGGTTAACAAAGTTGCTGTGAAAACATGATCCAACATTCTGCTGCACATAAGAAGCACATCTCAGCAATAAATGTAAACATTACCTCAGAAGAACAGACTGGAAATTTATTTTCCAAGCAGAGGGACCAAAAAGCAAGGTGGAATAGCCATCCTAATATATAATAAAATAGACTTTTAACTAAAGGTAATCAGAAGACATAGGGGAGGTCACTCATCAAAGGAAAACTCTACAAAGGTGATTTCTCAATATTCCCAAAACAAAAGGGCACTCACAATTGTAAAAAAAAGCATTACTGAAGCTTAAAATATGCATCAAACTTCACATATTAATAGTGAGAGATTTCAATATCACATTCTTACCAACTGGCAGGTCACCCGAATAAAACCTATATAAAGAAATAATGAAACTAACCAATATTATAAAACAAAGGGTCCTAAAGTCATATACAGTATAATTAACCTAAACACAAAATTATTTACCTTCTTCTCAACACCTCATGGATCCTTCTCTAACACTGACCACATACTTAGTCACAAAGCAACCATGAAGAGATACAAGAAAGATGCAAACACATCCAAGAGGAGTAGAAGGCAAGAAATCATCAAAACCAGTGTTGAAATCAATCAGATAGAACCAAAGAAAGCAATACTAAGAATGAATGAAACCAAGACCTGGTTCATTGAGAAAATCAGCAAGATATAAAAACTCTTATCCTAAATAAACAAAAGACAGAGAGACAAAATCCAAGTAAATGAAATCAGAAATGAAAATGGATATATAATGAGATGAGAGAATTGAGAGAATGTTTACATCCTATCTCAAAAGCCTGAACTCCAAAATTGGAAAATCTTAACAAAGTGAATGATTCAGTACACAGATAACACTTACCAAAGTTAAAGCAACATGAAGCAAAGTATTTAAACAACCCTATAACCCCTAAAGAAATAGAAGCAGTCACTAAAAGTTTCTCAACCAAAATCAAATGAACAAACAAACAAACAAACAAAGCCCAAGGATAAATGGTTTTCTTTTACAATTATACCTTACAATCAAAGAAGAGCTAATACAATGTTCCTCAAACTATTCTAGAAAATAGAAACAAAAGAAATATTGAAAAATTCCTTTTATGAAGTCAAAGTGACCCTGATGCATAAATTGCACAAAGCCTCAACAAAAACAAGAGAACCTCAGTCAGATTTCTCTTATGAAGATTGATGCAAAAATACTCAAAAAATATTCACAAACCCAATTCATGAACATATCAAAAACATCATCCACCATGATCAGGTAGGATTCATTTCAAATATTCAGGGGAGGTACAATGTAAAAATAAAAATCCATCAAAGCAATCTACCAGATAACCAAACAAAGAAAAAAAATCATATGATCTTCTTAGATGATGAAAATGCCTTTGACAAAATCTAAATCATATCAGATTCTTGCAACTAAGCACTACTTGGCACCAGAAATACTGCTTGGGTTTATTGGACACATATGGGGTGCATCCACAGGTGAGGCAGTCTCTGGATGATCCTTCTTACAAACCCTGCTCCTCTATTTGTTTCTTTATTTCCTCCCATGAACGTTTTGTTCTTCCTTCTAAGAAAGACTGACACATCCACTTTCTGGCCTTCCTTCTCTTTGAGCTTCATAAGTACTGCGGATGATTTCATGGGCATTCCAAACTTTTGGAGCAAGTATCCACTTTAAAGTGAGTACATACCATGAGTGTCCTTTTGTAACTGGGTTACCTAACTCAAGATGATAGCTTCTAGTTGCATCCATTTGCCTAGGAATTCCATGAAGTCATTGATTTTATAGCAGAGAGGTACTCCATTGTGTATATATACCAAAATTTCTGTATCCATTCCTCTGTTAAAAGACATCGGGGTTATTTTCCAGCTTCTGAAATTATAAATAAGGCTGCTGTGAACGTGCTTGTGCATGTGTCCTTGTTAGATGTTGGAGTTTCCTTTCATTATATACCCAGAAGTGTTATAGCTGTGTCCTCAGGTAGTACTGTGTCCAATTTTCTGAAGAACCACCAGACTGATTTCAAGTATTGTTTTACCAGTTTACAGTCCCACCAACAGTGGAAGAGTGTTCCTCTTTCTGCATATTTTTGCCAGCATCTGCTGTCATCTAAGCTTCTGATCTTAGCCATTCTGACTGGTATGAGGTCAAATCTCAGGGATGTTTAGATTTGCATTTCCCTGATGACTAGGGATGTTGAGCATTTCTTTACATGCTTCTCAGCTACTTGATATTCCTCAGTTGAGATTTCTTTGTTTAATTTTGTACCCCATTTAAAAGGCTTATTTAATTCTCTAGAGTCTAACATCTTGAGTCCCTTGTATATATTGGATACTAGCCCTCTATCAGATGTAAGATTGGTAAAGATCTTTTCCCAAATTGTTGGTTGCTGTTTTGTACTTCTGACAGTGTCCTTTGCCTCACAGAAGCTTAGCAAGTTAATGAGGTCCTATTTGTCCATTCTTGACCTTAGAGGATGAGCTATTGGTGTTCTGTTCAGGAAAATTCCCCTGTTCCTATGTGTTCTAAGCTCTTCTACTCCTTCTGTTCCATTAATATCAGTTTACCTGGCTTTATGTGGAGATCTTTTATCTGCTTGGGCATGCGCTTTGTACAAGGAGATAAGAAATGATTGATTTGCATTCTTCTGCATGCTGACTGCCAGTTTAAAGAGAGAACCATTTGTTGAAGAGGCTGTTCTTTTATTCATTGTATGTTTTTAAATATTTTGTCAAAGATCAAATTATCATAGGTGTGTGGGTTCATTTCTGTTTCTTCAATCCTATTCCATTGATTTATCTGCCTGTCTCTGTACAAATATCATGCAGAATTTTATCAGAATTGATCTGTAATACAGCTTGATGTAAAAGATGGTAAACTCCCCTAGAATTTTATTATTGAGAATGGTTTTTGCTATCCTAGGTATTTTTTATTCCAAATGAATTTGAAAATTGCTCTTTCTAACTCTATGAAGAATTGAGTTGTAATTCTGATGAGGATTGCAGTGAATCTGTAAATTGTCTTAGGCAAGATGGCCATTTTTACTATGTTGATCCTTCCAATCCATGAGCATGTGAGATCGTTCCATCTTCTGATGTACTCTTCAATTTTCTTCTTCAGATACATGAAGTTCTTATAATACAGATCCTTCACTTGCTTGATTAGGGTCACACCAAGTTATTTTATATTCTTTGTGACTATTGTAAAAGGTGTAGATTCTCTAATTTTTTTCTCAGCATGTTTCTCCTTCAAGTAGAGGAAGACCCCAGATTTGTTTGATTTAATTTTATATTTAGCTATATTGCTGAAGGTTTTTTTTTTTTATCGGCTGTAAGAGTTCTCTGGTGGAATTTTTCACGTTACTTAAGTGTACTATCATATCATCTGCAAATAGTGACATTTTGTCTTCTTCCTTTCCAATCTGCATCCATTTGACATCTTCTTCTGTCTGATTGTTCTGGCTAGTCCTTCCAGTACCATATTGAATAGGTAGGGAAAGAGTGGGCAGCCTCATCTAGTCCCTGATTTTAGTGAGTTTACTTCAAGATTCCCACCATTTAGTTTGATGTTGGCTACTTGTTTGCTGTATATTGCTTTTACTATATTTAGGTATGAGTCTTGAATTTCTGACTTTTCCAAGACGTTTAACGTGAAGGGGTGTTGAAATTTCTCATATGCTTTATCAGCATCTAGAAAGATGATCATTATTTATTCCCTTTGAGTTTTCTTATATAGTGGATGACATTGATGGATTTCTCTATATTTAACCACCCTTGCATCACTGGAATGAAGCCTACTTGATCATGTGAGTGATCATTTTGATGCGTGGTTGGATTCAGATCTAAAGAATTTTATTGACTACTTTTGCATCAATGTTCATGAAGAAATTTGTCTAAAGTTCTCTTTTATTGTAGTGTCTTTGAGTGATTTAGGAATGAACATAATTGTGGTTTCAAGGATGAGTTGGGTACATACAATAAGGACACATTTTCCACTGTTCATAGCAGCCTTATTTATAATAGCCAGAATCAGGAAAGAACCCAGATGCCCTTCAATAAATGAATGAATACAAAAATTGTGGTATATTTATACAATGTAGTACTACTCACCTATTAGAAACAATGACTTTATGAAATTCCTAGGAAAATGGATATATCTAGAGAATATCATGGTGAGTGAGGTAACCCAATCACAAAAGAACAGATATAATATGCAGTCACTGATAATTAGATCCTAGCCCAAGAAACCTCTGAATACTGAAGAAACAACTCACAGAATATATGAAGTTCAAAAAAAGGAAGGCCAAAAAGTAGAAGCCTCAGTCTTTTTTTTTAATAGTCATTGTTTCTTTTTTTTAAATGACTTTATTTTACAAAACAAAGAAAAATGTACAGATTTTAAAAATTTTTTGCTTAAAATTATACATTTTTGTCAGTACTGTTTTTTCAGGTATTAAAATAATTTTTAAATAAAACTATGTGAATATATTTTTTAGTCAGTACTTGATTTTTTCAAGAGCTTGACATTATGCATTGAAAACCTAATAGTTACAATGAGCGTAAAGTACATGCAAAACAAAACGCAACATGGAAATAGTCAAGTCTTCTTGTTTTGTAAATATATTTTTTTGTTTTGTTTTCTTAATTTCTTGGACTTCATACAATCTGTGAGTTGTTTCTGGGGGACTGCAAGACTCTGGGGTTAGCATCCCAATATCAGTGAATGCATATTATGTCTGTTCTTTTGTGACTGGGTTATCTCACTCAGGATATTCTCTAGATACAGCCATTTTCTTAAGAATTTGGTTAAGTCATTGTTTCTGGTGGCTGAGTAGTATTCCATTGTGTAAATGTACCATAAGTTTTGTATCCATTCACCTTCTGAGAGACATCAGGGTTCTTTCCAGCTTCTGGATATTATAAATACAGCTGCTATGAACATTGTGGTGCATATATCTTTGTTGTGTACTAAGGTGTCTCTGGGGTATATGCCCAGAAGTGGAATAGCTTGGTCTTCAGGTAGTATTATGACCAATTT
>NC_137970.1:117988388-118218348 GCF_963924665.1 Micromys minutus | reverse complement strand
CAACAACAACAACAACAAAAAAACCAAAAAACAACAAACAAACAAAAAAATTCTGGGGCAATAACCATCCCTGACCACTAGCTCTATTACAGATCAATTGTGTTAAAAACTGTCAGGTATTGGTACAGTGACAGACAGGTAGGTCAATAGAAAAGAATAGAAGACCCAGAAATGAACCCACACACCTATGGTCACTTGATCTTTGACAAAAAAGCCAAAAACATTCAATGGAAAAAGGACACCTTCTTCAACAAATGGTGCTGTTTTAAATGGCAGTTAGCATGCAGAAGAATGCAAATTTATCTCTTCTTATCTCCTTGTACAAAGCTCAAGTACATGTAGTTCAAAGACCTCCACATAAAATCAGGTACACTGAAACTAATAGAAGAGAAAGTGGGGAAGAGCTTGGAGCACATAGGCACAGGGAAAATTTTCCTGAACAGAATACCAATGGCTTATGCTCTAAGATCAATTATCAACAAATGGGACCTCATGAAATTGCAAAGCTTCTGTAAGGTCAAGAAAACTGACAAAAGAACAAAATGGCAACCAACAGATTGGGGAAAGATCATTAGCAATCCTACATTTGATAAGGAGATAGTATTTAATATATACAAAGAACTCAAAAAGTTTGACTCTAGAGAATCAAATAATCCTATTAAAAATGGGATACAAACCCACACAGACTTCTCAACTGAGGAATATCGAATGGCTGAGAAACGCTTAGAGAAATGCTCTACATCCTGAGTCATCATGGAAATACAAATCAAAACAATCCTAAGATTTCACTTCACACCAGTCAGAATGGCTAAGATCAAAAACTCAGATGAGAGCAGATGCTGGCGAGGATGCAGAGAAAGAGTAACAGTCCTCCACTATTGGTGGGATTGTGAACTGGTACAACCACTCTGGAAATCAGTATGCCAGCTCTTCAGAAAATTGGAAGTAGTACTACCTGAGGACCCAGCTATACCGCTCCTGGGCATATACCCAAAAGTAGCTCAAACATCTAACAAGGACACATGCTCAATAGAGTTCATAGCAGCCTTATTTATAATAGCCAGAAGCTGGAAAGAACCTAGCCATCCTTTAACAGAGGAATGAATACAGACATTATGGTACATGTACATAATGGAGTACTACTCAGGTATTAAAAACAACAAGCTTATGAAATTTCTAGGCAAATGGAAGAAACTTCAAGGTATTATCCTGAGTGATGTGACCCAGGCACAAAAAATCATTATAGTATGTATTCACTTATAAGCAGATACTAGCTGCCACCTTAAAAAAAAAAATACCCAAGAAACTATCCACAGAACTTATGAAGCTCAAAAAGATGAAAGGCCAGAATGTGGATGCCTCAGTCCTTAGAAGGGAGAACAAAACATGCCAAGAAACTAAACATTAAATAGAGGACCAGGGATTGACAAAAAGATCTACAGAGACTGTCTCACCTGGAGAACCACTCCATATGCAACCACAAAATCCAAGCACTATTGCTGATGCCAAGAAGTGTTTACTGGCAAGAACCAAATATGGATGTCTCCTCAGAGGCTCTGCTAGAGTCATACAGATACAGATGAGGATGCTTGCAACTAAACATCAGACTGAACACGGGGACCCCAATGAAAGAGCTACAGAAAGGACTGAAAGAGCTGAAAGGTTTGCAACCTCATGGGAAGAACAACTTCATCAACCAGCCAGGATCCTGAGGTGGTGACAGTGAGTGTGAGAGGTAGCACCTTTATGGAATGTAAGTTGAGGAGGAGGAGGGAGAGAAGTGGGGAGGTACAACATTTGAAATCTAAATACAGAGAGTATCCAATAAAATTGAAAAAAGACACACACTTATTTTGATTTATGTGTATGTTTTCATTACACAAAATGTTTTATATGCAATAATCAATAATAAAATCGATAAAGTATTGTTTTCTATCTATAAATTTTAATAAGTAGTGAATATACATTTTTCCATGAAGAAATCATTTAATTTTTAATATTATAATTTTGTAAGCTTTATTCAGTTTAAAGTATAACTAGTTAGATTACTAAGTAACTAGACACTTCGTTTATCATTTTTAGCTTTAATACACCCAATATACCATATGCCAGTGTCGTGGAACCTTCTGCTTATAAACAATGATTACAAGGGACCAATCAGTGGGCTAGTAGGCAGGAGTTTCTGCTTGAAAAGAGGAAGGGGGAAGGCAGGAGAAAGGACTACAAAGAGCATAGAGGACAATGTAGAAAGTTTGTGAATGTCGTTTCGAGTGGCAAATACATCACAGGAGCATTTTTAACATAAATTATTTTACAAAATCAGGGTGTTAGTGTCTGTGTCCAGTGATTCATGTTACCTGTTGATCCTAAACTAAGATTTTATGGTGTTTTCCTTTACTTACTGATTCAACTGGGTTCCAGAGAAAGGTACTGCAGAACTTGGTGTGCAAGAGTGCACCCCAGCCACCCACAGCAATTTAGAAGTGTTGGATGTTTGTGGCAACATGTACCCATGGGAATTTAGTGAGTCAGGAAGAGTGAGCAATTTCAGTTCTCTGAGTCAGAGAGTCTGCCAGACTAAGAACAGGCCTGCTTGTCTGCTGGGCTGAGAACAGGCCATCCTGCCTGCTGATGCTTAGCCCATGATAGTTTGGGGTTATATATATATATATATATATGTTTTGGAAACAATTATCTCTGAAAAAAAACTGAGCTGTTTGCTGCATAATTAAAATATAAGATGCACTGATAAACTTCATATTCCTTATAAGTTGTAATTAATGGCCTGGTCTGGACCATATATATGTCAGATATATATATATATATATGTGTTTCACACTACATGCCACTATTTTCTTATACATTTAAAACCATTAGATGTTAATTTGTGAAATTAGTCTGCAAATTTAGTTCATTGCAATTGAGATCTACAATGATTTACTTTGAAAAAGATAATGTTCTTAAATTTTTATACTCTAAAATAATTGAGTAAATGGAAAGAAATGAAATTACTATGAAAGCAGATATATGTACAGAATATAGAACACCTGTGTTGGAAGAATTATATTTTGGGTCCAGACCAGGCCATTAATTACAACTTATAAGGAATATGAAGTTTATCAGTGCATCTTATATTTTAATTATGCAGCAAACAGCTCAGTTTTTTTCCAGAGATAATTGTTTCCAAAACAGTTCAACTGTAACATAAATCTCTGAGAAAAATATTGGTTACAGAGCTTTACCATATTTTAATATACAATTTAATAAATTCCATTGTCATAATACTTACAAAACTAATGCATATAATATTCCCACAATTTAAATGTATATTGGGAAGTTTGCAGAAACATAGAATGGAAATCCGTAGACCATTTCCAAATAAATATATATTTGGTAAGAAATAAATATCATGATTTCAATTTCCTCACAATATTCACAGGCCAATGAAAGAAGGAGAAACAATTCCTCTCCCCAAAGAAAATTAACAACAAGAAAGGCCCAATTGAGAATTGTTTGAGTGTAAAATGGCCAAACAAACAATGATAACACCTTACAAAAATTCCAAATGGCCAAATGATTGAAGGAATGACCAAAATTTATACATTCTTTTTACTGTAAACTTGTAATTGTCATTTTATACCCATTGAATGGATGCATACTAGAGAAATTTTATATTAGTTTAAAACATTGCAAAGTTTTACATAGCCATCTAGTAACTATATTATTTACTTTTTATTTAGTAGTTTAAAGTTTATAGAAGATCATAACTAACAAGACATGTATGCAGTATTTAAAAATAAAGCAATTTAAATGTTCTATTAGCCAAATTTCAAAGCACATAAATTATTAATATCCATGTGATAAGATCATTATAATAAATTGTGAAAAGACAGTAAGTGGGAGAGTGAAATGGAGACATAAATTGTGGTAACTCTCTCAAAAGTTTCTCTGTCTAACACACAGTTATAGTAGTTGTGCACTTAAATGCAGGTTTGTTTGTTTGCTACACAATATCAGATATATTCTAGAGTATTATAAATCAATAGATCTGGACCTTAGCTGTAGAATATTTCCTCTTGAACTAGCTAAAATGATATTTTCCCCTTGATTCATTGAAGGTGGTTTATACTCATGGAAGTTCAGAATTTTCAGTAAGGCACAGTCATGGCAATTGCATCAGATATTGTTGGTAGTTACATGGGGACCAATCATTCAAGCCTCGATGAACAGGCACATGTTTTCTTTAACTCATAGAGAATCAGACTGAGTTTCAGGAGATAATGCCCAGATAATCTGTGCAAGACCAAGAGCAATTACCTCTCAGTTTATTTAAAATTGACAGCATTGTACTTTGGGAAAAAATAAAAGGATATCTAAACTCTTCTTGAGAAAAATTCTATGTGGCTGAATTTAGAATCTAGTTTTTCGCTTTGTTTTGCTTCCTTCTGTTCTACTTTGCTTATTTGTTTTTCTCTGTATGAGGCCAGTACTTTGATGCTTTGGAAAAGCAAGCCACATTTGAGATTTGAAGTCTGATTATTTTAACTGTTGATGTACATACTGTACTCAAGAATTTCCAATAGAGTTGAGATTAAGTCTCAGTCTCATAAATTGAAGATTGAAACCCAGTGTTCTACAAGTTCTCATAGAAGACTCTCCTAATTGTGACTTTTAGGAATAAAAAAAAAAAATAGAGACAGACAGTATCATTATCTTTACCATTGTTTACTTTAAAACCGAGATGCCATTATTGTCCCATAATTTCTCCTTTATTAAATATCTGAGAAAGTTTCATTCACATTATTTAAATTGGGCCATATCTGTAGTAGCTTCATTCACATTATTCAAATTGGGCCACCTTTCCACTGTAGAAGTTTGCAGTAACTGCAAATCTCTGATGATTTATATTAAACAATGCAAATGAAGCATTGGAATAAAGAGAAAGTACTTTGCCTAGGATTTAATAGAGCTTAACGTTAAATATATTAATGTCTTATTTTAACTGAGTGTATAGCCTTCTTACGAGAAAATCTAATGCATCTTCATAGACACTTCTAGAATACCCATAAAGTAGTGGTCCTTGAAATAAGAGCTGCAAGATTGGCTTTGCTTTTCTTTATAATGGATGGCATTTTAAGAAAAGAATTAGTTATATTTTTATCATTAGCAAATATACTCTTTTGAAGAATATATGTAGCCAAGTATAATTGCCACAACATCAAAGATATAGGCAATTACATTGTGATGATTTCTCCAATGGCATTTCTGTATTATCATAAACATTGATTCTGAGTCTGAAGAAGCATGAACTTGTGGGAAACAGTTACAATCTCGTAATAGCAGCAAAAGAAAACAAGCCTAGAAATGACATACTAAGATTATGGTAGATGAACCAGCATGAGAAAATCAGCTTTCAAGAAATTATCTCGTTTTCTTATTTCTTGACTGAGTTCCTCCCTATTGTGTAGAGGGATTGTAGATTGAAATTTAACATATAAACTTGTTTGATAAGCTAATGATTGTAGAGTCATGTTTTTACCAGGCAATGAAGGACAGTGTGTGAAAACAACAAACTGGGGTGGTATTGGACCACCTGAGACAGAAGCAGAAAGGGCAGGTGGAGTAGACCACACTTGGGTCAAATGAAGCCAGTGTCTGTGAATATTTAGCGGCTGCTTGGAGCTTCTAAGATACAGATATCCCACAGTGCCATGTAGTCCTTACACGAGCCTGCACTAGAGAGGGATAAAAGGTTATTCAACTTTTTATTTTTATTACAACAGGATCACAGTAACCAGGAAAATTTTCTTCTATAATTAAAAACTATTTTATATACCATTTTCACATGATTTTTCTCTATCTTGTGTGCTAAAAATAAGTTTTATATTTTTTATAAAGTTCTATAGTTCATTTATGTTTCATTCAATACATTTAAAAATTATCATTGGTCAATTTGTCTAATTTGTTTTCATATTTTACTACTCCTATTTCCCACATGATCTAGTATTTCTTTTTTTTTTCAGTTTTCTTTTTTTAACTTTATTTTAAAAAACAAAGATAAAAGAACAAATTTTAAGCATTGTTGCATAAATGTATACAAACACATTTTTGTCAGTGCATGGCATTTTTTTTTTTAAGGTTTGATACTCTGCATTAGGTCTTACTAGTTACAATGAGAAAAAGTACATGTAAAACAGGATGTAACCCAAGATTAGTCAAAATTTTCTTGGTGTGTAAGGATTGAGCATAATGGTTTTTTTTTAATTGTGTTTTATTTTTATTTTCTTGAACTTCACACAGTCTGTGAGTTGTTTCTGGGGCAGTCTGAGCCCTCTGGGCTTAGCATCCCTCTGTCAGTGACTGCATATTATGTCTGTTCTTTTGTGACTGGGTTATCTCACTCAGGATGATATTCTCAAGATGCAATCATTTTCTTAAGAATTTGGTTAAGTCATTGTTTCTGATAGCTGAGTAGTATTCTATTGTGTAAATAAATGTACCACATTTTTTGTATCCATTCATGTACTGAAGGACATCTGGGATCCAGCTTCTGGCTATTATAAATAGAGCTGATATGAACATTGTGGTACATGCAACTTTGTTGTATATTGGAGTATCTCTGGGGTATATGCCCGGAAGTGGAATAGCTGGATCTTCAGGTAGTACTATGTCCAATTTACTGAGGAATCGCCACACTGATTTCCAGAATGGTTGTATCAGTTTACAACCCCACCAACAGTAGAGAAGTGTTCCTCTTTCTCCACAACCTCGCGAGCATCTGTTGTCATCGGAGTTTTGGATCTTGGCCAATCTGACTGGTATGAGGTGGAATCTCAGGGTTTTTTTGATTTGCATTTCCCTGATGGCTAAGGATGTTGAGCACTACCTTAGATGTTTCTCTGCCACTTGATATTCCTCAATTGAGAACATTTTTTTTAGCTCTGTACCCCATTTTTTAATAGGGTTGCTTAATTCTCTGGTGTCTAGTTTTTGAGTTCTTAGTATACCTTGGATATTAGGCCTCTATCTGATGTGGAGTTGGTAAAGACCTTTTCCCACTCTGTTGGCTGCTATTTTGGTTTCTTGACAATGTCCTTAGCCTTACAGAAGCATTGCAATCTCATTAAGTCCTATTTGTTAAAATTTGACCTTAAAACACAAGCCATTGGAGTTTTGTTCAGAAATTTTTCCTCTGTGCCTATGTGTTCTAAGGTTTTCCCTACTTTCTCATCTAATAGTTTCAGTGTATCTGGCTTACTGTGGAGATCTTTGATCCACTTACACTTGAGTTTTGTACAAGGAGATAAGAAAGCATCTATTTTCATTCTTCTGTATGCTGAGTGCCAGTTGGACCAACACTATTTGTTGAATAGGCTGTCCTTTTTCCATTGGATGTTTACAGCTCCTTTGTCAAAAATCAGGTGACCATATACATGAGGGCTCATTTCTGGGTCTTCTATTCTATTCCACTGATTCACGTGCCTATTTCTGTATCAGTACCATGCAGTTTTCAGCAAATTGCCTTGTAATATAGCTTGAGGTAAGGGATAGTTATTCCCCCAGATGTTTTCTTGTTGTTGAGGATGGATTTCGCTATTCTAGGTCTTTTTTTATTCCAAATAAAATTGCACATTGATCTTTCCAACTCAATGAAGAACTGGGTTGGAATTTTTATGGGGATTGCATTGAATCTGTAGATTGCTTTTGGCAGGATGGCCATTTTTAAAATGTTGATCCTTCCAATCCATGAGCATCGGAGATCTTTCCATTTTCTGGGATCTTTCTAGATTTCCTTCCTTAGAGGTTTTAAGTTCTTGTCATACAGTTCCTTAACATGCTTTGTTAGAGTCACACCAAGGTATTTCATAGTTTTTGTGACTATTGTGAAGGGTATCTTTTTCCTAAATTCTTTCCCCACATGTTTGTCAACTGAATATAGGAAGTATACAGATTTGTTTGAGTTAATTTTTATCAGACAATTTGCTGCACTTGTTTATCAGCTGTAGGAGTTCTCTGGTGGAATTTTTGGGGTCACTTAAGTACACTATCATGTCATCTACAAAAAGTGATATTTTTACTTCTTCTTTTCCGATTTGTATCCCTTTGATTTCCTTTTGCTGTCTAATTGCTCCAACCAGGAATTCCACTAATATATAGAATAGGTAGGGGGAGAGTGGGCTGCCTTGTCGAATCCCTTAATTTAATGGGATTGCTTCATGTTTCCCACTGTTAAGTTTGATGTTGGCTGTTGGTTTGATGTATATTGCATTTATTATGTTAAGTATGGACCTTGGATTCATGTACTTTCCAAGACTTTTACCATGAAGGGGTGTTGAATTTAGTCAAATGCTTTCTCAGCATCTAGTGAGATGACCATGTGATTTTGTTCTTTGAATTTGTTTATATGATGGATTACACTGATGGATTTCCATATATTAAACCATCCCTGCATCCCAGGTATGAAGCCTACTTGGTCATGGTGAATGATCGATTTGATGTGTTCTTGGATTCGGTTTGCAAGGATTTTGTTGAGTATTTTTGCATCAATGTTTTTAAGTGAGATTGGTCTGAAGTTCTCATTCCTTGTATGGTCTTTGTGTGGTTTAGGAACGAGGGTTATTGTAGCCTCCAAAAATGAGTGAGGTAGTATTCCATCTGAATCTATCTTGTGGAATAGTTTGGAGAGTATTGTTATTATGTCAGCAGTAAATGTCTGATACAATTCTGCACTGAACCCATCTGGACCTTGACTTTTTTTGGCTGGGAGGCTTTTGATAACTTCTTCTATTTCTTTAGATGTTATGGGATTATTTAGATACTTAACCTGGTCCTGCTTTAACTTCAGGATCTTGTATCTGTCTAGAAATTCATCCATTTCTTCCAGATTTTCCAACTTTTTGGAGTATAGGCTTTTATAGTAGGATCTGATAATTTCTTGAATTTCCACAGTTTCAGTTGTTATGTCTCCACCTTCCTTTCTGATTTTGTTAATTTGTATACTCTCTCTTTGCCCTCTAATTAGTCTGCCTAGGGGTTTATCAATCTTGTTAATTTTCTGAAAGAACCAGCTCTTGGTTTTGTTGATTCTTTCAATGGTTCTTTTTGTTTCTATTTGGTCTAGTTCTGACCTAAGTTTGATTATTTCTTGCCCTCTACTCCTCTTGGGTGTATCTGTTTCCTTTTGTTGTAGAGCTTTCAATTGTGCTGTCAGTTTGCTATTGTATGCTTTCTCCAGTTTCTTTTAGGAAGCACTAAGAGCTATGAGTTTTCCTCTCAGTACTGCTTTCATGCATCCCATAGGTTTGGCTATGTTGCGTTTTAGTTTTCATTGAATTCTAGAAAATCTTTAATATTTTTCTTTATTTTCTTTTATGACCCTGCTATTGTTTAATAGAGCATTGTTTAGTTTTCAGATGTATATGGCTTTTTGTTGTCTTTGTTGTTATTAAACATCAGCCTTAGCCCATGGTGATCTGAGAGGATGCATGGGAGAATTTCAATCTTCTTATATCGATTGACGCTCCTTCTGAGTCCAATTATGTGGTCAATTTTTGATAAGGCACTCTGAGGTGTTGAGAAGAAGGTGTATTCTTTTGTTTTAGGATGATTTGTTCTGTAGATATCTACTAATTCCAGTTGGTTCATAGTCTCTGCTAGTTTTACAGTGTCCTTGTTCAGTTTCTGTTTCCATGATCTGTCTATTGGTGAGAGTGGAGTATTAAAGTCTCCCACTATTATTGTGTGGGGTGAAATGTATTTTTTTGAGTTTTAGTAGGGTTTCTTTTATAAATGTGGTTGCTTTATTATTTGGAGAATATATGATAAGAATTAAGAGTTCCTCCTGACAAATTTCGCCTGTAATGTGTAAAAAGTGTCCTTCATTATCTTTTTTGATAACTTTTGGTTGAAAATATACTTTATTGGATATTAGAATGTCCACTTCAGTTTGCTTCTTGGGGCCGTTTTCTTGGAAGTTTTGTTCCCAACCTTTTACTCTGAGATAGTTACTGTCTTTGCCGCTGAGATGAGTTTCCTGTATGCAGCAAAATGCTGGGTTTTCTTTATTTATCCAGTCTGATAGCCTATGTCTTTTTATTGGGGAGTTGAGTCCATTTATGTGAATAGATATCAAGGAATAGTGGTTTCTGTTTCCTGCTATTATTGCTTTTGTAGGTTGAATTGTGTCTGTGTGTCTTTCTTCTTTTGGTTTTCTTGCTTAGGAGTTTTCTTGTTTTTACTAGGATATAGTCCCCCTCGTTGTATTGAGTTTTCCTCCTATAATTCATTGTAATGCTGGGTTTGTGGTCAGATATTGTGTAAATTTTGATTTGTCTTGGAATATCTTCATTTCTCCATCTATGGTGATTGATTGTTTTGCTGGGTATAGCAGCTTGGGCTGGCACTTGTGCACTCTTAGGGTCTGCATGATGTCTCTCCAGGCTCTTCTAGCTTTCATAGTCTCTGTTGAGAAATCGGGTTTGATTATGATTGGTCTGCCTTTATATGTTACCTGACCTTTTTCCCTTACTGCTTTTAGTATTCTTTCTTTGCTTTGGGCACTTGCTGTTTTGACTATTATGTGTCGGGAGGAATTTCTTTTCTGGTCCAACCTATTTGGAGTTCTGAAGTCTTCTTTTATGCTCGTGGTCATCTCATTCTTGAGGGTAGGGAAGTTTTCTTCTATGATTTTTTTGAAGATATTTACTGTGCCTCTTAGTTGATATTCTTCTCCCTCTTCTAATCCTATTATCCTCAGGTTTGGTCTTCTCATTGTGTCCTGGATATCCTGGACATTTTGGGTTAGGAGCTTTTTGGTTTTTGCATCTTCTCTGACTGTTTTGTCTGTGTTTTCAGTGTTGTCTCCGACTCCAGAGATTCTCTCTTCCATCTCTTGTATTCTGTTGGAAATGCTTGCATCTGTGACTCCTGATTTCTTTTTTAGGATTTCTACTTCTAGGGTTGTCTCTTTCAGTGTTTTCTTAATTGTGTCCATTTCTGTTTTAAATTCCTTCTTCCAGTCCTTCATCTCTTTGGTTCTGTTTTCTTCTAGTCTTTGAGTTCCTTGAGTGTTTTTCTTGTTTCTTCTTTAAAAGCTTCTAATTCTTTATTCTTTTCCCCCTGTTCTTGTTTAAGGATCTCTATCATCATCTTGAGGTAGGATTTCATGTCTGAATCCTTTTTTTCTGGAGTGCTTTGCATTCCGCTCTTTGCTGTGATGGGAGAGCTGGGTTCTAGTGTTGCTAGGTTGTCTTGGTTTTCCTGGGGTATGCTCTTTCTCTTTTCTCTTGCCATCTTGTTGTCAGTGATATGATCTTTCCTTTTCCTTGTACCTGGTCTGTGTCCCTGGATCTTAGCTGTTCCAGGTGGTGGATGGTCCAAGACCTGTTCTGTGTCCCAAAGCTGCCAGGTGGGAACAGAGATCCCAATGCTGGGTTCCTGGTCCTGGATAAGGTAGGGCAGGGGTGTGCTTTCCGTGAATGTTTGGCAGAGATCTCTCTGCCCCCTGGCTACTCGGATCCCCTTCTCACCAGGCCTTTCTCTCTGGGTCTCTGCTGGTCCAGGTGGCAGATGGGCCAAGCCCTGTTCTGTGCCCCAAAGCCGCCGGGTGGGAACAGAGGTCCTAATTATTATTTCTATTACTGAAAATTTTTCACTGTATTTGTAATATTTCATTTTAACTTTGTTGTAATCTTCTTTCTTTAATATTTCTATCTATTTATTAAAGATTATCTTTATGTCATGAATTGTCTTCTTTATCACATTTCAGATGTCCATTTTTTATTTGAAAATATCTGACCCTTCTTTGAGTCATTTTATCATATTTATAATCATTCTTTTGATTTTTTTATCAGGAATTGCATCTAAGTCATTTTCAGTAAATGCTAATAATTTTTGGAAGAAACAAGACATTTTATTTTTTCTGTTATTTGTGATCTTGCACTGGGATCCATCATTTTAGGTTCAAATATTTGGTTAAGATGCTCTTTCTTTCTTTTTGATTCAGAATTCCAGTTATATTTCTTCTTTCAATGGACATACTATCAGAATATGTGAGTAAGTAGGTTATAGTATAATTGTAGTTATGTTTTAATCTTGTAAATTGATATTATATATTCCAGACACCAGATTCTATCTCCAGTCTGTCCCTATGAGTTGAATACTGGAAATATCCAGTAGTTAAATCACTCTGATAATAGTATAAGTCAGTCAAAATAGGTCCTCATTAAGTTCCAATTAGTTTCAGGAATAATGAAACTCCTCCAGTGGTATTATGTATATCAATATGATAATATGAGAGGAAAGAAAATGAAAAAAGAAGAGGTAAGCTATTATTAAAGTAAAACTTGTGATGAGTTACATTTTTCACCCTGGGACAAACATAGGAGTGAAAAGTCAAGGCAAAGGAAACAAATGGGCCAGATATGTGGCAGATTTTGTTAATGGGGTTAATGGTAGACTAAAAGAAGAAATTAGAGATAAGTAATCAGATACTTCAAACAAGATGAAGAAGAGGATGAAGAAGGAAGAAAAGAACAAGAAAAAGAGGAGGAGGAGGAGAGGGAGAAGGGTGTAGGGAAAAGGGAAGAGAAGAGAAAAACAAAAAGCAGAAACATTAGGAGCTCATGTTCACCTTTTGTGTATTATATAGACAATTTTAAATAGCTCAAGGAAATATGGAGGAACTCAGTCGAGAATTAAGAAAATGAGATCATTTCTTAAAAGCTGATTTTCTCATGCTGTCTCATCTTAGTATGTCATTACTAGGCTTGTTTTCTTTTGCTGCTATTACCAGATTATAACTGTTTCCCAAAAGTTCATGCTTTTTCCTTCAGAGTCAGGTTCAATGTTTATAATACAGAAGTGCCATTGGAGAAATCATCACAATGTAATTCCCTATATCTTTGATGTTGTGGTAATTATACTGGACTACATATACTCTTCAAAAAAAGGCCCCATACTCAATCATTTTGCCAATTTTGAATTGTATTTCTGAGGGATTAATTATATTTTTTAAGGTACATAATCTGGATGAAGTATACAGATTATCTGTCTCTACTGTTTCTTACTATGATTCCACAATTATTTCAAAATAAGAAAATAAAATCTATCTCGCTGTCAGAGCCACTAAGCAGAGAACCAAAGCTTGAAGATTTGTGGACAGAATGTCTTATAATAAAACTGGTTGTCTCTTATTTTTTGTATGATTTTTTGTCTACCATTTTCTCTCTGTCTAGTACTTTGTAAATATATAATTTTCCTAGTTCTGGACAGATTTTTATTCTTTGATATTTCTTTGTGCTCCCTCATAATACCTCAGAGAATATTGTGCTCAAAAAGGATTTTGAGAAATAAAAAAAGATATTCATATTAATCCAACTAGAACTTTTTGTTTCTTTAGGACTGAGACAAAACAAAACTATAAAAAATAAAATTTCTTAGTTATAGATGCAAAATATCAAACTATCGAGCACAGTAATAAATGAAATGTTATAAAAATCAGTATGGATTATTGTTATTAATGTTTTAAAGGCTTTAGAAATTGTCACATTAAAGAAAATGTTCATAATTTTCATCAACCTCACCTTTCTTTTTAATGTCTTTTATACATTAAAGTTTGAACACGACTGAGAAGAACATGTTTTTCGCAAGGTCACAAAATTTTGCATGCAAGTCTATAAAATTACCCAGTTTTCTCAAATTGAATATTATAGTCAAAGCTATTCTTTCTTGCAAATTACATTGTATACAGATTCTAGGTGGCTTTAGCCCAAGTTTCACTCCCTTTGGGAGTAAACTAATGCAGTACATGAGATTTGAGAAGATCTGTTTTACAGAAGTTTATTACCTAACAAGTATCAAGATCTCTGTCATACTATCTACAATATAATCTTGCTTACAATTTGCCATAAAATTATTTGATTATTCATGCATTTCCCCCTTTTGAGTTTTTATAAAATTGACCTATTGTTATTCCTGAAAAACTTTATAGGGAATGATATAATTTTTAAAATTTTCTCATTCTATATTGACCTTTAAAAATATAATTATACCTACTTATATAATATTCATTCTTTTATGACTAACTTAACTATCATAAGTTTAGGTGAGTGACATTCTTTGGACTTGCAACTCTAGACTGTTGATCCTACGTGGGCATTATTTATTACTTTCATAGATTTTATATTAGAAAGACAATTTATTACAGAAAGTATGGCTTTATATATGATCATCCAAAATTATTACCAAGTACAATAGAGTTTTGACTTTCAGATTAAAGTAATAATGCATCAGTGAGATATGGCTGGTATGAAAATTCTGAGCCTTAAGAAATTTAATGTTAAAATGGAAGCAGGATGGTGGATTGTCTTTAAAGCTCAAAGACAAGCCTGGTGATTGGTTATATGTAAAGTTACATAGTAGGGATAAAGACAGCAAATTGCATAAGGAAATAAGAATAGATCGATTTGCATTCTTCTACATGCTAACTGCCAGTGGAACCAGCACCATGTGTTGAAGATGCTGTCCTTTTTCCATTGAATATTTTTAGCTCCTTTGTCAAAGATCAAGTGACCATAGGTGTGTGGAATCATTTCTCGATCTTCAATTCTGTTCCACTGATCTACCTTCTTATCTCTGTATAAATACCTTGTGGTTTTTATCACGATTGATCTATAATACAGCTTGAAGTTAACAATCTCTCTATCTTCATCTTTGATTTATGCCGTGATTAGTAGGTCAATGCCAGGGATTTGAACTGTGGTTTTCATGTAAGCACAACAAGTATATTGACACAGAATGTTATCTCTCTAGACAAGTAGGTTTGATTCTATTGACATCATCAAAAACATGTGAGTGATGTGTTGTGCTATTATGGTAAAAAGAAATATTAAGCACCATTTTCATGGAGCTACTGCTGAATATATAATTCACTGTTTACTAAAACACTTATGAGATGCCTGACTGTTCTACAAATATTACTTCTTCAATATTTACTTCTTGTCTCTTGTATAACCTATACACAAAGCCTATATTTTTATTACTTTGCCTAGAGTGGCACAATAACTTTTGATATTCGCCTGCATCAGTCATTTTTTTTTTCTCATATTAATCTTCTATACCACAACAGATTTAGTACTTTCCTGTCTCTTGGCTGTTAAAATTATTATCTTTGGCTTTTCTTACTACTTTTTTTTCTTCTTAGCTCCTTAGTTCTCTCATCCATTATATGTGTTGTTCCTCACTGTTCTATACACCTACAATTCATCTTATGTTAAGTCTTGTGGAAAATAGAGATCCAATCTAATTTCTGGCAGTTTTCTCAATAACATTTGGTGAAGAAGCTGTCCTTTCTCTGTGATGTCTTTTCAGTTTTCTTTTCAAAGTGAATATAGGCATATATATTTTATTTATTTGTTTGTTTTTAAGTCATGTATATACACTATTGTGTTTGTTTATAAGCACACACAAATGTTCCACAGTTTCACACACACACACACACACACACACACACACACACATACACACACACATATGTATATATATGAGAGAGAGAGAGAGAGAGAGAGAGAGAGAGAGAGAGAGAGAGAGAGAGAGAGAGAGAGAGAGAGAGAAGCATTTGCAGACATGGCTGATACCTACAGATGTCAGATAAGGCAGATCAGATCCCCTGACATGGAGTTATAGGTAGTTGTGGGCTGTCATATGTGAGGTAGGAACTGAATCTAGGTCCTCTGCCCAAGAAGCAAGTGATCTTTTTTCTAACTTTCTTTCTTCCTTTCTTTCTTTCATTTTTCTTTCTTTCATTTTTCTTTCTTTCATTCTCTCTCTCTCTCTCTCTCTCTCTCTCTCTCTCTCTCTCTCTCTCTCTCTCTCTCTCTCTCTCTCTCTCTCTCCCTCTCTCTCTCGCTCTCTTTCTGTTTCTTCCTTTCTTATTTACATTCCAAATACTGCCCTTTCTCCCAGTCCCACCTCACAGAGTTCATACCCCCATTCCACTCCCTTCTACCTCTAAGAGGGTAGCCCTCTCAGTATTCCTCTCACCCTGGTGCATCAAGTCACTGCAGGATTAGATGTATCCTTTCCCACTGAGGTCCGACATGGAAGCCCTCTGCTACATTTATGCCCAGGACCTTCGAGCAGCCTCTGTATACTCTTTGTTTGGTTGCTCAGTCTTTATAAGTTATCAAGGGTCCAGGCTACTTGACATCGTTGCTTTTCATTTGTGTTTCCCACCTCTTTGAGGACCTCTAGGCCTCCCCCTAACTCTTGCATATCGATCCTCACCTTCTGTTCAATGGTTGACTGTGGGTATCTGCATCTCCATCAGCTGCTGGGTAGAACTTCTCAGAGGGTTGCTATGCTAGGCTCATGTCTGGAGGCACAGAATAGTGTACTTTGACAAGCACAATTAGTGTCCCTTCAGTGATGGTTATTCTGCATACACTAATGCTACACAATGACCTATGGCATCCCAGGGAATATCAACTCCTTCACATAAGCCATATTGAGTGACTATGTCAAAATATGATCAATACACACAATTGTCAGGTCTTATTGTCTTAGCTTTCAGTTTCTTTTAGATCATGAAGTTAATTAGTAGTGCAATCTCTGAATCAATTCAGGTACTTTTGGGTGACAGTACATGCCATCAAATGTAACTTTCTCTTTTTTTCAATTAATCATTTTATTTATTTTACATTCTAGCCAGTGCTTTCCTTCCTATTTCCCCATTCACAGTGCCCCATCCAATTCCCTAGTACCAGTAAGATTAAGCCAGTAATCTTTCCCTGGGTATCAGAAAGCCTTTTATTAACGTGTTCTTTTTCTTCTTTTCTTTTATTGTTGAAAGTATTTTTACTAATTTTGGAGACGAGATAAACTTTAATGGTATACCCTTTGTCATTCTGCTTCAAAATCAGATCTACTGATGTTATACATGACCCATTTTTAAAGTTTTTTTTATTGGATATTCTCTGTGATTATAACTCAGGTGTTATCCCCTTTCCACCAATCCCACCCCCCTCCCACCCATTGCCTCCATGAAGGTGCTCCTCTCCCAATTTCCCTTTATTACTTCAGCATTCCAAGACACTGGGAAAATGACCCTTTGTTGGACCAAATTCCTCTCCTCTCATTGATGCCAGAGAATGATATTCTCTGCTGCATATGCACCCGGAGCCATGGGTGTCTCCATATCTACTCATTGGTTGGTCTTTTAGTCCCTGGGAGCCATGGTGTGTTTGGTTAGTTGACCATTTTGTTCTTCCCATGGGCTTTCAGCTCCATCAGTCCTTTCTCTAGCTCCTTGATTGGGGTGCTCGTGTTCAGTCTGATGGTTAGCTGCAAGTATCATCCTCTGTATCAGTATGGCTCTGGCAGAGCCTCTGAAAAGGCAGCCATATCAGATTCCTTCCAGGAAATACTACTTGGCATCAGCAATAGTACATGGGTATAGTAGTTGCAGACACATTTTATAATGTATTGTCCTCATGTGGTTTTGTTTAATCCTAACTTATTCTTGGATACATCTTCATTTTCTATTTATTTTCCAAGTGATTTGACATCAGACTGACATGGAATTATTATGGAATAGTGGAGAACATCATTTTCACTGTAGGCTGTCATTATTTTATAGTATTTAAAATGTAGGAGGTATAATAGGTGATCTTAAATGTGCCTTTTAATACAACCATGATGTTTTGATTGACTTTTTGTTACTAAAGCTTCACCTACTCTGGAAATTTCTTTGACTTGCCAAAATCAGACCTATAGGTCTGATTATGACAAATGGCAGAAAGCTTTTTGAAGAGGAAAATGTGATAGCAGTGGGTGGATGCCCTAATGAAGTTCTACATTTATAAGTAGGGCACTCTGTGCTCTCTCTACAGTGATGACTTTTAGTAATGTCACTGATGACATTTCAACCCCATCCATTAAGAATGGAACACTTTCAATCATTTACTTTTCCCCCCCTTAAAATTGGCAATTCAGTTCTTTTGGCTGACAGCTTCAGAGGGACAGGCAATTAGATCATCTGATGAGTGGTTCCACTGTATCACAATGAAGTGCATGGGCTTCCATAAAAAGCTATACTGCCAAATGTGCCTCCAAGAAACTGGGTTAGAACTTCTCAAGTGAGAAGTAAGTTCATGGCCTTCTATTGAAGTGCCTGGATAGAGGTGAACTGTAAAGATTCTCATTCTTACCACTTGCAAGTAGCCCGAACAGCATCAAAGGAAAGTATGTCACACTTGCTCAAATCAACTAATTTCTTTTCCATAAATACATTTTCATGATTTCTTTCTTGATGTAATGTGATTCAAAAAAAAAAAAAAAACTTGTCATCTTCAACCTTGCTGGGGATTCAAGCAAAATGAAAGCCTGTTTCTATATTACACAGTTTATGGAACTCTTATTCATTGCAGGCCCATAATCTTATAAGGAAAAAAAGTTTAATATTATGGGATGTTCAGTAACAATTTCCTTATGTGGTCAATGTACAAAAGCCTTTAAACTTGTATACTGTATTATAAGAGGCAAATAGACAATGGGAATGGGTATTAATAAGCATTAAAAAGTATTTACAGGATCCATATTTCTGTGTTCTCTATTTATATACTATCCTATTCAGTCAAATTGCCTCCAAAGCACCATTCAATGTACATTGTGGTGGAATCTCAGAAAAGAGGTTTGAACCTGGGAAGGATGAAGTAATCAGAATAAACTAGGCTTAGAAATGCATTAAAGTCACTGTTCTAACAGCTGAGTAGTAAAACCAATGACTTCATAAAATTCTTAGGCAAATGGATGGATCTAGAAAATATCATACTGAGTGAGGTAACCCAGTCACAACAGAACACACATGGTATGCATTCACTGATAAGTGAATATTAGCTCAAAAGTTTGGAACACCCAATATATAATTTACAGACCATATGAAGCTCAAGAAAAAGGAAAACCAAAAAGTTTATATTTCAGTTCTTTTTAGAAGGGAGAACAAAATACTCATGAGAGGACATACAGGGACAAACAGAAACTGAAGGAAAGACCATCCAGAGACTGCCCCAACTGGGGATCCATTCCATGTGCAGCCACCAAACACAGTCACTATTGCTGATGCCAAGAAGTGCTTGCTGACAGGAGCCTGGTATGTATGTCTCCTGAGAGGCTCTACCAAAGCTTTACTGATTCCGGTTAATATGCTTGCAGCTAACCATCAGACTGAGGCTGGGGACCCCAAAGGAGGAGGTAAAGAAAGGACTGAAGGAACTGATGGGGTTTACAACCTCATAGGAAAAACATCAATATCAACCAACTAGAACCCCCAGAGTTCCCAGGGCCCAAACTACTATTCAGAGAGTACAAATTCGGGGGGTTGGGGGATGGTTCTAGCTGCATATGTGGCAGAGACTGGCATTGAATGTCATCAATGGCAGGGAAAGCCCTTGGTCCTGTGAAGGCAAGTTTCCCCAGTATAGGGGAATGCCAGAGAGTTGAGATTGGAGTGGGTGGGAGGGGAGCATACTCATACAAGCAGGGCAAGGGGGGATAAGAGAGGTGGTAAACACACAAATTATGCATTAAAAAGTTTTATTGAGTCTGTGAACACTGGTGTAAGATGGGGATATGCCAGTTTTAAATTATGAAAAACAGTAATGTTCTGTGCATTGCGCAATTGCAGCTTCTAAAAATTAAACAAAATAATTAAAAATAAAAGTGAGCTCTTGCCCCCTTGTTCTTACCTCTGTGTCTCTCTTTTCCCCATTCCCTTCTCCTCCTCCATGTGCTCGTGGCTGGTCTCTACTGTTTTCTTTCTTCTCTCTCTCTCTCTCTGACCCTACTACCCTCATCACTCCACTCCCCATGCTCTGAATAAACTCTATTCTATAAAATTAATTAATTAATTAATTGATCTTTTGTATAGTTTAATAATTAATATACTAGAAGATGAAAAATGCAGCCCAAGCATACAGCTTTGTGATGAAGTAACGTAGAATTCTCACATTCTAACCAGTACTTGTTACTACCACTAATCATGGTTCTCCAAACAATTTACATAGAAGGACTTTCACAATACTTGGCACTTTAAGAATTTTTCTCATAAGGTTAAAATGTGAAAATCACGCTAATTAAGGTTGAAGTCCACAATGACTGGATAGCCTCTGATCTCTGTGCATTATGAGAAGTTCTTTTCATTAACAGGGCTCTCCTTGTCTGACCTCTTCTGGTGAATTCTAAGTCCCCAGATACACTTCTACCCAAGGAAGGTAACACAGACTCAATTAGATTACAGAATTGATTTCCTTTCTCTGGATAAACCTGTTCAGCTAGCACCTGAGATTCCTGAAATGCTTCCCCATGGTAATTAGGCATTTTAATGCTCTAAGCTTTTATCCAATGAGTTTTGCACATCCTGGATTTCTCTATGCTCAGTGCCCTAAAACTTTATAAGCCTTGAATTACAATAAGGAGAGTTGATATGCCTCCTGATAGTTGGTCCTGGTGTCTTTACACATGAGGATTCTATCCCCTGCACATCCTGTTTCATCTTTTTGTTCCCATTATCTTGGCTGAATATCCATAAGATCAGGAAGAACCATAGCTTTAACTTATCATTTTCTGGGTAACAAAACTGGGGTATAACATGATTGATATACTTCTCTTAACAAACTAATGGGAGTTCTATATGCTATTTTATTTATGCCAATAATACAGAGCTTGATTGATTTGTTGTTTGCACTATATTTTCTCGAGGTTCATTATCTGTTTTTACTAATGTCAGTAGAATTATTGATACTTAAATTTGCTTTCGTGTGTAGTAATCTCTAGGAATATTTCATATATTCTGTGTATCAATTATAATGTGTCCTTTTCTTTGCTCTTTTAATTTGAGTTTTCTCTCTTCTCATTGTGGCTTTTTGTATTGTCTTTGTTTTAAGGTCTATTTCATTTTTCTGTTCTGATCTTTATTGTTTCAATTCTTTTCATATATTTTTCTAGTTCTTCAAGAGACAGTATTAGTTAGGCCATTTATATACAAATTTTCTACTCTTTGGACATAGATATTAATTGCTACAAATTACTATGAAACAAGTTTTTTTCTGTATCATAGCTTTTGTATGCTGTATATCCATGTTAACTTGTTTCAAGAATTTTTAATATTTCCTGCATGATTTCTCCTGGTTCTTTGTCAATTATACTTCAATGAGAGTTTTTAAATGGACATCTAATCTGCAAGAATAGCAACTTTGTTGTTTGATGATGAACACTCTCTCTCTCTCTCTCTCTCTCTCTCTCTCTCTCTCTCTCTCTCTCTCTCTCTCTCTGTGCACCTGTAAATGTATACATATAGATATATATGCTTGTTGGGCCATGTGTGGAAACAGAGGTTGATACTGAATATTCTTTTCAATAATGGTCTATCATATATTTTGAGATATCATCTATCATATAAGAAAAATTTTCCTAACAGAAAGAGATATGTATAAATGTACAAGAAATTTACATAACACCAAAAAGATTGGACAATAAAAGAAAATACTCCCATCACATAGTAATCAAAATATTAAATATAAAGAACAAAAAAGAATTTTTAGAGCAGTAAAGTAAAAGTTTAAGTAACATATAATCTTTCATCTATTAGAATTATACCTGATTTCTCATTTGAGATTCTAAAATCTAGAAGATTCTGGACAGAGGTCTTGCAGACCCTAAGAAACCACAGATGGCAGTCCAGACTATTATGCCCAGCAAGACACTCACTCATCATAGATGGAGAAATCAAGATATTCCATGGTAAAACCAAACTTAATATTTTTCTACTAATCCAGACTTACAGAGTATAATAGAAAGAAAATTTTTTCCAGTTCTGGGCTACCCAGCCTCTAGTTTCTAGTTATCCTGGACAACAAATTAGACCAGTCATTGGTTGGCCACTGCCACAAATTTAGTTCAGCTATTGCCCCAGACATCCTGCAGGTAGGACAGATTGTTTATCAAAGGTTTTGTGGTTGCTGTCTGATCCCACCACTGGTAGTTTTGCCTGATTTCATAATACAGTCTGTTTAAGCTTCGTTTCCTCCATTACTCAAATCTTCTTATGATCACTCTCATATATTCCAGGAAGTTTCTATTGCACTAGGTTTTCATATTAGCCTTCAAATATCTTCCAATTCCAGTGTCCTTTTTCTGTACTTGCTCTTTCCATCTCTCACCCAAAGAATATACTTTAATTAAGTATACATATTTTGCTTTCTTTTTCCCCCATTTTTTAAAATAACAGTATGAATCAGACCTAAGACTTCACATAGGATAGTTAAGCTTTCTATCAATAAACTGGATCTAGACATGCTTTATTTTATTTTATTTTATTTTATTTTATTTTATTTTACAATAAAACTTGGACTCACTAAGTTTCCAGGCCTGTTCTGTAATATACTTTGTAGGGCAAGAAGGCATTGAACTTTTTTCCTTTTTTTTAAAAATATATGTCATTGTTATTGCTGTTGTTGTTGGTTTTTGTTGGCTTGTTTGTTTCTTTACATGGAATCTGGCCAATGTCTACCACTGCTTGAGGAAGTTTTAGGTTTGTTTCATTTTGCTTTGTTCTTTATTGTATATTTTCTTTACTTACATTTCAAATGTTATCCCCTTTCCAGGTTTTCTCCGCAGGAATGCTCCTGTCCTACCCCCTTCCTCCTGCCTCTATTAGTATATTCCCCCACATAATCACTCCCTCCCATTTTCCTGCCCCACCTTTCTCCTATACTGGCGAATTGAGCCTCACAGGGCCAAAGACCACTTCTCTCCTTGATGCCTGATAAGGCCATCCTCTGCTACTCATGGAGCCATGGGTCCCTCCATGTGTACTCTTTGGCTTGTAATTTAGTCTGTGGGAGCTCTGAGGGGTCTGGTTGTTTGATGTTGCTTTTCCTTTAGTGTTGCAAACCCCTTCAGCTTCTTCAGTCCTTTTTTTAACTTCTCCATTGGGGACTCCATTCATAGTCCAATGGTTGGTTGAGAGATTTTGATCTTCTTATCACAGGCTCCTGAATAGCTAAGATTGCAGTCCTATAATACCAGACCTTGTAAACTTTTTTCATTTTTATTACAGTTTTCCCATTATATTATTATTACTCTTTATTTTTTTACAGTAACTAATATTATAAGTAAGTAAAGATATGAATATAAATGAAATTATTGTATGTTTTCTTTCTGTGTTAGTTCACTGAATAAATATATACTGATAGTTTCATGACAAAATCAGTTCAAAAGGATAACTGATCCAACCAACATAAAAAAGAAAAAAAAGTATGAGAAATTCAGAAATAAGAAAGCTATTAGCTTTAAATATCCTCTCATAACTTGTCTTTGTTACCTGAAGTCACTTCTTTTCCTTAAGCAAAGAAACACAGAAAAATATATTTGATAGTAAAAGTGTAAAATATGAAAGTCCCCATTTTCAGAATGATTATTAGTTATTATAACTCTATAAAAGTTCATTGATATGTGTGTGTGTGTGTGTGTTTGTGTGTGTGTGTGTGTGAATATTATATCCAGTTAATTTTGTTATGTATTGATTCTATTTGTAAGATTTTTATAAAGGAGTTTATTAATTAAAAAGATAAGTTTTTACTTTTCCTCTTTATAGGTAATTGACGAGCTATATTTAGAAAGGCTGACCAGAATTTTAACAATAAATGCATATTTTATGTGAATAATAAACATAAAATGAAGTTGTTCATCACACTGTAGGAAATCTGGTAAAAATATATATTTGGAATTAAATGACCAACTATAGCTTTATTAGGAAGAAAATTCAAAGAAGAACACATCTGGACAAGCAAAGAAGAACACATCTGGACAAGCATGCATAACAATAGATGATAATGGTGGGTAATTGATAAATGGAGGTATATTCATAAAAAAACAAATTTATTTGAAACTAAGGTATGCATAGAAGAACAGTGACAGGCGAGGCTGATAAGGACTGAGAACCAGCAAGACTATTGTCAACTAACTGCGCTGACTATATTGCTATATCAGTTCAAAATGTAAACATTTTTTCCATAAAATAGATACAAAACCATCTCTGATAATGATAGTCACCTCTAATGCTGGTGCCAGTCACTAAAGAGCTGAAACAGAAAGCTATTGCAGAGTATTTCCTGAATGAACAGTGTTCTACTTTTCCCGTTTTCCTAGGAGCTGCACTCACAATACAGACATATATTGGTATATCTACCTTCTAATTTTTAGCTGTCACTCAAGAAGACACAACAGATGATAAATCAGAAAAACTGAATATTTTATATATGCCACAGTAAATAGGATGATTTTTATGGACAGTAAGAAATTGGCACTAGATGCCATGGGGAGAAGAACCTTTTAATACTTCATGCACTCCAGTTTTAATCAAATTGAACGTGTCATTTATATTTAAGAACTATAAATATATCATTCACGACGATGTTGATTTACATTTTGTTTCTGTGCAAATACAGCAAAAATTATAAAAAATCTAAAAATTCAAAGTCTGAACTTTGCATACTAAGAAGGCTGTTTGACTAACGACATGACACAATTAGTGGTTCCCCTCTAGTGTCAAAAATTAAATTTAAAACTCAAGATTTCAGAAGAGATTATTTATATTTGAGACACTTTCATCTATTTTAATCAAAGAGCTTTGATGTCTACATGCGAACTTACACTAATTCTTATGTGGTTGCCTGATTATTGGGTTTGTATGAATAAATGCATGCACCAGATCATTGTATTGACTTTACATATTGTCCATTGGACTTTAACATCATCCACTGACTATTCGGATACCAGTGCCAGGCAGCAGACATGGTCAATCCAGTGTTTCATATGTCAGTCACTTAAAGAAGTGCTTTTATTTTAATTTGTAGTCACAAAAATTTAAATCATATGATTTTATACAAAGATGGTATTCTGACCTTCTGGGATAAAATTGTAAGGCATCCTATCAGATTACCATGGTCTAAGGCTGGTCTTTAATAACAACAAAGACAACAAAAAACCCATATACACATGGAAACTAAACAATGCTCTATTACACCATAGCATGGTCATAGAAGAAATAAAGAAAGAAATTAAGGATTTTCTAGGATTTAATGAAAATGAAAACACAACATACCCAAACCTAAGAGATGCAATGAAAGAAGTACTGAGAGGAAAACTCATAGCTCTGAGTGCTTCCAAAAAGAAACAGGAGAGAGTATACACTAGCAACTTGACAGCACAATTGAAAGCTCTAGAACAAAAGGAAGCAGATACACCCAAAAGGAGTAGATGGCAAGAAATAATCAAACTCAGAGCAGAAATTGACCAAATAGAAACAAAAAGAACAATTCAAAGAATCAACAAAACCAAGAGTTGGTGCTTAGAGAAAATTAACAAAATGGATAAACAGTTAGCCAGACTAACAAGAAGACAAGGAGAGATTATCCTAATTAACAAAATCAGAAATGAAAGTGGAGAAATAATAACTGAAACTGAGGAAATTCTAGAAATAGTCAGATCCTAATACAAAGGCCTATACACAACAAAGCTGGAAAATCTGGAGGAAATGAATGGATGAATTCCTAGACAGATATCAGATACTAAAGTTAAACCAGGACCAGGTAAACCATCTAAATAATCCCATAACGCCAAAAGAAATAGAAGTAGTCATCAAATCTTCCCAACCAAAAGAAGCCCAGGTCCAGATGGGGTCCAGTGCAAAATTTTATCAGACATTTATTGACAACCGAATACCAACACTCTCCAAACTATTCCAAAAAGTAGAATCAGATGGAACACTACCTAACTCATTTTTCAATGCCACAATAACCCTTGTTCCTAAACCAAACAAAGACCCTACAAGGAAAGAGACCTTCAGACCAATCTCACTAATGAACATTGATGCAAAAATACTCAACAAAATTCGTGCAAAGGGAATCCAAGAACACATCAAAACGTTCAATCATCATGATCAAGTAGGTTTCCTCCCTGGGATGCAGGGATGGTTTAATACACGGGAATTCATCAACATAATCCACCATATGAATGAACTCAAGGAAAAATAACCACAAGATCATCTCATTAGATGCTTAGAAAGCATTTGACAAAATTCAATACCTCTTCATGTTAAAAGTCTTGGAAAAAACAATAATCTAAGGCCCATACCCAAACATAATAAAAGCAATATACAGCAAACCAATACCCAACATCAAACTTAACAGTAAGAAACTGGAAGCAATCCCAGTAAAATCAGGGACTGGACAAGGCTGCCCACTCTCCCCCTACCTAGTTAACATATTACTGGAAGTCCTAGCTGGAGCAATTATACAGCAAAAGGAGATCAAGGGGATACAAATCGGAAAGGAAGAGATAAAAACATCATTGTTTGCAGATGATATGATAGTGTATTTAAGTGACCCCAAAAGTTCCACCAGAGAACTTTGACAGATGATAAACAAGTTCAGCAAAGTGGTTGGACTAAAAATTAACTCAAACAAATCAGTAGCCTTCCTCTACTCAAAGGACAAACATGTGGAGAAAGAAATTAGGGAAAAATACCCTCCACAATAGTCATACACAATATGAAATACCTTGGTGTGAGTCTAAGTGAAGGACCTTTATGACAAGAACTTCAAATCTCTAAAGAAGGAAATCAAGGAAGATATCAGAAAATGGAAAGATCTCCCATGCTCATGAATTGGAAGGATCAACATTATAAAAATGGCCATTTTACCAAAAGCAATATACAGATTCAATGCAACCCCCATAAAAATTCCAAACTAATTCTTCATAGAGTTGGAAAGAGCAATGTGTAATTTCATGTGGAATAACAAAAAAACCTAGAATATTGAAATCCTTCCTCAACAATAAGAAGACATCTGCTGGAATCATTATTCCTGACCTCAAGCTATATTACAAGGCAATTGTGCTAAAAACTGCATGGTACTTGTACAGAGATAGGCATGTGGATCAATGGAATAGAATAGAAGATCCAGAAATGAGCCCTCACATATATGGTCACTTGATTTTTGACAAAGGAGCTGTAAACATTCATTGGAAAAAGGAGAGCATCTTCAACAAATTGTGTTGGTCTAACTGGCACTCAGCATGCAGAAGAATGAAAATAGACCCTTTCTTATCTCCTTGTATAAAGCTCAAGTACAGGTGGATCAAAGATTTCCACATTAAACCAGGTACAGTGAAAGTATTAGAAGAGAAAGTAGAGAAAACCTTAGAACTCATAGGCACAGGAGAAATTTTTCTGAACAGAACACCAGTGGCTCCTGCTCTAAGATTAATTATTGACAAATGGGACTTAATGATATTGCAAAGTTTCTGTAAGGCTAAGGACACTGTCAAGTAAACAAAACAGCAGCCAACAGATTGGGAAAAGATCTTAACCAACCCCACATTTGATAGAGGCCTTATATCCAAGGTATACAAAAACTCAAGAAGTTAGACACCAGAGAATCAAACAACCTTATTAAAAATGGGGTACAGAGCTAAACAAAAAGTTATCAATTGAAAAATATCAAATGGCTGAGAAGCATCTAAAGAAGTGTTTGACATCATTAGCCATCAGGGAAATGTAAATTAAAATAACCCTGAGTTCCCACCTCACACAAACCAGAATGGCTAAATCAGAAAATCAGATGACAGCAGATGCTATTGAAAATGTAGAGAAAGAGGAAAACTTCTCCATTGTTGGTGGGTTGTAAACTATTACAACCATTCTGCAAACCAGTCTTGAGATTCCTCAGAAAATTGGACATAGTACTTCCTAAAGACCCAGTTATTCTACTTCTGAGCATATACCCCAGAGACACTCCAACATACAAGAAAGACACATCAACCACAATGTTCATTGCAGCTCTATTTATAATAGCCAGAAGCTGGAAAGAACCCAGATGTCCTTCAGTAGATGAATGGATACAAAAATTGTGGTATATTTATACAACCAGAAACAATGACTTTATCAAATTCTTAGAAATGTGCGTGCATCTAGCGAATATCATCCTGAGTGAGATTACCCAGTCACAAAAGAACAGACATAATTTGCAGTCACTGATAATTGGATATTTACTCCAGAAAGCTCTGAACACCCCAGAATCAACTCACAGACTATATGAAGTTTAAGAAAAAAAAGGCCCAAAAAAAAGTAAATGAAAAACCATTATTCTTAATCTTTACACACCAAGAAAATTTCGACTATTTCCAGGTTACATCTTTGTTTTACATGTACTTTATGCTCATTCTAACTAGTACGATTTTAATGCATATTATGAAACCTTTAAAAAAATCAAGTACTGACAAAATTTATTCGTATACTTTGTGCAAAAATGCCTAAAATCTGTACATGTATCTTTGTTTTTTAAAATAAATTTGCTCAATTTAAATAATTGTGAATATATAAAAGCATCTAATAAGTTACAACCAAGTTTAGTAGTATTTCTTATTCTTTTGTAATGCCTCTAAATTACAAACTATGTTACAATCTTTCATCACCAGTAAGAATATTATTGCAGAAAATTCACTCTGCCACTTCAACAATAAATATAACATTCATATAAATCATTAAGAAAATGACAGATTTTAACAATCTTTTGGGTTAAATAGAGCCAAAATATATAGAACATTCCAGGCAGAAGAAAGCAGTAGCCTACAAAATAGAAAAATAATTTACCAGACACATCTGACAGAGAGATAATATCAAAAATATACAGAGAACTAAAATGAAAAAAAAAAACAGAAACCCAAATACCAATAAAAAAATTAAAAGTGTGGAATACAGTTCTAAACATAAAACTATTAAAAGAGAAAACTCAGAGTAAAAAGATAACTTAAAGAAAATTTTAACATTCTTAGTCATTGGAGACATTCAAATCATGCCTTAAGATTTTATTTTACACCTGTTAGACTGGATAAGATCAATAAAAAAGTGACAGTTTATGCCTGTAAAGATATAGAGAAAAAATACACATCCATTGCTTCAGGTCTACAAACATATAGCCACTGTGGGAATCAGTGTGGTAGTTCTTCATAAAGAAGAAAATCTACCACAAGATCCAGCTATATCACTCTTGGACATATACCCAAAGGTTGCTTCATCCTCTTACAAAGACATCAGTTCAACCATGTTCATTGCTGCTCTATTCATAATGGCCAGAAATTGGAAACAATCTAGATTTTCTTTAATATAAAAGTTAATAAAGAAAATATTATACCTGTATACAATGTCAAAAAGATGGACGATCAAATATACCTCTTCAGAGGCATTCTATTAGGAGGATGTGGCTTAGAAGTATAATACAGCTATTTTAACTATGGCTCTTTACTCATAAAACAATCAAATAAACAAACATTTCCCATAGGTTCAGCATAAAGATGGAAGAGTAAGTGTAACACAATTGTTTGGGGAGATAAGAAAATGGGTGAATCACTAAACATGACATGATTCCAATGTAGCACTTATAGATCCCCTTGAAATAGCTATCCACAAATTTGAATTAAAGTAATTGAGCAGTTTAACCTTTTTGCTCAAGTCACATTCAATTATGCATGTTTAGGTGGAGACACTTGATCTGGTTTACTGAGGCTATAATTTTGTCATGAGTACAATAAAGCAAGATAATGATAAGGGGGTTGTTTGTATAAGTAATTCTAATATATTTTACAATGCTAAATTGCAATATCTTAAGCTTACTGAAATCCAATTCTGATAACAAGGAGATCCTACCTTATTCAAGTCTCTACAATCTTTATTTAAAGTGTCCTCCAAGAGAACTTTTTTCTAGGGCAGGCTAGCTTTCTGACAGAGAGAAAGGAGAACTGTTAAACAATAAAGCATTAGATTCCTCAGAGCCAATAAAAATTCCATAATTGGTTATTATTATTTACCCTATTGAATGAAATTGCTCAATGCAGGAACAATAATCTGGAAACTCACCCAGGAAAAAACAAAATAAAACAAAACCTCTCTTAAAAGGGAATTCTAGATGACTGTTTTAACATGCCTTGCATTATTTCTCCTGGGAATTGTAAACCTTAATTTAAAAGATGTTACTTTTGCTCCATAATCCTGGAATTTCAGTAGCTGTTGGGTGCTTTTTTTTTAAATTCATAATCTGATGACATTTTGCAGTGCACTTATTGCCACTTTAGATGCTATTCACTATTTGTTCTTTTACTTTTGCTTGCTATGTGTTTGATAGATTCAATGATTGGAAATAGAAATTATGGCTAAGAGATCATTTCTGAGACTGTATAAAATAATAAGTTATCATAATGATATGTTATAAAATAAAGAGTGAACAGAAGACATCAAGAGGGAAAGGCAATAAAGGCACGTTTGTACCAATATAAACTACTGAGATCAAAGAATCAAGTTAGCCACATTGGAAGAATACAATTGTGAAATGAAAACTGTTAAATGAACAATATGTTGTCTGACATTGCTGTCCTGGACCTGACTCTGCAAACCAACATCACAAAGTGGTACCTTCCTTTGTTTCTTGAGGGCTTGGCTTAAAAGACTTGCAACACCACCACCCTTCATGAACGTTCTTAGTGAAAGAATACTGGAAAGAGAAGGAGAAACGTATTGCATTGAACTGACTTAAAATTAATTCTGTGTTAGGATGATATTTTATGAAGCACTGAAATCAGTAATTGTGATATAAGTAGCACTGGAGTTCGTAGATAAAAACCAGTCTTTTTTTAAGAGTAAAAGACATTGAATTACAATATTAATTATATAGCAGGAACAAGGTTTTACATATTGACCAGGTTTATTCAATAGTTCATAGGCATTGGAGTCAGATTTTAGTTAACCATAACAAGACTGGGCACAGTGGGACTGAGTCAACTTCTGTAGCTTAAGTTTTTCCCAAAAACTTATAGGGTCAATGCTGTTTTGTTTTGTTTTGTTTTGTTTTTTAAACATAGTAATTCCTATTTTATGGTGAAACTGTAAATAAACCTTTATCCAAAACAGCCAAAAAAATAAAATTAAATTTAAAAAAGTTTATCTGGTAATGGTAAATGTTATGGAATTTCTAATTTTATAAAGCTGGTTCAAAGATAATAACATCACCAGAGAGATGACCACCGAAGATAACTGCTTTCCTGTAAAGCCAAGATGCTTATGAGAAAATTGGTGGAAAATTAGAGTTCTCCCTGAACAAATACCATGAGATTCAGTATGTTGAGCAAAATGGCCCCTGCTACCCAATCAAAAATGAGAATGTATCAGAAAAGTGATGTGCCATGCATGGAAATATTAGAATCCAGTGAATAGAGCATGTCTCATGATATATGGCTGTAAATGGAAACAGGTGTAAATAAATGAACAGGTGTAGATAAATGGTATTCTAGAGGCAGAGTGTAGAACTACAAGTACAGTGGGTGTTATATAAGCTTGCAGAAAGAAGTGGCTTTTCCTTTCTTTTTCTTTTCTACATTTGTCTTCATTAACAGGGGCAGACATCTCCAGAGGATACAGAGTATCAGAGCTTACTTAAAAATAAACATTAATGAGAGATGGTTCTTTATTTGTTACAATAATATATCTGGGGTTTCTTCTTGACAAGCAAAGATGGAGTTATAGATACAGGTTAAAGATGCTGCTTACCCTTGACAACCAAAATCACAGAAGTCATAGCAAAGGCAGTTATAATTCAATGGTCTGAAACTCTCAAAGGGAATAAAACTAATAGAAGCCTGGAGCAATGCAGTTTTGGGCTATCAATGACAAATTATTTCACTGAATAGGCAAAATAGAATGCATTAAATAAAACAAATGAAGCTTTACATGAACATCTCTAATTTAAAAAGGACTTTGGAAGAAAATATAAAGAAAGAGATACAATCAAGGACAAACACATCAAAAGCTTTAAGAGTAGTGATTAGTATATTTTGGAAATGGCAGTGGGAGGCTAGATAAAGGGAGTGTACATTTATTTGATCAATGTAAGCTGTATGCTTGCATGTAAGTGTCACACTGACCATCATTCCAGTGGATGCTAATAAGGATAATAGAAGCTGTGTATCCATGAAAGTACTATGCATGAATAGAAGGACTCTGAGTAGAGAAGACCGGGATGCATGTGGAAATGGAGTCGTGGTAGGAACTGGGAAAGAATAAACTGAATGCTTAAGGCAGATCGATCACTACTTTTATTTCCCTTTAATGGTTAACAGAGTTAATTTATGTAGAAGACTAAGGCAGAGAATACATTTCAACATTGATTTATACCACACACGTCTTCTGAGTGCCAGATATTATCTTTGTGAGGTGCTATCTCAGAGGACTGAAAATACCTTGAATGAAAATATACCTAGGAATTTGTAACTGTGATTTTGCACTTGTTGTATAAAAACAAACTTTTAAGAACAAATAAATAAAATCTATAAACAGGACAGCTTAGTGATGTTGAGTGTGCAAAGAACAAGTTATAGTGCTTATACACTCTGTACAAATATAGATTACTTCAATTTTGAGTGGTAAAATCAATTTACTTCAGTAGTAGCTCACTGTACAATAAAGTTCTGCTGGAAGGTAAAGTAGAATCCTCAGGGCAACAGGAAGTAGGAAGAAAGAATTCTCTGACATGGTGATTCTAAACAACTCTATTCATTACAGTCCATAGTAAGAGTTTCCAAGATAGAGAAATGGATACAAGAATACAACTCTAAAGATGTGTATCCACTGCCACAAACAAAGCACAACCAGGCATTTGCTTTTGAGGGACAGAATCAAATTTTATTTGTAGCTAATGAATAGACCTGAAGGATAATGGCCAGTTTATGTAACTGAAATATCCACATGTATTAAAAAGCTCTAAAAATAATAAATCTTCCATCCATGCCTACAGAAATACCTGTTTTCACCAGTTGACAATGTTTTTCCATTTTTTTTAACTTTGTGACATTTTATGAGTAAGATAACCACCAGAAGCAACAGGATTCTAGTCATAACAGCTTGACTATTTCTCTAAATGAAGAAACAAAAAAAAATCCTTTTTACTTTTTCTGCTATTTCTGGTCCAGGTCCCAACGCTATCTTTGACTTGGACAGGGTTGATTAATGTATCTGTATGTGAATAAGTTATTATCACCAAGAGAAGTTGTGCTGGATTTTAGAACATATACATACCTCTGGAGTTGAATACTATGTATTCTTTCATAGTGAAGGACTAATGGGACATGGCACATACTCAAAGCAAATTAAAAGGCACCAATTATTTCATCTGGACTGTAACAAACACAGTAAATGATAAAGACAACTATGTCATTTATGGAATATTTTCACGTATTAATGGAATTATTTTCTGAGTTTTCAAAGGTGTCATATTAGTCACAAAGGAAGGGGCAAAGAAAGGGGGAGAGATACATTACAGACCTAGAAAAAAAGCATAGATAATGCCATGTGCTCTCAAAGACTATGAAGATTACTAGTTCATTTCGTCTTATGCCTGCTTTTCTTTGCCACATTTCCAGTATTAACACAAGTGCAGTGGATGGGATGTATCAAACTAATTTTATTGGTGGAAATGGCCTTCTCTACTTGTTACACCTACACATCTCCTGCCATAATTACTTTTAACTGCTGCATTTACTCTGTACATGTAAGCAGCCATGTTTTTTTTTTTTTTTCTCAAAGAGATTCTTATCAAATAAAAGGTTGGCTATCTCAGTTCATAAAGACTCTTGTCCATTAGATTTTTATCCACAAAAGGCACAAGATAGAGAAATATAATCTACTCCTGAAATTTGTTTTCTTACACACACACACACACACACACACACACACACACTTTTACATAATAAAAAACTGACAGAAGTAATTTAACAGGAGAAAGAATTTATTTTGAATTATAGTTTCAGAAGTAAGGTATCATGGAAAATGTGCAGGCTTGCAAGAACATGAGGCAGGCTCTCAAGAACATGATGCTGATGTGTCACATTGGATCAGAAATTTCGATTCAGAAAGCAAACAGACTAAAAGTAGTATTAGGTTATCAACTCTTAAAACCTGTCTTTAATGACATACTTTCCCCATCAAGTTTATATCTAATAAATGTATAATAACAATACTAAACCAATTAAAGAACAGATGATCAAATATATGAGTCTTTGAGGGATAGTTTACATTCAAATCATAATACTCTGTTTTCTCTCAATCCTTATAGATTCATTGCCATACCAAGATAAAAAATATATTTACTTCAACTTTAAATGCACCATACTCTTTTAACAATCTTAACACTATTTCAGAATGTCCTCTTAATCACAACCTCTCCTAAGATCTAAAATAAACACTATATAAATCCAGCATAAATTGGCATAACATAAAAATTCTCATTATAAAGGGGAGAAATGGAGGCTAAATGAATTATTATTGAACCAAAGAAAGACCAGGACGCCAGTAGGACAAACACCGAATGTTATAACATCACATTTGTTATCACAGACTTCAGCTTCAAGGATTTTAAGTTGTTCTTTGTATTTCTACAACGTATATTTCCCTCTTGGGTTGGTTGTGTCCTATGTTTGTATCCCCCCTGTTCCCAGCCAACATTTCAGCAGCTGGCAACCACACATTCAATTACATAAAGAAATGGGGGACATTTCACTTTTAAACCATAACAGAACTTAAAGAACTTCAAGCTGATTACAGATATAAGAGTGACCCCAGCTAAAATGAGCTGTGAAGATCTGAACCAGCTCTTCAACCCTTGGGGAAGAAAAAGCTATGAAAATGTTTATAGATTTATGACATTATACACTGTACTTCATTGGTATGCAGTGTTATTTGAGTTTATTTGTAACAAAAACAGAAATAAATACCCAAAATAGGAGAGAATGGGAATGGCATTATCATGTCCATAAATGGGTAGAAGGTAGAAAATAGAAAATTTCAGCCATTTGAGTTCAGAAAAAGAACATACATAGGAGAGACTGCAGAAACTACCTATCAATTTTCCTGTTATCTTCCAAGAGTTGGAAATTATAGCTGGCAAGGTTTACAGATGAAGATTATTTGAAATGATTTGCAGAATAATTTTATTATCTTCTATCCATGCGAAATGATTTCTGTCATAGTAACAAGAAGAAGTGAATGTGCCTTAAATGAGGAATGTTCTCCTCAGTGAGACTGTGAGTTGATGTTGCAGCATCAAGGATCTTGTTGACACCCATAATATGAGAAAAAAGAAAGAGATTAATTGAGAAGTAAAGGACAATAACATCACTATAGCATAATAGGTCATCAAGAACTCCTGCTAAACAAGGTGAACTAAGAGTGGAGACTGGCGCTTATGATGGTCAACTATGAAGGGAAAGAATGTAATAAAATTGGATTCTAGGCAGGCTGCTAGTAAAGAAAATACATCAATTCTCTCAACCTAGCTCTAGACTCTGCAGACTACAGTAATGACCTGTCAGCCAAGATATAGCCACTGTTTCAGTAGTTGCATAAGAGTAATGGAGATAACCAACCACTTTTTCTTTAAATATGAGGCCTGCTCCATCAGCAGAATTTTATAACTGGTACTGTAAATCTAATCAAAAGCCCATGACTGAGGAAACTTTAGGCCCTACAGGGTAAGCTATTGTTGTTTTGCAAAACCCTCATGCTGACAAACTGCCTTCTAAATATCTTTGTTTTTTGTTTAAACACAGAAATTTGTATTGCCAACAAACTTGGCTCGAGAGGTTTCTTTTATAGTAGCTAACATAGAGACATAGGTTGTCAAAGTGCTGAGTATAAGCAAGTATGCATGCTGTATTGTCGATGGGGCATCCATGTCAATCTTTCCTCACATTCCTTCCTTTAGTGCATGACTATCACAAAGATGGAGACAGAAAGAATGTCCTAGCTGTCAAATGGGGATAATGTTATGGAACATGACTTTGGGACATGACCATGTACATATCAACTCACAGACATTGTGGTTACCTCATAATATTAAGCCAGTCAAAAGATAATCATTGATAAGGAAAGGCCACATGAAGTGCCATCTTTAGGGGAAGAGCTATCATTTGTTGATAGCTGCTAAGGGAGGTGGAATAATTCTGCCTTGGGTTAAAGGTGCTGATAAGTTGGCCATGTAAATATAAGCAGCATTAATTATAATATGAGTGATTACAACAAACTTTCAAGAGGTGGACATACAATTGGGAGGGAGATAAAGTATGGAATATTAGAGGGAGTGGAAGAAAAGTGCCTGTGATCAAAATACATTATCTAAATGCATAACATTTTCCAAAATTAAATATATTACAAAATGTCACAAACATTTGTGAAGAGAAAGGAATGAATGATGAATATGGCCTGTATGTTCTCAAGTTCTTAGAGCAAGAAATAATGACAAGGAGAAAACACTTAACATAGCATTAAGAAGATGAACTTTTGAATTGAACACAAATACACCAGAGCAATTGCATCAGTAGTGGGCCCATAAATTAAGACCCTTAGGGTAGGGACATTTAGTCACCATTATAAATTAATCTGTCTTACTTTAGTCAATGCAATTGCCTATGAGTCTACAAATGTGACATTAGAGGGCACAAAAAGTACTCCAGCATAGATAACTAGATCTTTACAAGACTATAGTAAGAAGTATAAGAACAAGACTTTAACACTTTCACTGGAGTGTTGATGTCAAACACTCACATCTGCAAAGTCTGCAAAGCAATCAAAGACGCATGTAACTATTATTCCTATCACTGCTGTTTTTGTTTGCCACTGTTATCTCTCCAATTCACAAAACTTTTGCTTGAATGGAATGGTTCTGCTGGAGAAGAACTCATTGTGATGAGTTATACACTAAAAGCTTCTGGTATTTGCATGGAGAATGGCTTTTAGAGTCACAGATCCAATTTAGGAAATGGTTTAATTAGCTCATGAAGAAAATGTTTCTGTGAGAGAGGAAATCATTGTTCCACTCATTGAATCTCCATTCTTGTTTCCTTGCTTGTTTTCTAGCACAGTTATTACACAGGAAACATTTTCATGATATTCTAAACAAATTAAAATTATTTATGACTCTTGTCTTAGATTGAAATCAGAGAGACAGAGGGATTTGACTAGTAGGTACCTTACTGCTCCTGGAAAGGATAGATGTTGTGATAAACTTTGCAAATCTGTCCTAATGAAGAGAATAAAACAGTTACATCACCTTTTAAACTAATAATGAGGCACTGATTGTACATGTGTGTGTGTGTGTGTGTGTGTGTGTGTGTGTGTGTGTGTGTGTGTGTGTATGTGCGTGTTTTCATAGAGAAGAGGGTATCTGGTAGAGTGGGGTTTGCAAGTGAGACATATTCTTGGATTTTTCGACTGGAATACTTCCTAAAAGCTACAGAAATTCATACTTTACATACTTTAAAAATTCAAACTTTGCTTTACGCAGTCAGAGAATAAAATTCTTCTCTATATGTGATAAGGTCACAGAAAGATGAGGATAAAGGACCAGAGCTGCACAGTTTTTTGCCTACTTTTGTATTAAAGGACTTTAAAACATGCATGAGAGTGAATTCTGGAGTAGTACAGATTCTTCAAAATAATTAGAGGTTGTGCATACTAAAAAAAAAAAAAATCCTACAGTCAGTCAGATTAGTATACTTTACCCAGAAGGAAATGTAGATAATATAAAACTTTACATACTAGAGAAAAACAAAGCACGGAGTTGACATTAATAAATGCAAAAGAAATCTCTGGCAAGATTTCCATTATGAATTATTCAGTTTATGGTTTGGGATAAGGCTACAACATAGCAGCTAAGAACATGGGTTCTGTATACCATTTTAGATTCTAATTTCACATCTGGCAGAGTTTGTGTAGCTTTCCCATATAGATTATATGATTTATCTTGCTTGTGCTTCACTTTCCTCATTTATAAAATAATGGTGGGCAAAATATCAAACACACATTGCTATTATAAAAGTTATGGTAAAATGCTCAAGGGTCTGGAAAGATGGTTCAGCAGGTAAGAGCATTTGCTGCTTCTCAAGAGATAATGGTTCAGTTTCTGGCATCAACATGGTAGCCCTAAATCTTATGCAACTGCAGTTCTAAGCAATGTGACACTGTCTTAAAACCTTCCTGACACCAGACATGCATGTGATACACAGACACCCATGCAAGAAGGATGTTCTGCAATAGGTCTGAAATTGCTCAGAGCTTCACCTGAGCAATGGCAATGACTAAATTGCAACAAATAATAGGCTTTATTTAGTACTGGGTATTCATGATGCTAGGTCTACATCCTAGACCATTCTCAAGGTGCGGCACTTAGCCATATTTACCCTGAGCTTATATAGAGAGAAATCCCAAAGTAACAACATTCCAGGTTTCAGGGGTCTAATTAGTTCATATCCTGCAGTGTCTAATTTTTACAGTACACATCCTGTAGATGCCTCAGTTTTCTCCAGCAAGCAAACTTTTGCTTTATAGAAGCAAAACTAGCAATTAGTTCCCAGGACCCATTGTCTTGTAAGAACAATAGAGACAGTAAAATTTACAAAGCTAAGTGTTATTTTTTTTTTTTTTAGATTAGCTCAACTGTTCTGGGAAGGTCTCTGTCTTGGACAAGTTCAAGTTCACTGACAGAGTATGTATTATAAGATAGCAGCTTACAAGCTGAAACAGTTTTCTCAAGGATTCTTTTAAGTACAGCAGTCTTTAAATTTTTAATATGTAATTCACTGTCACAATTTATACACACATAACATCTTAAAATACTTAGAACAGTTTCTTAAATATACTTAAGTGTTGTATACTTTTGTACTGTAATAACTGCATGACCTTATTTATAGAAAGTAGGTCAGAAGAAAAAAATGACCTTCCAAAGGCGGCTTGCACTAAAAACTGTTTACCCAAGGTAGTTTTATTTCCTTTTGATGGCATTAGTTTCTTAAAAAGAGAAATGTTTCCACAGAGAAGTTGGATAAATGCCTTTCTTCATCCTGATGCTTGAACCAATGCTAGAAGTAATGGATATGGAATTGACTGGGATTCAAATGCTCTAGAGAAGTAAATGGAAACCTGGATAGTGATGATTTACACTTAAAACCTGCATCTAAGACATTTCAGTTGGGAACTGTAAGTAAATGACATTCAGCTTTATTACATAAAATGACAATGAATATATACCATATCAAGCCTTTGTGCATTTATTGATGCAGCAGGAAATGTCAGATTGGATGGAGTAAACTACAAGAGCACCTTTTTTCTGCATTGTTATGAGCTTTTTATTTCTTAATCTATATCAACTCTCTTTACATATAGCCCTTTTTTCTCATCTCATTTCCCAAAAAAGCGTATCAGTGCTAGAATATATAAAAATACAGACCCTGCACATGGTGACAAGTCATCATGCTTTAATGTTGTTCTCTCTCTCTCTCTCTCTCTCTCTCTCTCTCTCTCTCTCTCTGTCTGTCTGTCTCTCTCTCTCTGTCTCTCTCTCTCTGTCTTTTTCTTTCTCTGTCTGTCTCCCATTAATTATAAGAGAAGATCATTTTATGTTAACAAGCAAATAAAGTACAATAGTTGGGTAATTACAGTGAGAGGCAAATTGAAATATCAGTTGTTATAATTAGCCTCTGATATGCTATGGCTCAATGATTTTCATGCAATAGAGAACTTTCTATCTGGTAAGACATATTCAGATAGTATCAAGTTAATCAATATCAAATGTCTTACATTAGTCCCTCCAGATTTACATAAGTTAAAGTAGTGCAAAGAAGTTTTGATTACTTACCACAATATATTTAACTGATTAGTTTAACATACCAATTATCATACCATCCCTTATGCTATTGGTTTTGAAATATGTGATATGCTACAGGTGCTTCTAAATGCCATGACTTTTGAAACCTGTATACAGCTATGATATACATACATGTCATAAGAAGGAACAATCCCACTGTAGATTTAAGTGAGATATTGATATTAAATTGAAAATATGAAATCTAAGTTCATTCTAGCCATTTACAATCCAGAACACCTTCAGTCCTTTCTTTAGCAACCTCACTGGGGTCCCCGTGTTCAGTTCCATGGTTAGCTGCAAGCATACTCAACTGTATCTATATGCCTTAGGAGGCATCTTTATCTGGTTCCGTCAAGTAAACACTTCTTGACATCAGCTATAGTGCTTGGATTTGGTGGCTGGGTATGTGGTATATCCCTGGGTGAGGTGGCTTCTGAATATTTTCTTCAACCCCTGTCCCTCTATTTGACCTTGTATTTCCTCCCATGAGTGTTTTGTTTTCCCTTCTAAGAAGGACTGAAGTATCCCAATTTTGTCTTTCTTTCTTTTTGAGCTTCATAATGTCTGTGAATTGTTTCTCGGGTATTCAGAGCATCATGAGGGAACTGAAAGCAACCTCATGGGAAGAACAATATCAACCAACCAAACTCTCCAAAACTCCCATGAACTAAAACACCAACCTTTGAGCACACGTTGAAAGACCTATTGATTCAGTTGCACATGTAGCTGAAGATAGCAGTATCTGACATCAATGTGAGAAGAGACCTTTGGTACAGGGAGGGAATATTTTCCCAATCGGAATGCCAAGGCAATGAAGTGAAGAGAGTGATTAGGACAGAGTACATCTTTATGAAGGCAAATGGAGGAGGGGGGATGGGATCAGGGCAGGGGAAAGGGATAACATCTCAAATGTAAATACAGAGTATCTAAGTAAAACAAAACAAAACAAAACAAAACAAAAAACAAAACACTGGAGAGTCCACATAAAAACTGAGAACTTGCAACTAATTGATGGCATTGTTCAAAAAAATGGGGAGGGGGGTGGAGTGCTCCTTCAGCCCTTTTTGATCTGTAAAAACTCAATAATCTCTTCTCACTGTTTCTCTCTTCCTTGTGCCCAAATAAACACTTTAGAATAACAATAATAAATGTGAGGAAAAAATGTCACCAGTTGTAACTTAGTGCAGTCATTCATACTTCAAGTCAATTTCCATTGTATTTCTTATTTCTTTAGTCAATAGTGCCTTAACATAGTTATTATGTATGCCTACTCTATGTTTACAAAATTTCCATTTCACACTCTCAACTGCTCTCACACCAAATTAGTAGCTCTACAAAAGAACATCATGAAGAAAATGTTTTTACTGCTGACTGCTCCTGTTATTAATACTGTATGTGGAAGTTCCTTGTTTTTATACATTTACTTTTTATTTTATTTAATCATTTTTACCATATTATCCACTCCCACTAAAGAGAGTCTCATGATTTGGGATGGACATATGTTTCTCTAGGGCATTTTCCCTAACTTACCTTTTCTATCCAAATTTATTGTATTATTTTATGCATAAATTTTTTTGCCTATTTTTATTTTATTTTGCTAAATTGTATTCAGTTGGGATTCATGGAGGCCAGCTCTTTTCTGAGGTGAAGTGGAGGAATTAGAGTGGGAGGGGAGGTAAGGGAGACTGGGAGCAGTGCCAGGAGCAGAAACTGTGATTAGACTATATTTTATGGGAGAAGAATAAGTGATAGTAAGGAAGAAATGCAACCATCAGTTTATCATAAAGATAATCACACTGCATGCTAATTTTTTAAGTGAAGCATACCAGTACTTTCTGCAACCATTTGTAGAATGCCATTCAATTATGAAGGTTGCACAGTTGGCTATGAAGCAAACAGATAAATCTAGGCAAAATGTCACTTTCTAACATCTCTTCAATTTTTTAAGTGAAATCAATTCATATGTAGGATCAGAGAGGAAAAAAATCAATAAAGCATTTTGATTGACTGGAAAAATTACAAAATTTTGAATAAGTTCATGAAAAAATACCCCATCTAAGAAACAGTAAAAGAAGTAATAGAACAGTAATGATTTTGAAAGACTAAATAAAATACTTTTACAAATACAGAATTCATAGCCATATGTTGAAATAAGAATCACACATATGCACATCTATTTGTAAATAAGCACACTAATTTGAAAAAGAGGGAACCTGTTGATATATCTTAAGTGGCACCCCACTGTGCTCAGGGCAGCTTCCCAAGACCCTAGAGTCCAATTGAGTAACCATATTGACCGTTTTTTTCATTCCCAAAAAACTCAGGTATCTTTATTTTGGCTGCTTGGCTCCAACTTTATTAAGAATAAATCCATCAACTCAGGGCTCAGAGAACTCCGAGGAAGAGGAGAACAAGTAGAAGAGCCAGAGGAGAGAGAGTACACCAGAAGAATATGGCCATCTGTTAAACTGCGTAAAGTTCAAATGAAGTCACAGAGACTGAAGCTGCAGGCACATGGAGGACATGGGTTTGTACCAGATCTTCTGCATATATATTATAGCTATTAGCTTAGTATTTTTATGGACCCTCTGAGTGTGTGAAAATGCAGGTATTTGATTCTTGTTCCTTCTCTTGGATATTTTTGTTGCAGTTGTTTAGCCCATTCTTAAGTATTAATTTTATATTATGTTGTTTTATTTTGTTGTTATCACTAAGAAACCTATTTATTCTCTAGTGAGATACAGTATGAAAGGATTCAGATAGGTGGTATGGGGGTTGTAGAGCTGTAGAGGGAAAGAGACACTATAATTGAGATATATTAGAAAAATATATTTATAAAAAGAAAAAAGTGTAAAAATTATGTAGTAAATGGTGGTATTTTTACCTTTCTCAAATGCATTAATGTCCTGAGTTCTTATAGCTCCTCTCACAGATATGTGTAGCTCACCTTTCTTAGACTCCCTTCTACTATGAGACCTAGCTCTAGAGTATAATAATATGTACAAAATTAAGTTAACTATAGTGTTGATCACATAGTGCTGTTAGATAGTTACTTCCAAGTTCCTTATTTCTTTTAAGTTCTATTTTTCTGGAATATTCATTTTGAAAAACCTACAGTTTCACAGGAGAGCACTGAAGCTCCCTACTATGCTCAGCACCTGAGAAGTCCCCTTCAGCTCTTCCCTACCTTTTGCTTTTATTCACCTTGATTTCTCTGGCAGACAACTTACCCTTGTGCAAGGACAAATAAATCGACTTGTTTGTAAATTTTCATTTTTCTTTAAATTTGATATTTAATTTAGCATCATATATTATCTGTCAGCAGGAAAATTAATATGCTTTCTTCATTTAGCTTAATGTATATCTCAAGGTATAGGGTCATAGAATATTTAAGATTTGTACAAAACATACTAGAAATTACAAGCTGCCCTTATACAAATTTATAGAACTTTTAACTAATTCAATTAGCTACCTTACATCCCCATCTTTCTGTACCTTGTACCAATTTCTCCTCTCAATTACAAAATGTTTTATATCGTTACTTTGAAATTTCTCTAGAATACCAATAACTTTGTATTTTGCTACACCGGATACCCCAGGTCTTTTAATTTATCTGCTTTAGTTCTTAATCAAAGTACACAAAACGTTTCTACGAACTCGTGGCAGATTTATTGTTGTCACATTTAACTGATCAAGTTATTCATCCAAACCTAAAACACTCTCTTTAATAGCCACTAGCTAACTAATCTGAAAATAAATTCTATTCTCCATTATATGATAGAAAGATATTTCCATAGAAAAAAGTACATGATCAGCAATTACATTGAATGAGTCTGGGCAACAAACTAACAGGACAATTTTAGTTACACACTTACATTGAATGAGTCTTGGCAACAAACTAACAGGACAATTTGAGTTACACACTCAAGGAAAAATAAGACTTTTCTATGTACAAAGTAGAAAACTGACCTCACAAGTAGGGCTTGTTTTCTGAGTTCAGGGTTCTTCATGGGGATAGATATAAGACACCCTGCACTTATTACCCTTCTTAATCCTTTCTGCTGATGCTGCTTATAGGGATATATTTAAGGCATTGTTCATTGAACAAAGAATACAAAAATTTTTAAAAACTAAAAGTCATATCTCATGCAAAATATACTATGAGGACAGAGATTATTCTAATTCTTTGAGAGACCAGAGTAGCAAAATCTACTTCTTTAGATTGGGATGCACTATTTTGGCAAGTTTATTCATAGTTATAGCAAGAGTTTATAGACAAACTTGGTCTTAGATAGCTGATTTCAAAAATGTGACATTAATATAATGTTTAAACTAAAGAAATGATTCTGAAATCACAAGAAAATTATGTGGTTTTGTTTCCTCATTTTTGTAGTACTGGAGACTGTGCCCAGGATTACATTATTCATACTAGGCAAGTGCTCTTTCACGTCTATTGCCAATATGAGAATTATATCTTTAATACCATCTTATTAGTTTGTTCTACATTGGCATACTATGTAGAAAAAAAGACAATATTAACAGAATATCACAATGCTATAAAAGTAATTTCAAGAAAAGATCACTCGGAAGCCACTTCCCTTGGGGATTCTGGTGACATATGCAGTCACCAAATCCAAGCACTATAGCTGATCCCAAAAAGTACTTACTGGCAGGAACCAGACAGATATGCCCCCTCAGGTTCTAGACTGGAGTCATATAGATACAGCTGGGCATGCTTGTAGCTAACTATCAGTCTGAACTCAGGGATCCCAAAGAGGTTGCTAAAGAAAAGAACCAAGGAGCTGAAAGGGGTTGAAACCTCAAGGGAAGATAACTTTATCAACCAACCAAACCCTCCCAAACTCTCATATAGTAAAACAACCTTTGTGGGCACTTTGAGAGACCTGTTGATCCACTTGCTTTTGTAGCTGAAGATAGCAGTATCTGGCGTCAATGTGAGAAGAGGCTTTTGTTCCAGAGAGGGCATGTTTTCCCAGTGTAGGGGAATGCCAAGGCAATGGGGTGGAGAGGGGGACCAGAAGGGAGCACACCTTTGTGAAGGCAACTGGATGGGGATGAGGGATAGAAAGAGGGTAGGGTAAATGGTTAACATCTGAAATATAAATATAGAGTATCTAATAAAAAAGTGAAAAAAAAAGTAATTTCAAAATTCCAAATGCAGGAAGAAGTAAGATGAGTAATAATTTAAGTTTTTCTTCTATTATATGGTAATTTCAGGACTACTGTTGCTACATGAGACTTGAACTCAGTAACATAAATAGAAATCAACAAATTTTCTGTTACTTTCAATTAATTACTATTTCTAAAAGTAATTTTGAAATCTCTTTTTTTCAATTTTATTGGATATTCTCTATATTTACATGTCAAATGTTATACACTCCCACTCCCCTCCCTCCTTCCCCTCAACTTGCTTCCATGAAGATGGTCCTTCTCCTAATCAACCTCTCCTCCTCACTGCCTTGGCTGGTTGATGATGTTGTTCTTCCTATAAGGTTGCAAACGTTCAGCTCCTTCAGTCCTTCCTCTAGATCTTTCATTGGGGTCCCCATAGTCAGTGCAATGATTAGCTGCAAGGATTCTCATCTGTATCTATATAACTCTGAGAGAGCCTCTGAGGAGACATTCATATCTAGTTCCTGACAGTTAGCACTTCTTGGTATCAACAATAGTGCTTGGGTTTGGTGGCTGCCTTTGGGTTGGTTCTCTAGGTGAGGCAGTATCCAAATGATCTTTTCTTCAATCCCTGCTCCTCTATTTGACCCTGTATTTCCTCCAGTGAGTGTTTATTTCTCTGTTCTAAGAAGGACTGAGGCATCCACATTCTGGCCTTCCTTCTTTTTGAGCTTGATAAGTTCTGTGGATATTCTCTTGGGTATTCTGAGCTTTTTGGGGTAGTATCTGCTTATAAGTGAGTATCTACCATGAATGCTCAAAATTTAAGTGAAAATATAAATATAAACATAAGTCTGTTTTTATTATTTGACTTTTAAATTTGTACTTTATATAATAAACTTACGTCAAGCTGTGAATTTCATCAACAAACAATTAAAATATGTTAAGGTGTATAACCTATCTGTAGTAAAACAAATCAATCTAAAAAGACTGAAAAAAACCAAATATTTCAGCCTCATAATTTTAGGAAAATTATCAACATTTGGTCTTCACACCACTTTACTATAATAACTCATTCCATAAGATATGCTTTTAGTATGAAGGGTGCTTATTTGTCTTTATCATGATTCAATGATTGTATTGGTCTTCCTATTCAAGTCTCAGAGATATAAAGCCTTCTTATATTAGAAACTTATAGTTCACTGAGAGAAGTAGATATAGAAAAGATGCTCCAACACATAATAAGGACACATGCTCCACCATGTTTATAGCAGCCTTATTTATAATGACCAGAAGCTGGAAAGGACCCAGATGTCCTTCAGTAGATGAATGGATACAAAAATGGTGGTATACTTACACAGTGGAGTACTACTCAGCTATTAGAAACAATGAATTTACAAAATGCCTAGGCAAATGAATGGAACTAGAGACTATCATCTTGAGTGAGGTAACCCAGTCACTAAAGAACAGACATGATATGCATTCACTGATAATTGGATACTAGCCCCCACACAGCTCTGAATACCCAAGACATAACTCACATACCTCATGAAGCTCAAAAAGAATTAAGGCCAACATGTGGAAGCCTAATTCCTTCTTAGAAAAAAAAAAAGAAAAAGAAAAAAAATCATGTATTTATCATATATTATTATGCAACAAATTTTGTGAGCTATAATAATATTTTTTAGATCAATTAATTAATATTTTTTAAAAAAAACTTTAAAAAACCACTAAAAAAATAGAACAGAATTTTTTAGGTGCTTCTCACCCATTCAAGATTCCTCAGTTGAGAATTATCTGTTTACCTCTGAACCCCATATTTAACAGGGTTATTTGGTTCTCTAAAATCTAACTTCTTGATTTTATAAAACTTGAAGGGGAATGAAAGGAAGTAGAAAATGTCACCCTGAGTAAGGTAACCCAGACACAAAAGAACACAAATGGTACATACTCTCTGATAAGTGAAAATCAGCCTAATAGCTCAAAATACCCACATTTCAACCTACAAACCATTTAGAGCTTAAGAAGAAAGAAGACCAAAGTGGAGATGCTTCAGTCCTACATAGAAGGGAGAACAAAAAAGAATCACAGGAGGCAGAGGAAGGAATTTTCTTAGATGGAGAGAGGAAGGACAGGGCAATGGGAAGGGCAGGTACGGGATGGAACAGGAGAGAAGCACAGAGGACCAGTAAATTTAATAGAAATATGGAGCAGTTGGGAATGCTGAACTGGGGTTCCCAGACACCAGGGAAGCAAGAGGGTCCCAGAACCTAAAGGGGTGACTCTAGCTAATATACCCAACAATGGGGAGAAAGAACCTATAAAGACTACCTCCAGTAGGTAGGCACAACCTCCAGTTGAGGGATGAAGTCACCCATCCATGAGGCCAAAATTTGTAACCCAAAATTGTTTATGTCTAAAGGAAAGCCAGGGACAAAAAAAAAAAATGGAAAAGAGACTGAAGGAAAGGCAATCCAGAGACTGTTTCATGAGAGGTTCTCTCAGCACCTGACCAATTCAGATGTAGATACAACCAACAATCAGACTGAGCCTAGGATTCCTCAAGGGAAGAACTAGAGTGTCTCAGACCAGTTCCTTCAAGCAACAGGTTCCCCAGGGCCAGAAGGAAGAGTGAAAGACAAAAAGACAGTCAAAATTGTAACATCACTTTGGCCTGACTTGAGGCTGAAACCCTGAGGCTGAAGCAATGCCTTGTTTATTTAGTCCTCTTTTAAATCACTTTAATTACATGCAGAAGGATAACATCAGTTCTGAATCAAAGAACAAGCAAGTTAATAATCAAAGATCCTGTAACTATCTTTTTGGAGGCCAGGTGTGAAGATCAGGGACAAACTGTGATAAAAGAGACTGCTGCTGGCTGCTTACATCTGCTGAATCTGCCCTGTCCTAAGCTACATTTGTAAGGGTTCCTACCTGAGCTTCAAATGCTAAAGTACTTCCCTGGGCTTCAATTCTAAGTGTTCTGCTCTGAACTTCAGATGCAAGTGTACTTAATTAGGACCTTTCCAGGGCATAGCACTAAGGCCAGGTTCCTGCCTTTGGACAGCTTCAGAATGTCCTGGTAAAATAAGATTATCTGCCACCAACTGCCCAGAGGTGCCAAAATGCTCTCCACACTAGAGGAAGGACTGAAGTATCTAAAGGGGATTGCAACCCCATATGAGGAATATCAACTAAGCAGACCACTCAAAGCTCCCAAGGACTAAACCACCAACCAAAGAATACACATGGAGGGAGCCAGGACTGGGGGGGGGTGGCTCTTGCTCCTCTGGAGGCTTGATTTCAAAGTGTATAGTGATGCTAGAAATGTGAGATGGGAGTGGCTAAGTGGGTGGAGGAATATCATTATAGAGGCAAAGGGGGTGGGGAGAGGGGGATGGGATGGGGTGTTTGTGGAGGGGAAATTGAGAAGAGGGATATCATTTGAAATGCAAATGAATAAAATGATTAATAATAAAAAAGAACAGATGATTGTATTTGTAAGCAAATAACATGGAGATGATAAGTCAAGTATGGGTATTTCATCATACATGAAGGAGAGAAAGTCCTCTTAGTTCACATTAGATTCTAAATATATCCTGGTTAGAACCAAGAGTTGTGTCCTTGGAGCCATATGTCTGCCATAGTTCCCACACTTAGATAAGCCCAAGGCAACTATTCTCAGGAGCTGCAGCCCCAGCTGGTATCAGGAGCTGTTTCCTTGGAGCCATGTCCTTGGGCTCACTCCCTGGCCACATTTAAACTAACCAATTAAAACCCTGTTGCTATGCTTCTGCTTCTGTACCTTGCTTCTGCCCCCCAAGCCCTATAAAAAGGGGACTGCCCCTTTGTCCGGCGCACAAGTCCTCTGAGAGACTGTGTGCCCACAGGTACCTGTGTAAATAAACCTCTTGCTACTTGCATCCGAAGTGAGTGGTCTCGCTGTTCCTTGGGACAGGTCTCTTCAGACCGAAGATACCCTCCGGGGGTCTTTCAGTAGTACCACTCACAATTGATGTGCTTTGAAACCAGCAATAGACTACGAGGAAAAAAGAAACAAAGACCGTGTGAAGTCATACAAAATGAATTTTTTCCATATAACCTGATGATATATTTTTTCATATAACCTGATAAAAATGTATGTACAACAAGCTATTTTTTTTCCAGACATAAAGAAGAATGAAGTTACTTCTTTTGCAGGAATATAAATAAAATTGAAGATAACATTATTACACAAATTATAAGGTTAAATCAGCCTTATAAAGACTAGCGTATATTTTTCTCATTTGTGGAGTATAGATTTTGATACATGTATAAAATAAATATAACATAGAAATAGAATTGAATCTGTCTGTGGTACAAAAGGAAAAAAATGGAGACAAGTGGGAGAAAAAGAAAGTATTATAATAAAATGTATGAAAATCTTTTCCAGAAGATTCATAGGCAAATTAGGTTTTGTAAATTGTTCTGTTTACTTAGTTCAGGGGTCCATTAAACAAAAATGCCATAACCAAAAAACATCACTATGGGTAAATTTCTATAATTTTTCTTAGAATGATGAATTTCCAATAATCCATAGTGAGAGAAAGTTTGTAAAATGTCAAAACAGATAGCCAATTCTCTGGTGTTCATGAAATTTTGAACTTAGCAAATCTTAATTTTAATAAAATGCAATTTTCAAGTATTTTTATTTGTTACTGAGATTGTAAAAGAAAGCCAGCATACATTTTAATAGTTGGACTCAATGCATATTACATTATTACATGCTTCTGAGCTTATGCAGAGAATAGATAATAGGCTATAGCTTTAAAATGATGTGTTTGGATGTCACTTTAAAAAGGTAGAGTGATTATGGTTATTTTGTGTTATTTGTGAACTTTGCAGAATCTAGACCCATTCAATAAAGAGGCCTCTGAACATGTTAATAGTGGAATGTCTTTAATTAAAGTAAAGTAATTGATGTTGGAAGATACCACCTTAATTGTGAATGAGATATTTTTAGAGAAAATATATTGTATTGATATAAAAAGCAACTGAACACTAGTTAGTTTTTGATTGTTCGCTTGTCTTGTTACTTCTTCTATGTTGATACTTGCAGCTTTTGTCCCCATGACCTCCCTGCCATGAAATAGGACCTGGAATTGTAAATAAAGCAAATCGTTTTTCCCTTAAGTGAAAATAGTAAGAGAAATTTAACTAGTTACTTAGTGTTTTAGTTACAATTTCTATTGTTGTAAAGATAGCATAATAAGGGAAAGTCTAAAATAATTATGGGCTTACAGTTTTAAAAGTTTATTTACAATTGTCATAAATAATATTTTGTCTAGGATTTTGTGCAACATTTTCTGGTCAATATTTTTCTATGATGAAAATACAGGAAAGTTCATAAAACAAAAACAAAAACTAGAACCAAAACAAGAACATAAAAGCAATACATGGAAGATTTCTTTATTTTCTAATGTTGGGAATATTTCCCCTAGTGCAACAGTAGTTGACTCTACAAAGGGTTAGTAAGAGTCACCTGTGAAACCACCTGTACAAGATGAGGTTTGTGAGATTTGTCATTTGACAGTTTTACTTCTTCTATGATATATGCTTTGTTTAGATTTCCAAGGCTATAAAATACCTGTCTTGAATTTATGTGCATATTTCTTTGCATAGCATTTAGAAAAGCAGCCATGTGAGCCTTTTGCCTTGTTTCCTGTCATGAGTGTTTTCCAGTAAGTAGTCATCACTGCATATGTTTGTACTTCGGATTATTTGTAAGGTAGCTAATGAGCTGGGGAGAGCAGCTCATGATTAGAATAGCTGCCTTGAAGTGTTTCTCTCTGAGTTTAACTCCCAGAGTTCAACTCTCAATGTTTATGAAAAAAACATGTTCAATGATTTATTGTCTTATTGATTCCTATTTTAACAGGAAAAAAGACCCTCGGATTTAATTATTTTTTTCTTCTCTCTATTTTCTAAATATCAATGCAGTCTATGCATTTTTCATAGCTTCCTTTCTTTAACCTCACATTAAATGCTATTATTCCACTCCTGGAAGCGATATTGCTTCTTTCCATTTTGCTTTCTCATTATAGTATATTGTAGTTTTAGAAACTTCTGGAGAAATTTTTCTTTTTAACACAGATCACTAATTCTTTCCTTGGTCAAATTCAATATCTTAAGGAGCCTAAAAAAAATTATAATTTCTCTTAAAGCCTTTTTGTTTTAACTCACACTTTGTTTCCCCTTCCATTTAAATATCTCTTCTTACATTGTTGTTTTTACATGTTCCACTGCATTTGTCATACTTCATTCTAGTGAAAATGCTACTGAATGACTTGATAATTTTGGTTATGTTTTCAAAGGCAAGAAGGCATTAGCCAAATAGAACTGAAGTAAATTTTAGAGTAAGGTTATATATTTATATGACTAAAGTTTATGCTGTTTTCTTTCTATATGGTTTCAGAAAAACAAACTATTTTTTGCATATTGTTGTTTATTTGGTCTATTTTAGTTAATTGTTTGAGAATTTTATAGAAGATATTTTTGTTTTGATAAAATTAATCCCTTGTTCCCTACTCTCCAATTTCTAGATTCTTCTCACCACCTGTATCTCTCAGTTTTGTATCTATTATATCCTTTATTTATAAACTTACTAAAACCAGTTACTGCTATCTATATTTGTATGGGTGTGAGGGAGTCTACTGGAAATTCTTTATGATTCTTTTTTTTTCTTACAACTTTATTTAAAAAAGAGAGATACATGTACAGATTTTAAAAAGCATTTTGGTATAAAACTATATGAACATATTTTTGTCAATACTTGATTTTTTAAAGGCTTGATAGTATGCATTGAAATATTACTAGTTATCATAAGCAGAAAGTAAATATTAAAGAAAATGTAACATGGAAATAATCAATGTGTTCTTGGTGTGTATAGATTAGACATAATGATTTTTAAATACCAAAAATTGCCACAAGGTTATATTCTTAGCTCTTGAGTTATTAATGATTTAAAGTCTAGGTGTACCCTACTCTGAGTGTTTGCTATACACTTGTTGTTTTGTTGTTGTTGTTGTTGTTGTTTCTCTATGGACTGAGGCTTCCAGTATGACTGCATATTATGTCTGCGATTTTGTGACTTGGTTACCTCACTCAGGATGATATTCTCTAGATACATCCATTTTCCTAGGAATTTCATAAAGTCATTGTTCCTAATAGCTGACTAGTACTCCCTTGTGTAAATATACCACAATTTTTGTATCCATTCATCTACTGAAGGGCATCTGGGTTCTTTCTAGCTTCTGGCTACTATAAATAAGGGTGCTATGAACATGGTGGAGCATGTGTCCTTACTATATGCTGGAACATCTTTGGGGTGTATGACCAGAAGTAGAATAGGGTCTTCAGGTAGGACTATGCCCAGTTTTCTGAGGAACTGCCAGACAGATTTCCAGAGTTGTTGTACCAGTTTACAATCCCACCAACAGTGGAGGAGTGTTCCTCTTTCTCCACATCCTTGCCATCATGTGCTGTCATCTGAGTTTTTGATCTTAGCCATTCTGACTGGTTTGAGTTGGAATCTTAGTGTTGTTTTGATTTGCATTTTCCTTATGACTAGGGATGTCGAGCACTTCCTTAGATGCTTCTAAGCCATTAGATATTCCTCAATTGAGAATTCTTTGCTTAGCTCTGTACCCCATTTTTAATAGTATTATTTGATTCTCTGGTCTTTAAGATTTTTTATCCCAAAAATAGCAGTATATTTGAGTCATAAAACAATTGAGAGGTCAATCTGGAATGGTCCTGGAACTTCCCTCTGTAATAGTTTTTATAGTACCGGAGGTTCTATGCAGACTATTGGGAGAGAGAATCAAGGAAGAGTTTCACTTATCTTTGAACCATTCTATCTACCAGAAGAACTGACATGCCCCTTGGTTCAATAATGTTTTCAATATTATGGAAGTAACTAATCACTTTCTGATTACATTTAATGTTTTCTCCAAAAGACTGAAATCAGGCCTATTACTGTTAACACAGCCAAGACCTAAGAGTTGAGTAGGTCTTGGGCCCAAGGGAAGTACCAGTGGCAACTACTCTGTCCCAATTTTCCTTTCCTTTCCATCTATTTTTTTCCTGAAGTCTTTAAATGTTAAAGATCTAAGAAAAGAAAATTTTCAGTTATGTTTACTGTAATTTATACAGGGCACCTACAAATGAGGCAGCAAAATGTAGGAGAGACAAACCTTTGTAACATGAGGGTATTTATGATAATTATAGGGCTTTTACATGCTATAATGTTTGTAAATTATTTGCTATTATCCAACACAGTAACTTTCAGATCTGATTTTTCCCCATCAACCCAAAAGCTCAAAAGTGCTATACTTAAGGCAAATTATATTGCACTAGCACTCAATAGTGACCATTTTTTAAAATATTATTGTATCTTGTTCATTAATGAAAGCCAAATGAATTGTGTTCTCAGAAAATAGTACATACATCCATATATGCAGTGGCTCTAAAACTTTATTTTCTCATTTAAAAATCTGAAGAATAATTGGGAGAAACATTTTTAAGCATTTTCTACTCAGAGAATACCTAATTTCTACATCTTAACTTCTTTAAAAATTTCAGCTATTTGTTCCCTATGCAGATTTCTGTAACAAAGAACAAATTAAAGCTATACTTTGATCTTACAAACCAAACTTAATGGCAATCTAGATATAGTAGTAATCATTTCTCTGAGTTTTAGTGACCAATTCTCTGATTTTATCCTCCTATGGGGTCAGGTACAAGGCTCAGCTCGCTTACAATTACACTATATCATCACTGAATGAGACTCATGTTAATCAATGTTTGATAATTTTTCCTCTTTGATTTTGTTTCTTAATGCTCGCCATGTGATATATATTGAGAAAACCTAAGTGTCTACTTCAGAACTTATAGGAGTCAGGGAATAGTGTTTCAACTCTCAAGCCAGATTAATAATATTCTTTAGAATGCACATCTTGTAGGTGAGAGCAGTAAGTAAGAAAGACATCATCAGGCTCACTAGTGCCCATGACAAAGCTTACGAGGGATTCTATATACTACTTCACTCACATATCATCTTCCAAGGATACCACCAAATGTGCATCTTCAGGTTTGTATCTTCTAAGCTTTATAGACCACTTAGATCAACACTTCTTTGAGAATCTCTGGCTACTTTGGTTTCCCTCATCTTCATTTATATCAGTTCAAGGAAGCTAGAGTGTTCAGCTCCTAAACCCTTAACAACAGTAGAGTGATTTCGGCAGGGCACTAGTAATTAGCTTCTCTCATAGGAAGAGGGGAAGGTGTCTGAATAAATAATAAAAATAGTAAACTTCTGAGAGAGCTGGCTTTATACTTTTCAAGATGACTGGCATCTTCTGCATGCAAACTGTTCTGAGAACAAAGCCTGAAATCTTCAAACAAGACTCTTGTGTGTTTTTGTTGTTTTTCCACTGGTAAGGCTACCCCTCCCCTGATAATAGAGACATGAGTTAAAGAGCAGACCAAGGCTTGTTTACACAACATCTGTGGGCCAAACAGCCATCTTGCCTTTATTCAGAATGATGACTAACCCTAAATGAGGAGAGAGAGTCACTTCAAAGACTTTAAGCACACTAGTCTTAAAAGAAAGACTAGATTCTTAGCCTTCAAAGGTTCTTTCTCCTTTGTAGACTTTCTATGTATGTTGGCTGTGTGTTTGTCCATGTTTTCTCAGCCCTCATAATTTTTTTCTCCACTAATTAAAACAAAAATAGTTCACTCTTTTGAAAGTCCAGTGGTAGGCACATCTATGTGTTAAATCCTTCCTAGATTCAAATGCATACCACTACCTGTAAGCTTCTAGGACATAGTTTCCATTCCATAAATAGAATTTCAGGATGATGATATATATATATATATATATCACTGTTGTTCTGTACAGATGAACACAAACCTTATGAATCAATTTGTGTGAGACCTTAAAGATCATATTAATGTTGAAGAAGGGCAAGCAACTACCATCGTCTCTAAATATACTCTCAATTATTTTATAAAGACTCCAGAAACCTTGTAATGAGAACTTTGTGGAGTTAATGATGCTGTTCAAACAGAATGTCTAGTCCAGTGAATTTATCTTTCTTATTTTGCCTTCAGCATAACATGAAGTTGGGCACACAATAGACAAAGGCAAAGTAACACCTGTTAAAGGGCCATCTGCACATTAAGGAAACACCTATTTTAAAAATCAACAAAAAATACAAAAAAACAAATAACAATAACAACAACAAAAACAGCCTGATCTAAGGAGCTAAAATCAAAATGCTATTTAAATACTCTTTCTACACAAAACCTCCTTCTGAGGCTGGCAAAGACATATTATTTCTAAGAATATATTATAGAAAGAAGGCCAGAACTTGACAAATTTATGGGAAGTAGACTCACCTAAGCAACTGTTTTCAACTGATGAAAATAAAATAGAAGAACTTCACAATTGTCTATTCATATCCATCTATAATATTAAGGTAATTTGAAAAGTTTTCAGACATCATTTGACCAGGTTAAGGAGGGAATGTAGGAGCTACCCAGGACAGGCCCTTATGGACATTTATAATAGCATTCTGTTCAAGACTGCCACAACTGGGCCTGCACTTTCCTATCCATAGAAGGCCCTGTGGACCTTGGACAGCAATGAAACCTCCAGCTCTTCTAGGACTTGGCCAGCATCATAATTTTATTAGAGTCCAAAAAGATGGCATGGCTCACAGTCAGCAGGAATCAAGCTAAAGGACACAACACCGTCACTCCTGCTGTACTATCATCTCTTCCTAGTTTCTCATTTCTAATTAAACAGAAAGGGGGGAATGTTAGCTTATAGGTGATTGCACAAAGCTCTGCCCAGGGATCTAGCAATGGCTTACATCATCATCTGCTGCAGTCATGTACTTCGGGTGTGGCTTACATATAAAAGAACTGCCTACCAGTCTATCTCTCTGTTCTCATCTGCTCCCTCCTGTCTCTCTTTCCTCAATGCTGTCCTTTTCTGCCCCCATTTCTCTTCCTTTGTGGTTCTTCTCCCAACTATCTGCTTGTCTACATGTTTATTCCTCTGACTTACCTCTTTCCAGGCCCTCACTCTTCTCTCCTTCCCCCAATAAACCCCTTTATACAGAAAACAATATGTGCTATCCAGCAGCCACAGCTACACTCAGAAGCCTCATATTCTATTCCTTTGTGAGCCCTAAGTTGTATATAAATATTATGGTTCTTTCAGGATCTAGTTTCAATGTCACTGACTTTTACTGGCCCTCATGTTCAAAATAGTGAATATATATACATCATAATACATACATACATGGATAGTGTGATTTCCACTTTTCTTTGAATATTAATTATACCCATCTCTCCTACTACTGAAGTAAATTCCTGACTATAAACATTGAACTTTAAGAGTATTTGACATATTTTATATGCATACACACAAATTCACATGCTAATGCTTAGGCAACATGTTCATTTCAATTTGATTTGATTTTTGGTGCATGTTGGAATTAAAAAGCCTACTGCAACACAAATCATTACCTCACATTCCATCCCAGGATTTTAAATTGACATTCTGTCTCCCTTGTATGATCTGTGGTAAAAATTTAGGAGTTGAGTTCAACCAACAGGCTCTGCAACAGCCCTCATTCCAGTTGTTTGAGGTAACTGAATGAAGACCAAGTTGCTCATCTGCTACATATATACAGGAGCCTAGATCTAGCTCATGCTTTCTCGTTGGTTGGTAATTCAGTCTCTGGGAGCCCCTAACGGTCCAGCTTTGCCTTCCTGTGAGATCCCTGTCCTCTTTGGGTCTCCCAGTCTTTCTCCAAATTATTTCTTAAGATTTTCTAACCTTCTTTTACTGTTCAGGGAATCTCACCTATTGTGATTTACTGCATTTATTTCCAAAGGTTGTTGGGTAAACCTGTCATAGGACAGTATTGTTAGGTTCCTGTCAACAAGCAGAGCAGAGTATCATTAATACTGTTGAGGATTTATTCTTGCCCATGAGATGGGTTTCATTTTGTGGAAGTCATTTGTTGGCCATTTCCTCAAACTCTTCTCTATCTTTGTCCCTGCTACTATCCAAAATATTTAAGGAACTCAACAAATAATATATCAACCATTAAAATGTCTGTACCCAACTTTAAATTGGGGTATGGAGATAAACAGAGAATTCTCAACAGAGGTATCTAGTTTGGCCAAGAAGCACTTAAAAATATTCAACATACTTAGTCATCAAGAAAATGCAAATTAAAACAACTCTGAGATTATACATAACTCTCCTCAGAATGTCTAAAATTAAAAACTCAAAGGAAAGCACATGCTGGCAAGATTGCAGAGCAAGGGAAACATGGCTCCCCTATTAGTGGGAATGTAAACTTGTTAAACCATCCTCTAAATCAAGTTGGCATATTTTCAGAAGAATGGGAGTAGTTTTACCTCAAGATCCAGCTATATATCAAAAAGATGTATATTACCTCAAGACTCCTGGGCATATATCCAAAAGATTCTCTACCATCTTGAAACAACAATTGCTCAATTATGTTCATAACAGCTTTATTCATAATAGCCAGTAACTGGAAACACCCTAGATGCTCTCAACTGTAGAACTGATTCAAAAAAATGTGGTGTATCTATATAATGAAATACAATTTAGCCACTAAAAATAAGGTCATCATGAATTTCACAGGTAAATGGAACTAGACAATATCCCGAGTGATGTAACCTAGTCCCAAAAGGATGGTATGCATTCACTGATAAGTGGATATTAACCATAAAATACAAGATGCATGCTATATAATCAACAGCAAAGAAGCCAAATATCAAGGAGAGCATGGTGAGAATAGTTGAATCGTTCTCAGAAGGGAAAATAAAATAGATATTGGAAATCAGTGGAAGGAGGGAACTGGGTCGAAGGAGGAAAATGTAAAAGAAGGGAGTGGGGTGTGGTGATCCTCTGTAGGGACAGCAGGGGAGAGAGAAAGGAAATCAGCTACTGGGTGAGAACAATCTTTAGGAGATGTCAAAGGCCTTGGATGGGGAGATGCTCCAGTGGATCTAAAGAGGCCACTCTAGTTGAGAGTCCCACCAGTGGGGGATGTAGATTTTGGAGTGGCCACTTTCTGTAGCCATGCAGGACTCCCATTGGAAGAGTAAGTACAGCAACCTACCCACAAACTCTTTTACCCAAAATATGTACTGTCTACATGGTAATGATATTTTATCATGATGCTAAGAGCTTCTATACAGATTTTCATGATAGCAGAACTAAATTATATTTCTACTATTAGTGTATAAGGATATAATACACAAATAGTGTATTTATTTTTTCTTGAATTCTTTCCAACAGTTTTTTCTTATTTATTCTGTTAATAATATTCATTGTGGCTGGACGAGGATGAAATCTTGATGTTGCTTTAGTTCTTATTTTTCTAATGGAGAAGAATATTGACCATTTTTCTTAACATTTGCTACTAACTGTTCTTACTTCATCATTTGAACTCTATCCCTTCATTTTATTAGACCAAAGTTATACATGGTATTTCCATATTTACTTTGTGTGTTCTTTGCACAGTCTAGTTATTCATCCTGAGAATGATACACAGTTTGCAAATATTTTTCTTACTTTTGCTTAATTATTTTTATTTCTGTAGAAACTTTTTATTGTATCTTATGCAGTCACATTTGTTGATTCTTGTCTTTAATTCTTAAGCTGCTTGAGTAATTCTCAAAATCAAGGAATATAATGTAAAGCATTTAATACTTTCCAGGATTTTGATGAGGTACAGAAAATGGTTTGATGTGTGCTTTGTAGATGTGGTGATGTCATCTCCATTGGAAAGACAGAAAAAGGAAAAACTATATGGTGATCAAACATTATCAAATAGTCAAATTTTATTAAAGATTAGAGAAAGTCATTTTTGTAACTAGCAGATATTTTTAAAGTGAAAAAACAATATACATGAATATTTATGTTAAAAATAAAGCCTCAATTATATTTGATTCTTACAGGTCATTATGTCAGACAGTATTATTGCTTTCTTTGTATTTCTATTAGAAAAAAATGGAAATTAAAGAAATATTTGGAGTTTTTCTTAAGTTGTAAGCATGTCACATTGTTATCATTACTTAAAAGAAAGTAAAAGGGAGAAAAGGAAACACACACATGCACATGCACACACACACACACACACACACACACACACACAAAACATACTGAGACAGTGATAAGGGGATGACCTAAGACAAAACTCAGTAGATTTTGTAGGAAATTTTGCTGGAGACCTTGTTGGGAACAGTTTATCACTATTTATATTTAGGGTGTTGACTTTTAAGATGCTTGTATAAAAATTATATGGAAGCCTTCAAAAATATAAATCACTAGTCCTCAGTCCCAGAATTTCTCATGTAAAAGGTGTTAATTGTGGAATATTAACACCTGAAACATATATCTATATATTGTCAAAATGGGAAGGAAGTCTTGAAAATAATTGTTTTTTTAAAAACTTTTTTGAATAAACATTGATGCTGGTTTTGTGTTGTGTGTGTGTTATTGTGTGCATTGTATCTGCCCACACCTGTGTGAAGATGGACACTCTTGTACAGACATGAATGCCAGAAGAGAATTTCAGAAGTTCTATTCTTTTGCATTCTCCCTTATTTCCTTAAGACAGGATTTGATGGTGGCTAATAAACCCTAGCAAACCTTCTTCTTTACATTCACAATGCTGGGTTTATGGACAATTAATTGTACAGACATATTTGGATTTAATGTGTGTGATAGGAACTAAAACTCACAAATTTATTATACACTTTCAGCATGTGCTCTTACCCTCTAAGCCATTCTCTTAACACTTCATTGCTATATTTACATATGCTTACTTTTTTTCTAATTGAACAACTTCATTTAAAAAAAACAGATACATGTACAGATTTAAAAGCATTTTTGCATAAAAGTACTTGATATTTTTAAAGGTTGGATAGTATGCCTTAAAATGTAACTAGTTGCAATGAGTATAAGGTACATGTAAAACAAGATGTAACCTGGAAATAGTCAAAGTTTTCTTGGTGTATAAAGATTAAGCATAATGATTTTTCATTTATTTATTTATTTATTTATTTATTTATTTATTTATTTATTTACCTGTGATGTCTTGAAATTTATATAGTCTGAGTTGTTTCTGGGGTGTTCAGAGCTTTCTGGGGTTAGTATCCACTTAACAATGACTGCATATTATATCTGTTCTTTTGTGAATGGGTTACCTCACTCAGGATGATATTCTTTAGATGCATCCATGTTCTTAAGAATTTCATAAAGTCGTTGTTTCTGATGGCTGAGTAGTACTCCATTGTGTAAATATACCATAATTTTTATATCCATTCATCTACTGAAGGACATCTGGGTTCTTTCCAGCTTCTGGCTATTATAAATGGGGCTAATATAAACATTGTGGTGCATGTGTCTTTGTTGTATGTTGGAGATTCCCTGGGGTGTATGCCCAGAAGTGGAATAAGTGGGTCTTTAGGTAGCACTATATCCAATTTTCTGATGAGCCAACAGACTGATTTCCAGAGTGGCTGTACTAGTTAACCACCCCACCAACAGTGGAGAAGTGTTCTTTCTCTGCTTCCTCGACAGCATCTGCTGTCATCTGAATTGTTGACCTTAGCCATTCTGACTGGTGTGAGGTGGAATCTCAGGGTTGTTTTGATTTGCATTTCCCTGATGAATAAGGATTTCAAGCATTTCCTTATATGCTTTTCAGCCATTTGATATTTCTTAATTGAGAACTTTTATTTAGCTCTGTATCCCATTTTTTAATAGGGTTGCTTGATTCTCTGGTGTCTAACTTCTTGAGTTCTTTGTATACCTTGGATATTAGGCCTCTATCAGAGGTGGGATAGTTAAAGATCTTTTCCCACTCTGTGGGCTGCCATTTTGTTTTCTTGACAGTGTCCTTAGCCTTAAAGAAAGTTTGCAAACTCATTAAGTCCCATTTGTCTATCTTTGACCTCAGAGCACCAGCCATTGGTGTTCTATTCAGGAAATTTTCTCCTGTGCCTAAGTATTCTGATGTTTTCCCTATTTTCTCTTTTAATATTTTCAGTGTACTTGGTTTAATGTGGAGATTTTGATCCACTAGCAATTGAGTTTTTACAAGGAGATAAGAAAGGGTCTATTTTCATTCTTCTAAATGTGAGTGCCAGTTATACCAACACCATTTGTTGGAGAAGCTGTCCTTTTCCCACTGAATGTTTACAGCTCCTTTGTCAAAAATCAAGTGACCATGTATGTGAGTACTCATTTCTCGATCTTCTATTCTATTCCATTGATCCAGGTGCCTATCTCTATACCAGTACCATGCAGTTTTTAGCACAATTGCCTTGTAATATAGCTTGAGGTCTGGGATAGTGATTCCTGAAGATACACTATTATTTCACTATTCTAGGTCTTTTGTTATTATAGATGAAATTGCACATTGCTCTTTCCAACTCTATGAAGAATTGGGTTGGAATTTAATGGGGATTGCATTGAATCTGTAGATTGCTTTTGGTAACATGGCCATTTTTACAATGTTGATCCTTCCAATTCATGAGCATGGGAGATCTTTCCATTTTCTGATATCTTCCTTGATTTCCTTCTTTAGAGATGCAAATTTTTGTCATACAGGTCCTTCACTTACTTAGTTAGAGTCACACCAAAGTATTTCATATTGTTTGTGACTAATGTGAAGGGTATCTTTCCCTAAATTTTTCTACCTGTTTTGTCCTTTGAGTAGAGGAAGGCTGCTGATTTGTTAGAGTTAATTTTATATCCAGCTACTTTTATGAACTTGTTTATAAGCTGCAGGAGTTCTCTGGTGGAATTTGTGGGGTAGCTTAAGTACACTATCATGTCATCTGCAAATAGAGATGTTTTTACTTCTTCCTTTCCAATTTGTATCCTTTGATTTCCTTTTGCTGTCTAATTGCTCTGGCCAGGACTTCCAATACTATGGAGAATAGGTAGGGGGAGAGTGGGAAGCCTTGCCGAGTCCCTGATTTTAGTGGGATTGCTTCAAGTTTCCCACTGTTAAGTTTGATGTTGGCTGTTGGTTTGCTGTTTATTGCTTTTATTAGGTTTAGGTATGGGCCTTGGATTCCTGTTCTTTCCAAGACTTTTAACATGAAGGGATGTTGAATTTTGTCAGATACTTTCTCAGCATCTGGTGAGATGACCATTTTGCTTTTTTATTTGAGTTTGTTTTTATGGGGGATTACATTGATGAATTTCTGTATATTAATCCATCCCTGCACCCCAGGGATGAAGCATATTTGGTCATGGTGAATGATAGTTTGATTTGTTCTTGGATTTAGTTTGCAAGGATTTTGTTGAGTATTTTTGCTTCAATGATCATAAGTGATATTGGTCTGAAGTTCTCTTTACTTGTGGAATAGTTTGGAGAGTATTGGTATTATACTGTCAAGAAATTTCTGATAGAATTCTGCACTGAACCCCTCTGAACCTGGGCTTTTTTTGGGGGGGGGAGTGGGAGGCTTTTGATGACTACTTCTATTTCTTTAGGTGTTGTGGGATTATTTAGATGGTTTACCTGTTCCTGGTTTAACTTTCTGTCTGGTATCTGTCTAGGAATTCATCCATTTCCTCCAGATTTTCCAGCTTTGTTGAGTATAGGCTTTTGTAGTAGGATCTGATGATTTCTTTAATTTCCTCAATTTCAGTTTTTATTTCCCCACTTTCCTTTCTGATTTTGTTAATTTTGATAGTCTTTCTTTGCCCTCTAGTTAGTCTGGCTAAGGGGTTATCAATCTTGTTAATTTTCTTAAAGAACCAGCTTTGGTTTTGTTGATTCTTTGAATGGTTATTTTTGTTTCTATTTGGTCTATTTCTGCCCTAAGTTTGATTATTACTTGCCATCTACTCCTCTTTGGTGTATCTGCTTCCTTTTGTTCTAGAGCTTTTAAACGTGCTGTCAAGTTGCTGGTATATGCTCTCTCCAGTTTCTTTTTGGAAGTACTCAGAGCTATGAGTTTTCCTTTTAGAACTTCTTTCATTGTATCCCATAGGTTTTGGTATGTTGTGTTTTCATTTTCATTGAATTCTAGAAAATCCTTAATTTCTATCCTTGTTTCTCCTTTGACCCTGCTATCATTTAACAGAGCATCATGTATTTGCCATGTGTATGTGGGCTTTTTGTTTTCTATGTTGTTATTAAAGACCAGCCTTAGACCATGGTGATCTGAAAGGATGCATGGGAGTATTTCAATCTTCTTATATCTATTGAGGCTTGTTTTGTGACCAATTATGTTATCAATGTTCAAAAAGGTGCTGTGAGGTGCTGAGAAGAAGGTGTATTCTTTTGTTTTAGGATGATATGTTCTATAGATATCTATTAATTCCCATTGGTTCATAACCTCTGCTAGTTTTACGGTGTTCTTGTTCAGTTTCTGTTTTAATTATCTGTCCATTAGTGAGAGTGGGGTATAGCAGTCTAACCACTATTAATATTTGGGGTGCAATGTATTTTTTGAGCTTCAGTAGGATTTATTTTATCAATATTGGTGCTTTTGTATTTGGAGCATGTATGCTAAAGATTGAGAGTTCCTCCTGACAAATTTCCCCTGTAATGAGTAAAAAGTGTTCTTTCTTATCTTTTTTGATAACTTTTGGTTGAAAATCTAGTTTATTCAATATTAGAATGGCCACTCTGGCTTGCTTCTTGGGGCCCTTTGCTTGGAAGGCTTTGTCCCAACCTTTTACTCTGAGATAGTGTCTGTCTTTGTCTCTGAGATGAATTTCCTGTATGCAGCAAAATGCTGGGTTTTGTTTATGTATCCAGTCTGATAGCCTATATCTTTTTAATGTGGAATTGAGTCCATTTATGTTAACAAATATCAAGGAATAGTGCTTTCTATTTACTGCTACTTTTGCTTTTGGAGGTTGAATTGTGCCTGTATGTCTTTCTTGTTTTGGTTTTCTTGCTTAGGAGTTTTCTTGTTTTTACTAGGATGTAGGTCCCCTCATTGTAATGGGTTTTCCACCTATAATTCATTGTAGTGCTGGGTTTGTGGTTAGATATTGTGTAAATTTAGTTTTGTCTTGGAGTATCTTAGCCTCTCCATCTATGGTGATTGAGAGTTTTGCTGGGTATAGCTGCTTGGGCTGGCACCTGTGCTCTCTTAGGGTCTGCAAGATGTCTGTCCAGCCCGTCTAGCTTTCATAGTCTGTTGAGAAATCAGGTGTGATTCTGATTGGTCTGCCTTTGTATGTTACATGACCTTTTTCCCTTACTGCTTTTAGTACTTTTTCTTTGCTTTGTGCACTTGGTGTTTTGACTATTATGTGTTGGGATTAATTTCTTTTCTGGTCCAACCTATTTGGAGTTCTGTAGGCTTGTTTTATGCTCATGGTCATCTCATTCTTAAGGGTAGGGAAGTTTTCTTCTATGATTTTGTTGAAGATATTTACTATGCCTCTTAGTTGATATTCTTCTCCCTCTTCTATTCTTATTATCCTTAGGTTTGGACATTATGGGTTAGGAGCTTTTTGGTTTTTGCTGACTGTTTTTTCTCTGTTTTCAATGTTGTCTTTGGCCCCGGATATTCTCTCTTCCATCTCTTGTAGTCTGTTGGAAATGCTTGCATCTGTGACTCCTGATTTCTTTTTTTAGGTTTGCTACCTCTAGGGTTGTCTCTTATAGTGTTTTCTTTATTGTGTCCATTTCCATTTTAAATTCCTTCTTCCATTCCTTCAACTCTTTGGTTCTGTTTTTCTCTCGTTTTGAGTTCTTTGAGTGTTTTTCTTGTTTCCTCTTTTAAAGCTTCTAATTCTTTATGCTTTTCCTCCCTTTCTTGTTTAAGAATCTCTCTCATCCTCTTTAGGTATGATTTCAGGTCTGAGTCTTATTTTTCTGGAGTGTTTGGCATTCTGCTGTTTGTTGTGATTAGAGAGCTGGGTTCTGGTGCTGCCAGGTTGTCTTGGTTTCCTTGGGTAAGTTCTTTTGCCTTCCTCTTGCCATCTTGTTTTCTGTGTTTATACATGGTCTTCTTCTCAGTGATTGGTTCTTGCCTGTTCCTTGTATCTGGCCTGTGTCCCTGGATCTCGTGCTCCCGGGCTACTCAGAATGCCTTCTCACCAGTCCTGTGTCCCTGGATCTCTGCTGTTCCTGGTGGCAAATGGTCTGAGTGCCCGTTCTCCACTCATAGTACTCTGGCTGGGAATAGTCCAATGTCGGGTTACTGGTTCCCTGATCCAAGCAGGGGGTTGCACACTTTTTGCATGCTGGGTAGAGCTCTCTCTGCAAAGATCTCTCTGCACCCTGTTAGTCGGAACGCCTTCTCACCAGGCCTGTGTCTCTGGATCTCCTTTGTTCCTGGTGGTTGATGGTCCCAATTTCAATTGTTGTGTCTCCAATTTCCTTTCTTTTTCTAGCCCTCTCTGTGCCCCAGCTACTCGCCATGCATTCTCACCAGGCCTGCATACCTGGTTCTCTTTTGTTCCTGGTGGCAAATGGCCTGAGCATTTGGTCAGCACTTCAGGGCCTTCCCGGTGGTAACCGAGTCCCTAAGGCAGAGTTCCTGCTCCTCTAAACCAATGTGGGGGTGTGCTTTTTGTGTGCTCGCCCAATCCTCTCTGTGTTCTGGGTACTTGCAGTACATTCTCACCAGGTCTGCATCCCTGGATCTCTGCTATTCCTACATATCCTTACTGTATTCAGCTATTCTTGATCTTTCCAACTTGTATGAAAAAATACAAACTGTACAATTTATTGAATATAAACTTTTCACTTTAATTTGTGTTTGTAACTTATAATGGGAAGGATCCAACCTCATATTAAAAGAAAAATCTCTGAAGAATTATTAAGAATATCAATGTTTAAATGTATTGCACAAATGTAAATTTAATACCTTTTTGGCATCATTATTATGAAAACTTTAAGATAACCTGATTATTTTGCTGCCCTATTACTAGATTATATGGAAGGCAGATTTGTACATTTTTCTCTTTCATAAAATATCTTAGATTTAGACCTTACTTGGTAAATTTAAGTTATCTTCAAGAGAAATTTAAAAGCAGCACAATAGTACTGATTAATACAGACACACCTGTAGGGTCCAAGGGGGAGAAAAATTCAGAGTCAGAAGATGACTCACTTGTTATGTTCTCTGTCTTGTTGTGTAGAAGGAAGCTTGCAAAAATAACTTAAGAATGTAGGCATGAAATGAAAGGAGGTGAAAGGAAGAAAAAATGAGGGCAAGGAAAGCTTGGTTTCTAGCCAAAAGGAAAGAAAAAAGATAATAAAAATTGGAAATCCATGTTGAAGCAATTTTCTAAAAAGACTAAAATTAGAGTGAGAATCTGTATTCCTTAGACATTGAAAACAGCCCCAATAAACATCAGGAAAAAAAAAAAAACCTTGAGGATATTCTTGGGGGGGACTTATTTCATTTTCTATGTGAATCTTGTGTAAATCTTATGATATTTTAATCATAGTATGAGAAATTTCCTTATATGCTATACATTACTAAAACAAATGTTACAGAGCTGTTATAGCCTCTCATGATTTTTCTATACAATATATGGATATTTATAGGATAATCACACTTCTTGAAGAGTGCAGTGTCAGAAAATGCAACCACATGGCTTGTTCACCATCCAAACATTGGGAAGTCTTTCTCCTAAGAGTAGCCATATATTAGAATAACCAGAGATCTAAATTTTAACTTACAGAGACTTTTTCAGATATTGTTCTGGGAAATATTTGTGAAGGCCCACAATTCTGTTACTTCTAGCAACAATTTTTACATGTTTCTCCCTAGTTTAAGTATTTCCATAGGTTCTTCATATCATGGCAAATTTACTTCAATTTCCATTTAACCCACTATATTTTGCTATTTTGTACATGAGATTCAATGTCTATTTTTCTTTTATGAAAATATCTATCAGTCATACTGAGGTGAATGTTGTCTTAGTGAATTCATGTTCATGTGACTTTATCTGAAATAGACCTATAAAGATGCATTAATAAGAAGCAGAGATTAGTATTTTGACATTTCTTTCCAGAGAATATAGTTTGATCCTTATTGGTATGGTCCCCCCTAAAAATATTTATCAGTGTATGATTTCAAGTGGAGTAAATCTACTTTGTCTTTAAGTAATCTCCCAAATTTCATAAAGCAGCATCTGAGTGTGTTATCTATAAAGTGATGTCAAAGTATAACTAATAAGATAACTTTTAAACCTCTACTGAAATGGACAAGGTTTTTATCATGGAAAATAAGAATTGTCTCTGATGCATTCTCAAAGTTATCACTGTTTAAAGAACTATTGAAAGAATTCAGTGCCAATATATTATTAGCCTTTTCAACAAAACAACTTTATGTGCAACTGCTGTTACTGAATAGAATAATAACTTCAAATCATTAAAGTGCTAACAAGAACTGTATATCATTATTATTTGGTTTAAGTAAGTCTTAGAAATAGTCCCTTTTTGACTACAATAATCTATTGCTTCTCATCAAAGTGATTTCCTTTTTTTTTAACAAACATTTAATGTTTGAGGTTTAAGTAAATATAAACATTAACAATGTTTCTTTTGTTTTACATTATGCAGCTTTTAAATGAAAGGCAACTTGATAAGAAAATGTTGCTGATTGTACAGTCTTAGAATATATTATATAGGTTATCAATCATATTTGAAAAATAATAGATCAAAGAGCTGTTTTGTAGCATGCACTGACTTTTTTTTTCTAAAAGTCATTAGACAAACTTAGGTATCATGGCAAACAAAATGATATGAATAAATGACTTTTCCAATCAAGAAGCTATGATGGTCAATACCATGAGCCAAAGTTTAAATGAGGATATGAGTGAACAGAGACTTGCTTATAAGTATTATTAAAAATTTGTATGTTAGTGACATCTTTTTCTTAACCATGGTGGGAAACATCAGTGTTGGTAGTGAATTCTGGTGCCTGTGAATAAACAAAATTTTTCATAATATAGCTGAGATTAACAACAGTATCATAAGAAATGGAAAGAAATGGCAAGAAGAAAAGAACCTTCCATGAAAAGGGCATTATATACAAAGTTTAAACATAGAGGAATGTTTTGAAGAGATTATTTTAGGAGTTGCATGTATTTTTATATGCTGAGGATATCTGAAATAACTTGAAAATTGTAAAACATGATAGATTTAAGGGAAAGTTTAAAAAGCAGGTTGACATTATGTCATAAAATCCTCAAATCATTATAACTTCAGTATAACATCAATAAATTAAGATTGCTTGACGGGTTTAAATCAGAGTTTTAGAAACATTCTACTACATATATACATAATTGCTTCTAATTAGAATCTGTATGCTAATTGGAATACTATATTTTCCATTATGGAGCACACAGAGTAAGTTAAAATATGTAAGTAATACTATTGAAGATGAATTCCAAAATCTAAGAGTTAATAATGAAAGGAAAAAATGAAAAGTTTTTCTTATTATATATGTATCTCTATCTCTCTATCTATCCCTTTATCTCTATCTATCCATATATATATATATTCAAGCTTATATAAAGGAGTTGCTAAGAATGCATTGCTACATATTATGTTTGGATTATCTTAATGCTGCTGAATTCCAGAGATAAAGTATATGTCAAAAATAAAAGTATTTTAAAGATATATATGAGTACATTTTCAGTTGTAACAAGATGGCCAAACCCACCTCTTTTGGCAATAGTTCTGAAGTCAAATTTATGAATCTTAATAAAAGACTAAAAATTCATACTAAGACTGAAATCTCAAGAATACTGATTTCTTCATAGTGATGGGTTGATATTCTCTGCTTCACATGGATATGAATAGAAGCAGTTGAGTCCTACCTCAAATGAAATTAAAGGATATTTCAAAAGGAGTTTGACATTTCCCTGTGGTCACTTTGATTATTATCTGAATGTGTTGGGTGTTAATGAGTCATGTGTTAAATTTATCATTGTGCCTACCGATTAAAAATTTAAAGTTTTGCAGTGAATGGCCTGCTCTTCTGGAGTTTGTTTACAAAAACAAACAAACAAACAAATAGGATTTTTTTTTCTTCTGAGGGTCAGTTTGGATGCTTCTGGGAAATCAATGCACTGATTAAATTTAAATAAAGGTCAAATTCTTCATTTCCATGTAGGCATCATTATGTTCAAAAATAGAACTTGTTCCTTCCCCTATTCACACCATTTTGTGCAGAGATCAAAGGTCAGGTGGGAAGAAGTGACATACTATTCAGTCTTAAATTTATCAAATAGCTCTTGAGTGCAGTACTTTGTCACGTTCTTGGAAAAAAAAATTATAGAATATTGATAGCAACAAAAACCAACCCAATCATATTGCAGGGTTTGAAAATGTTGAAAGAGAAATAAAAAGTTCCCTCTATTATTTGGGGAGATAGTCCAGTCTGAATTGAAAGCCTCACAGGTAGATAAGATTAAAGATTCAGTCCCTAGGTATTTGTCTTGTTTGTGGAAGTTGAGAAACAGTTGGAAATGGAAACATATCTTACTAAGATGGGTCACCAGGGACAGGCTTTTGAAGGATTTATCTCAGACTAACTTCCAGTCCTTTTATCTGCTTCCTAAGTCAGTTTTATAGAATAAATTTCTAGCCTTAATGTAATATCTCTGTATCGCATTCTGAGACTTATGGGATCATATTACTTTGAGAATACATTGCATTTCTAAGTTGTAATTTATGTAAATAATAGATGTAATGTTGTTAAATTGTTAATGTTTATACCTAGCTCTCTCTGATTACTACAGTTTTTGAAACAGAAAGATATTTATGCATTTTCATAAACATATGTTCCATTCTGTTTTCTCAAATGAGCACAAGGATTAAATCAAACACATATTTTGGAACCATTTAATTTTATATCTTCCCCTCATATCGTATTTGGTCTTGAATCAACTGATTAAAGCCTGTCATCAAGTACGTCAAGTAGAAAATAGAAGCCTAAGTAGATCGTATTATACTACAGACAGTTCTTTATGAAGCCAAGGCCTAGGGTTACAGTTGTCCCAGTGGGTACTGTGACTCAGGTAGCCTCCTGAAGAGAGATGCCCCAGTTGTTTGCTGACACACACATGCGGCAAAAGCATTCCAGCAGCGCTTTAGAACTGTACTCTCCTTATCAACAACCAGTAAGTCGTTGCCCACAGAGGAACCTGCTTTCTCAGAGATGATGCTGGATCCGGTTCACATTTCACCAGTATTTGAGAGTATACAATTTATTCGGAAATTGGGCAGAGGTAAAGGTTAAATAATTAAATTGATAATATATCTAAGATAAAATTACTAGAGATTCACTGAGTTGTGCTAATATTTGGCAAATCAGAAACCCAGTATGGCACTGGACACCAAATATTTGTGTCTCTGATAAACTTTGCTTTTAGCAAACTTCTAAATTTTGAGCTTTTACTTATATTGTCTATATTGTCTAATACTTTCCCTACATTCTCAATCTTCATGTGTTCACCAAGGTGACTTATGAAAATTTTTAGTTCTCATTTTTTTTTTACCTGTAAATTTCACCTTTACAGGGATATGATTCTAAGTTATCTTCCTCAGATCTTCTTAGGCAGAAGTAATTATTTGGACAATGAGAAAAAATAAAATGACCCTTGACCTACAAGAAACTCTATCTATTAATCCTATGGCAAGTTTTAGAATCACATCCAATATATAAATTTGTAGGGCAACAATTCATGATTCATACCATGAAGTGCAAGTTACATGATAGATATAAAAGATATAAATCTTATATCAGGATGAGATATATGATAGATATGAAATCCAGGCTATTGCAGTTTTGGTTATTTGGCTGTAGTTCACATTTTTAGCCTTAGAAATAGATAGCAAGGTGACTGCTAAGTTGTGTTTACTTTATACTTCCAAGATAAGCACATAATTTACCAGGTACTGTTCAAAACCTAGCAGGTACTAGTGAACATTTAATAAATGAGTCAATGCAGGTATGCCCAGTGGGAAATGATTCTATGATTTATGGTAGGGTTTCATCTACTAGTCTACATTCTTGACAACTTTTCTCTTTTTTAAAAGTGATTTTCACATCATTATTTTGTATGTGTACATTCACGCATGCATTTGCATGTACTCTCACATATATGGAGGTCAGAGAACAACTTTAAGAAAATGCTTCTCTCCTTCCATTATGTGGGTTTTGGAAATTGAACTTAGGTTGTTATCCTTGGTGGCAAGTATCTTTCTTTATCTGATGAGCTATTTTTACAGACCTGTCAGTGTCTGTGTTTTATCTTATAATAAGGTTCTTGAATATATTTGCTCTTTTTTCCAGTTGCCTACAACATTGAATAATTGTCAAATATTTCTGTTCTAAGCATTCTACCAATAAAATGAAAGATGAGGAATGTGTTCTCATCATACAGCAATATTACCTTACTTAAAATAATATTTATTCACTGACTGCCCTATAAGACTGTGGTTATGAACTCTGCCAGCATATAGTCACTATTTCTAATGATGACAGAGTACTGGATCTGATGCAGCATAGCTGAGTACCAAGAGAGCAATTTTAGTTTGTGTGGCTCCCTGCTTCCCAAATCTTTCTTGACTTTCAAACTGCCTCTCCTCTAGCACCATTCTTCATTGTATACTGTGTGTTTTAAGAGAACACACTATCTCAGCTGAAAGTCTAAGAGTCCTTGGTAAAACAGTGACTCAGATGCTGGAGGCTGGACATGTTTGTATTACTCCCCACAGAGGTGGACTAATTCTTTCTCTAGGAGTCATCATCCTTCCAACTAGCCTTTTGGCCTTAGTATCTTGTCTCCTGAGTCCAATATTCATAGTAATTATGAATTTTATTTTTCCAATAATGTCTGTAACTCAAATAATTCTTATAATACTTTTGGTACCACTATTTCCTTTTGTTGGCATTCTCTGCACCGTTGACAGAATAGCTATGTAACCTCATTTTTCAGTCACCTACCATCTTCTTCCCATAGGCTTGATCTGCTACCAAAGTGCTTTCCTTGTGCCAGAGTTAAGAATTTCTGAGTATGTCTCACAGAATACATTATATTTTCCATCCATCTTCTAGTTTCCAAGTTTCTAGTGGAGAGTATGGAAACATGTTGAGTACATAGAATGTTTACAATAAATACTGTTCGCATTTATTCCAATAGTATAACATTTTCAAATTATATTTGAACACACAATACATTCATTTTATGAATGCATCTATGCTACAATCTTCTGTATTCTGTGAAGTTTAAGAATATAGACTTTGGTGCATGATCCAATTTTATTTTCAATACCAAAGTTTTGCTCCTGCCTGTTTATATTTGAAACACTTGGGTCATGTGTAAATCTATGTATATTTTCTAAATTAATAATACCCTGACACGTCAGAGCAATACTGGGCCCAAATCCTCTTTAGAGTGATGGACTGTGAATGATTTAGTTAGGTTACTACTAGGCCAGAAAATAACAAATAGCAAATCCATTTCTAAGTAGCATGCTCTGATTTTATAGTTTAAGGCACTGAAACAAAGAAGAATTTAGAGCAAGAAGATTGACTTGGAAGGAAAGAAAATGTAGCATCTTTGGCATCTCAGCATATGACTGGAAAAGAGTATATTTTTAACATCACATTCTTGAAGAGACAGAAATAGATTTTTAAACTGGAATCATGCATTTGAAACAGAGGTGGTGATGTGTACTCTTCCTTGTTCACAAACACAATAGCTGTAAAGTGCCATAAACTGTTGGAATCACCCATTTATTTATGCTTATATTTATAGATTATAGAAAAAGTTTCTTGCATTTTATTTGTTCTCTAAAAGACACACCAGACTTTTATTTTAATAAGGAAACACAGTTGTTAACTGATGTATTTAAGGAAACTTGAATTATAATTTTAGAAAACCATGATCTTCTGAATTCCTACAACATTTGAATAGATTAACTCTGTTGTATCTATGGAACTTGACATAGATTTCACTTTAGGATTTGAACATCAAAATAACTCTGTAGGAAAGTGATGTTACATTCCTTTACCAATGAGGTCACTGAGACTAAGGAAAAATGATTCTTTTAAGATACAAGGTAGCACCAGAATTGGTACAAAATATCCAGTGATCATATATTAATCTTCTCTATTTAACTCTAGGTTTCTGTCTTTATATCATATGTTTGATTCTATAGGTGAGTACAAAGACTGAGAAAAGCTGTCATTCTGTTACTAGCACTTGTAAATATAATTAGTAAACAGGTAAATGAATGATAGTGGATGGAAAGAAATGGGCCAATTACCCAGATAAGTATAACTTACTATTTCCATTCATGTGTAAAAATATGGAAAATACTGGATATTTTAGAAATGAGGCAGAATGTGTCAAGATGTGGTTGGACCAAAATAAGTATTCTTTAAATAGTGTATCTGGAGTAAGAAGATGGTTCCATTGATATAGGAACATGCTACCCAGCGTGGTAACATGAGTGTGATCCATGATGACCATATAATGGAAGGAGAGAACTAATTCTAAATGTTGTCCTCTGATTAGTACACTTATTTAGTGTCATGCACATGCAGTGACACAGATATACAGAAAGACATACACACACACAAACATACACAAACACAAAAAGAGAGCATAAATGAATATGAAAAATATATCTCCATTAATTTCAAAATCTGCTCTTGTTTTTTACGGTGCTAGAGAGATGGCTCTGTGGTTAAGAGCACCGACTGCTCTTCCAGAGATCTTGAGTTCAAATACCAAAAACCACATGGTGGCTTACAACCATCTGTAATGTGATCTGATGCTGTCTTCTGGTGTCACTGAAGACAGCTACAGTGTACTTATAATAAATAAATAAATAATAAATAAATAAATAAATAAATAAATAAATAAGTTTTTTAAATACAGCCTGCCATATGCTATATTTAATATGAATGTGCCTGGCTGGAAAGCTGAATATATTTCTTGCAAATGAACTTAAAATTTTTTAGATATTGCAACAAGGAAGATGCTTATTGTAATACTATTCTTGTTAAAGCGATATTCTGGTTTCCTGGCTGTCTGAAATCTTTACCTAAGTGTTCAGCTTTTAGAGGAAAGAACATGTGCTAGAGAATGATGAAAAGACTCTCATCTAGGCAACTTCATTATTTTTTTTTAAATTGGCTGTATTTTCTTTATTTAAATATTTCTTAGGTAGTACTATATCTAATTTTCTGAGGAATCGCCAGACTGATTACCAGAGTGGTTGTATCAGTTTACAATCCCACCAACAGTGGAGAAGTGTTCCTCTTTCTCCACATCCTCGCCAGCATCTGCTATCATCTGAGTTTTGGATCTTGGCCAATCTGACTGGTGTGAGGTGAAATCTAAGGTTTGTTTTGATTTGCATTTCCCTGATGGCTAAGGATGTCAAGCACTTCCTTAGATGTTTCACAGCTCACACACTGCATTAAGTTCAAGAAAAAAAAATATGCTCAATCCTTACACAGCAAGAAAACTTTGACTAATTCCGGGCTACATCCAGTTTTACATGTACTTTTTGCTCATTGTAACTAGTAAGACCTTAATGCACACTATTAAACCTTTGGAAAAAAAAAAAGCCAAGCACTGAAAAAAATGTATTCGTATACTTTTATGCAAAATTGCTTAAAATTTGTTCATTTATCTTTGTTTTTTAAAATAAAGTTGTTCAAAAAAATAGAAAAAGACAGTTCTCAAAGAAAATATTCAGCAAGAGTAAGCTAGCAAGATGTTATGAGATTTATATAAACACTGTAAAAAATAAATATTTTTAATTACAAATTAGCTTCATTTGCCCACTTAACCTGCTTGGGGGAGGGAACTGCAAGTGAGGCATCTCTTTTATCATATTGGCCTGTAGACCTGTCTGTAGGCATTATCTTAATTGCTGTTTCATATAGGAAGCCCCAGAACACTTTGTGTGCGTCCATCCTTGGGATGATGGACCTAGGTTATATGATCAGAGTAGTAGGCTGTCATGATTGATATTTCAGTTAGGTTTTTGCTCAAATTTCTGTCCTGTCTTATCTCAATGTTAAAATGTGATATGAAAGTGTAAACCAACTTCGACTCATAAATGTTAAAATCTGAAAGAACTGTGCAGGAACAAAAATGGAGAAGAGTCTGAGGAAAAGAAGGTTCAGCAACAGGACCAAAGTGGGATCCAACTCAAGGGAAGGCCCCAAGGCCTGACAATGTTACTGAAGTTATGGAGTACTCAAAAAAAAAAAAAAAAAAAAGAAAAGAAAAAAAGAAAAGAAAAGAAAACCTATCATGACTGCCCACCAAATGTCCTGACAAGCAGCTAAAAATGTCAGATGCAGATATTTGCACCGGACCAATAGACAGAAGCTGCTGATCTTGGATTCAATTATAGAAAAGCTGGAAGAAGCTGTGGAGCAAGGTGACCCTGTAGGAGGATCAACAATCTCAACTAACCTGGACCCTCGAAATCTCTCAGACACTGGATCACCCACCAGGCTTATACACCAGCTAATGTGAAGCTTCCCACCACATATACAGCAGAGGATTGTTGGGTCTGGATTTAGTCAGAGAAGATGCAGATGACCTCAAGAGACCAGAGGCCCCAGGGAGTGGGGAAGACTAGTGGGGTGGGTCACAGGGGTGGGGACATCAGTGTTGAGATGGGGGAGGGGAGGAGGAGGATTGGGGCACAGAACAGTCAGAGGGTAGAGCAGGAGGGGGATAAAATCTGAACTATCATCTTGAGTGAGGTAGCCCAGTCACAAAATAATACTCATGATATGCAATCACTAATAATTGGATACTAGCCCCAGAAAGCTTTGAGTACCCAAGAAACAACTCACAGACCAAATAAAGCTCAAAAAGAAGGAAGGCCAAAAAGTGGAAGCCTTAGTCCTTCCTAGAAAAAAAAAATAAGTGTACACCATTCTCTCAGAGTGAGGTACACCTAGACATTAAATCATTAATAATTCAAGAGCTAAGAAGACAGCCTTGTGGCAATACTTGGTATTTAAAAATCATTATGTTTAATCTTTACACACCAATAAAACTTTGACTATTTCCATATTATGTTTTGTTTTATATGTAATTTATGTTCATTTTAACTAGTAAGATTTCAATGCATAGTATCAAACTTTTAAAAAATTAAGTACTGACAAAAATGTATTCATATAGTTTTATGCAAAAATGCTTTTAAAATCTGTACATTTATTTCTGTTGTTAAAATAAAGTTGTTTAATAAAAAGAAGAAGAAGAAAAGAAAAACAAAAATAAAAACCAAAAACCATAAAATAGAAGTGACTGTCTCAGGGAAAAAAAATCAATTCCCAAAGGAGAAGCAGATATTGAAATGAACCTATTAAAATACCCCAAAGGAGAGTAGTTGGATTATATTTAATAGTAATAAAAATAATATGAGAGTAGATACTAAATTGTGTAGTAAAAATTAATTACTGAATTATTGTATAAAACACTTCTATTCATTTGGAGTCAGAAAAAACTCAGGATAGTAAAAACTATTCTCAACAATAAAAGAACTTCTGCAAAAATCCCCATCCCCAACCTTAAGCTGTATTGCAGAGAAATACTGATAAAAACTGTATGGTATTGTTACAGAGATAGGAAAACATTGCTGTTAGGACAAAACAGCAACCAACAGAAAGAGAAAAGATCTTTGCCAATCCTACATGTGATAGAGGGCTAATATCCAATATATACAAAAACTCAAGAAGTTAGACTTTAGGGAATAAAATAACTCTATTAAAAATGGGAGACAGCTAAACCAAGAACTCTCAACTGAGCACTATCCAATGGCTGATAAGTACCTTAAAAATGATCAAAATCTTTAGTCATCAGGGAAATGAAAATCACAACAACCCTGGGATTCCACCTCATACCAGTCAGAATGGCTAAGACCAAAAGCTCAAGTGACTGCAGATGTGGGCAAGGATGTGGAGAAAGAGGAACATTTCTCCATTGTTGGTTGGATTGCAAGATGGTACATCTACTCTGGAAATTGGTCTTGTGGTTCCTCAGAAAATTAGACATAATACTACCTGAAAACCCATCTATATCACTTCTGGGCATGTACCCAAAAGATACTGCAACATATAACAAGGACACATGCTCCATTATGTTCATAGCAGCTTTATTTATAGCCAAAAGCTGGATAGAATTCAGATATTCTTCAACAGAGTAATGAATACAGAAAAGTGGTATATTTATACAATGCAGTACTAATCATCTATTAAAAAATAATGACTTCATAAAATTCTTAGTCTATTGGATAGAACTAGAAGATATCCTGAGTGATGTAATAACATTTCTCCTCCCCCCTCTCTCTCTCTCTGTCTCTCTCTGTCTCTCTCCTCTCTCTGTCTCTCTCTCTCTGTCCCTGTCTCTGTCTCTGTCTCTCTCACTCTCCCTCTCTTTCACACACACACACACACACACACACACACACACACACACACACACACACACACACGGTATGCACTCACTGATAAGTGTATATTAGCCCAAAAGCTTAGATTACTCAAGATACAATTCACAGACCACATGAAACTCAAGAAGAACACATACCCTAGAGTGGATGCTTTAGTCCTTCTTAGAAAGGGGAACAAAAACATTCACAGACAGAGATAAAGAGACAAAGTTAGAAGAGGAGACTGAATCAAAGGCCACCCAGAGACTGTCCCACCTGGAGATCCAGCCCATATTCAGCCACCAAACCCAGACATTATTGCTGATGCGAAGAAGTACATGCTGACAGGAGCCTGATACAGCAGTCTCCTGAGAAGCTCTGCCAGATCATGACAAATACAAGGAGGATGCTCACAACTAACCATTTAATTGAGAACAGGGTCCTAAATCCAGGAGTTAGAGAAAGGTTTGAAGGAGCTGAAGGGGTTTGCAACCCCATAAGAACAACAATGCTAACATACCAGAGCTCCCAGGGACTAAATCACTATCCAAAGAGTACACATGAATCCATGGATTCATTGATCCAGCTGCACATGAAGCAGAGGATAGCATTGTTCGGCATGAACGGGAGGAGAAGTCCTTTGTTCTGGCAAGGATAGATGCTCCAGTGTAGGGGATAGGGAGTTATCTGATAAAAATCTAAATATATACAAATAAAATCACTGTGCAGTGCTGAAACATAGGTCAGCATAAAATCTTACTTGTTGCTTGTTAGCAGTCTTAGAATATTCTTGAACAAGAGTGTAAATGTATGCATTTCTTTTATAACTCAAGCAACATAACGGTTTTAGAATATTGTAAAAATCTTCTAGTTGTGGAAATATATACATTTTATCTAATATATATATTGTAATGTTATTAATTGTTTTATATATACATATATTTATGTATTTATATATTTTATGCAATAGGCTGCATATAGTCTCTATTATAATTCTATCATATATATATATATATATATATATATATATATATATATATATATATATATTATCTCTTTATAAATCTATCATCTCTCTACCCATCATCTCTTCACCTATCTATCTATCTATCTATCTATCTATCTATCTATCTATCTATCATCACTTCATGATCTATCAGTCTCTCATCTCTGTGTTTCTAACATCTGTTTATCTAACTCTCTATCATCTATCATCTATAACCTATCTATTCTTTACTCTATTATCTATCTGCCCACCCCTTCATCATCACCTCTCTATCCATCCACCTATCTTCTACTTATTGACCTATCATCCCTCTATCCATCTAACATCTCCTTATTTATCTATATATCATTTTTCTATCTATCCATCTATCATTGTCATCTATGTATCCATCTTCTCTCTACTATCATCTATCCATAATTTAGTACTTCTTTTCATCACTTTTAAAATTATTCCTAGTTAACTTATATTACAAATATAAAAAATAAACAAAAATGTATTCAGAGTATATATGACTCAAATAGGACAACGATTTCAAAGCTCATTACTTGGAACATCAAACTGATAAACACAAATTTATGGTTTTCACATCTTTTCTCTCTTGCTCATCAGTGATTTCCTGATATGAGAAATTTAAGACTATTCTTATAATGCCCATTTTCTCTAAATTTTTGAAAGCATATAATATTGTATGATTACCAATTTCCAAAATAGTTCCAATAATGATTTTTTTCTATAATTGAAAGCTTCATTTAGACTTCTCCATATTGTATGAACACTTAAGGAATGAAAAATAAAATCACAGAATTTTGGAATAGTATAGCCTTGATTATTAATGACATTAGGTATCTGATATGTTTTACCATTTGGAATTACATCATATGATAGAAGTCAACTGTTGTAGTTTGAATGGCCCTATATAAGGGATCACACATATAACAGGGAAGCCCTCAGCCAATATCTATTGAGTTGAAATTAAGTGATTTTTAATTTTAATTTTAATTATTTTTTATTTATTTACATTTCAGATTTTGCCCCCTCCTGTTCCCCCACATTCATCCTATTCTCTTTCTTCCTTGCCTCTCTCATACCCCAACAGGCACCCCCCTTCTCTGGGGCCTCAAGTGTGTACAGGATTAGATGTATTCTTTCATACTGAGGACAGGCAAATGTGTGTGTGTGTGTGTGTGTGTGTGTGTGTGTGTGTGTGTGTGTGTGTGTGTGTGTATACATGCCAGGGACCTCAAACCAGCCTTTGTATGCTACCTGGTTGGTAAGTAGGTCTCTGGGAGCTCGCAGGGGACCAGGTTGGTTGAAACAGCTGGTTTTCTTATGTGGGGTCACCCTTTCTTTCAGCTCCTTCAATCCTTCCCTTATTTTCTCCATAGAGGTTCCCAACTTTAGTCCAACAGTTAGTTCGGTGCAAATATCTGCATCTGTCTCAGTCAGCTCTTGGTAGGGTCTCTTGGAGGACAGACATGTTAGGGTCCTATCTGTAAGCATAACATGGAATCAGTATACAGTGTTAGTCCTTGGTGCCCCTCGTGAGATGAATGCCATGTTGGGCCAGTTACGGGAAGGTAAGGAAACAGTAAAGACCTTCCAGATTTGGTCAAATTAGCAGGCGAGTGTATTGGAAAAGACTGCTTTTGCAGACACCCACCCACACACACACACACACACACACACACACACACACACACAAATTGTACAAATTTTCTTTTGTTTAATTTTCTACAAAACACTTTTGGTATATAAGGACTAGAGAGTTCAAACATGATATTTATGGATGATGGAGATAAGGGGTAAGATGATAATTAAAAGTACAAGAAGAAATTGATATGATAGGGAAGTTTATAGATAGGCTTTGTATAAAATGCATGTGAAAAATATTTGAAAAACTGGGTTATAGTAAATCTATAATTTTTTCAGAATAGATATAAGGATTTTAGGGTTTCCTGGCTGCCTTTTCTGCTATCCCATTGATACTAAAATTTGGTTCAACTAATGAGGTTGCTTTCTTAACTTGTGGTTTGTATCTTGTTGTATGATAAAATAACAACCAAAACCAACTTGATGGTTGGATATTTAGTTTACACTTAAAAATACTTAATCTATTTTTTGATATAGCATTTTACAATTAGACAATTTTATTAAAAACAGAGATAAATGTACAGATTTTAAGAGCATTTTTGCTTAAAACTATACAAATATATTTTTGTCAGTACTTTTTTTTTAAAAAAGGTTTCATAGTATGCATTGAAATCTTATTAGTTACAATGAGCATAAAGTACTTGTAAAACAAAACAATGTGGAAATGGTCAAGGTTTTCTTGGTGTGTAAAGATTAAACATAATGATTTTTTAATACCAAGAATTGCCACAAGGCTACATTCGTAGCTCTTGAATTATTAATGATTTAGAGTGTACCACACTCTGAGTGGGTTCTGTACACTTATTTTTTTTCTAAGAAGAACTAATCTTTACTCTTTTTTTTTTTTAATTGAGCTTCATGTGGTCTGTGAGTTGTTCCTTTTATGACTGGGTTACCTCACTCACTCAGGATGAAATTCTCTACATCCATCCAATTGCCTAGGAAATTTGTAAAATCATTGTTTCTAATAGCTGAGTAGTACTCCATTGCATAAATGTACCACAATTTCTGTATCCATTCATCTGCTGAAGTACAACTGAGTTCTTTCCATCTTCTGGCTATTATAAATAAGGCTGTTATGAACATGGTGGAGCATGTGTCCTTATTATATGTTGGAGCATCTTTGGGATATATGTCCAGAAGTGGAATATCTGGGTCTTCAGTCCAGAAGTGGAATATCTGGGTCTTCAGGTAGTACTATGTCCAATTTCCTGAGGAGCCTACAGACTGATTTCCAGAGTAGTTGTACCAGCTTACAACACCTCCATCAGTGCAAGAGCGTTCCTCTTTCTCCACATCTTTGTCAGCATTTGATCGGAGTTTTTGATTTTAGCCATTATGACTTGTGTGAGGTGGAATCTCAGGTTTGTTTTGATTTGCATTTCCCTGATGACTAGGGATGTTGAGCATTTCCTTAGGTACTTCTCAGTCATTCAATATTTCTCAGTTCTTTGTTTATCTCTGTACCCCATTTTTTTTAAGAGAAGTGTTTGATTCTCTGGAACCTAACTCCTTGAGTTCTTTGTAAATATTGGATATTAGCTCTATATCAGATGTGGGATTGGTAAAGATTCTTTCTGAGTCTGTTGGCTGCCATTTTGTTTTCTTGACAGTGTCCTTAGCCTTAAAGCAACTTTGCAATCTCATTAAGTCCCATTTCTTGATCCTTGGTCTTAGAGCACAAGCCATTGGTGTTCTGTTCAGGAAAATTTCCCCTGTGTCTATGTGTTCTAAGCTTTTCCCCACTTTCTCTTCTAATAGTTTCAGTGTAGCTGGCTTTATGTGTAGATTTTTGATCCACTTGCACTTGAGCATTGTATAAGGAGATAAGAAAGGATGTATTTTCATTCTTTTGCATTCTGACTGCCAGTTGAACCAACACCATTTGTTGAATAGGCTATCTTTCTCTATTGCATGTTTTCAACTCCTTTGTCAAAGATCAATTGACCATATGTGTGAGAGTTCATTTCTGGATCTTCTATTCTGTTCCATTGATCTACCTGTCTATCTCTATACTAATATCATGTGGTTTTTAACACAATTGCTTTGTAATATAGCTTGAGGTCAGAGAAGATGATTCCCGCAGAAGTTTTCTTGTTGTTGAGAATAGATTTCGATATTTTAGGGTTTTTTTATTATTCCAGATGAATTTGCAAATTTCTGTTTCTAACTCTATGAAGAATTGAGTTGTAATTTTGATGAGAATTGCGTTGAATCTGTAGATTGTTTTTGGGAGGATGGTCATTTTTACAATATTGTTCCTTCCAATTCATGTGCATGGGAGATCTTCTTCAATTTCCTTCTACAGAAATTTGAAGTTCTTGTCATATAGATCTTTCATTTGCTTAGTTAGGGTCACACCGAGGTATTTCTTATTGTTTGTGACTATTGTGAAAGGTATATTTTCTCTAATTTCTTTCACATCATGTTTGTCCTTTGAGTAGAGGAAGGCTATGGGTTTTTTGAGCTAATTTTAAATCCTTACACTTTGCTGAAGTTGTTTATCAGCTGTAAAAGTTCTCTGATGAAATTTTTGGGGGGTCATTTAAGTATACTCTCATCTCATTGGCAAATAGTGATATTTTGACTTCTTTCTTTCTGATTTGTATCATTTTGATTTCCTTTTGTTGTCTAACTGCTCAATTGACTGATTGCTCTGGCCAGAACTTCCAGTTCTATATTGACTAGGTATAGGGAGTTTGGACACCTTGTCTAGTCCTTGATTTTAGTGGGATTGCTTCAAGTTTCTCACCATTGGCTACTGGTTTGCTGTATATTTCTTTTACTATGTTTAGGTATGGGGCCTTGGATTCCTGATCTTTCAAAAACTTTTAAAATGAAGGGATATTGAATTTTTTAAATTGCTTTCTTGGCATCTAGTGGGATGATCATGTGTTTTTTTTTTTTTCTTTGAGTTTGTTTATATGGTGGTTTACTTTGATGGAACAATTCTCAGGTAAAAGGTTTGAGAAAGGTGGGTTTCCCCATCACCCTAGTGGGAGCCATGTTAACATACTTGACTTGGTTTCTTCAGGATGTTTCTTGCTACTCTTTGTCATTCAAGGTAATGTCACCATCTGCTTTTGGTCCTGGTAGTTGCTTTGATCTTTGATCCTTGGTGTCTGTTGCTTTTTATAGATCCCCCCCAACAGGGTTATATATTGTCATGCATTCGCCTTGTCTTCTAGACCCAAAAGGAGATAAATATAGCATGTACTCACTGATAAGTGGATGTTAGCCCAAAAGCTCGGAACACCAACAATTTAACTCATGGACCATATGAAGCTTAACAAGAAGGAAGATTGAAGTTAGGATGCTTTAATCTCACTTAGAAGGGGAAAGAAAGTAGTCACAGGAGGCAGAGGGAGGGAGGGATCTTGGTATAAGAAGGGACAAGGAGGAAAAAAGGAGGGAAAAATGAGGTATGAGAAAAGACAGGAGTAAACTTATTCTTAATTCATTTAGACATTTAAACCTTTATTTAGAAATAATGCTGCTGCTGTGACTCATGCTTGTTTCATAATATGTAAAGTTGCCCTAAACAACTCTGTTGATTGTATCTCCACTTTAATCTATATGGTCAGTGCTTTTTTTTTTTTTCTGAATTGCCTAAAACTGATGATTATAAGGATATCTATATCACATAAATAAACAAATGATGCCAATCACATTTTAAATACTCATTAGAACACAGTTATTTTTGGTGAACATGAAAGTAGTATTTTTGGGACAATTGTTATACTGTTCTGTGAGCATACCTACTGTTTTCACATACATACTCCTTATTTTTGGTTTGAATTAGAATGTCCCCCACAGGTACATACATTTCAATACTTGGTTCCCATCTAGTGGAACTATTTGAGAATGATTAGGAGGTCTGTTATCACTGGAAGAGGTATATCACTGGGAGTGGGCTTTAAGATTTCCAAAACCCATGCCATTTCCTCTTACCATCCCCTCTGCCTTGTGTTAGTACAATCATAAGCTCTCTGCTACTGCTCCAGTGCCATACTGCCTGTTATCAAGATTCCTACTGTGATGGTCAGATATTTAACCTGTGGAAATGTAACCTCCAATGCATTCTTTCTTCTAAGAGTTCCCTTGTTTGTGAAGTCTCCTAACAATAATACAAAAGTAACTAAGACACACCTCTTAATATATTTTTGACTTTGGAATTCAATTTGGTATTCATTTTCTCATAACATGTTTAGTGATGAGGAATATGTGGGTCCTATAAAAACATATAAATCATATTGCATAAGATCATATGGTAATGTTATTACTGTTAGTACAATTTCTACTATAAGCCCACAACATCAATGAGAAACTATTTCTGAATATAATGTCCAAGTTTAAGCCTAAATATGTTCACTGTTTCTGTTTCTTTCACTTTACTACCAAACTTTGCTCATTTCAACCAATGTTCTTATCATTATGACCATAATGGTAATCAAACTGCCAGCTCATACTTTTGTAAGTAAACTGTAAAACATTCTAAGCTCTGGCAGTCTAGAATGACAAAGGCCAAAATTGTGAAAACAATTTTAAGTTAAAATATTAAATCATATTTGCTCTTATGTACTTGTCAAAAACATGCAGTTATAAACTTATACAGCCGAGATTAACTAATGATGGTTTACACAATCCAAATATGCTACAGAGATTAGTTTTTAATATCTTGAAGATTGTCTTTGGAAAATTGGAATTAAATATTTATATAGATAATTACTTTTGAATAAAAAATACATAGGTTCTGAGTTCCTTTGATTTTCTGACAATCTAGGACAACTGTTCTGTTTTGTTTTGTAGAGCCTATATACTTGACCTATCTCTCCTAGATGATATGAATGCATTTTATTCTTGGTCATAATTAGAATTTGTTTTGTTTGACTCAGTTGATACTTCATTAAGGGCTTACATATATTTTAACATTAATTTCTTTTTATAAATATGCAATTATTTCAGACTTAAAATGGATTATTCAAGATGTAATTGTTATTTTCTAGATTGGTTGTGTTGCTATTTTTTTTTGTAACTGTATAAACACAGGTGTGTATTTGCTGACATTTTGCTTATTTGGATAGAAAAATAATAATTTCCAGAACAGCCAACATTTACAAGCTCTCAAGACCAGGGACTGGATTTTATTCATCTATTTCTACTCCTCATAATTGAGAAAAGTGGCTTTCACAGGAAGGTATGTAGAACATGATGACAGCATTGAACAGTTCTTTATATTCAGGTATCCTCAGTGAAGATACTGCTTTCAAATCCCAATTTACCCAAGGTCTTTAAAGCATTGTCATATGAAAAGCAATGAAATATCATGATGAATTTATTGAGTGCTTTATAATGCCATTGGACAACAAAGAAATATTGCTCAAACACTTTTAGTGCTTATGTGAGTGTTCATTTTCATGCCCTTATTATAGACAGCACAATGATATCTTCACACATTAACACTACTTCAAAACCTGAGCATTATAAGGATGTGTACTTCAGTAAAGACTTACACTCCAACTACACTTGTGGTGCTTCTATCAAGAATATTCTTGAATATCAACCTTCCATTATTTATTTCCTCTGAAACTATGTATAAATTGTTTTTCACATGGTGTCTTCTCTTCCTGTTTCCTCACACAGACTATTCAAATCATCTCTATATGACTAAGTCTTTTCTGGAAATTTAATCATAGACAGCGGTATCACTTTGCTTTAATTTTGAAAGAGCAGTTGCTCTCAGAAAAACACTATAAAACAAGCATATTTAGTATCCAATTACATTTTGTAACTTACTAGTATGTAAGTAGAGAAAAAATTGGATATGTATTAATATTAAATTTTTGCATATGAATTCATCATTCAGGGTTGCCATAAAAAGGTATACTGAATACATGATTGTGTATATATATTCTTCAGATTTATGTGGGGTTGAATTCCAAAATCAGATGTCAGCAAGTTTTATTTTTTCATATGACCTTCCTTCTTCATTTTGATATCTTGATATAGCTATATATTTATCTGTGTATCTGCATCTAAATCTCTTCTTATAGGGGTGTCACTCATGTCTCTCCAGTTATTTTATATAACACAATACTTTTGAGGGGTTTTTTTTTATCTGTTTGCTTATTTGTTGTGTCTCCCCCCCCCCAAGCTAGTACCTTCACTTATTTTTTTGTTCAATTTATGTTTTTGTCTTAATTCTGATTTTTCTTTCTTTTCTATAGCTTCCATGAATGAATAACTAATTTCTTTGTAGTAAAAGTTTGAGGTGGATGATTGACATTAGATGTTCAAGTTTAGAGGTTGCAGTTATGGTTCTATGGTTAGAGCATTGACTTATTTTTCTTAATTTCTTTTATTGGATATTTTCTTTTACTTACATTTCAAATGTTATTCCCTTTCCTATTTTCCCCTCTGTAATCCTCCTATCCCATCACCCTTCCCCTTCCTCTATGACAGTGCTATTCCCACCCACTCTTTCCCATCTCCCCACCTTGACATTTCCCTACACTGGGATATTGAGCTTTCACAGGGGCAAGGACCTCTCCTCTTGTTGATGCCTGATAAGGCTATCCTTTGCTACATATGTTGCTGTCTCTCTGAGACTAAACCACCAACCAAATTGTACAAATTTATCTTTTTAATTTTTTAATTAAAATTGTATTTCATGTGTATACACACTTGTCCACATTTGACTCATGCATGCAGGGTGCATGTGGAGGACAAAAGCAAATTTAGTTCCACTGGACCTAGAACTACAGGTTGTTAAGTAGTCTGGGTTATGGGAACTGAACTTGGGTTCTCCTCACAAAGACTTTATGCTGCTACTGTTGAGCCACCTCTCTGCAGCTAATTTATTTTATCCATAAATATGCTGTTTCTCAATAAAGGCAGAGGTAAACATATTGCTATAATCTTATCTGAAAATATTTTTGTGATGTAGTTTATCCTATAACAGAGTTCATATCACAAAGAATCGTGCCCAGAAAAGTTGTATAACTTCGATGTAGTAGATTACTGCCACTATTACCAAAATATCTGATGGAAACTTTTTAAGGGAGAATGTGGTAATTTTTTTCTCATGGCTTAGAATTTTGTATTAGAGTGGGCAGCATACTATGTAGAGTGGCTCTTATCATGCTTCTTGGGAATTTTGAGATCGCCAGTGTTTAAATAGCACAGGGTGGGAAACAAAGACTGGGTCACAGATCTCAAGCAAATAATCTATGTCCATTAACAAAGCTCCATTCAATACAACCTGTGTATTCTTCAAGTTAGATTGACAAGCTGTGAGTAAATATTCAAAACACAGGCCTGTTATATATACTTAATATTAAAACTATAACCTTCTGCCCTTGGTCTCCATAGATTCATTGTCATTTCATAATACAAATTATATGACATTCAGTCCTGCTTCAAGATAATAATTTCAATTCTAATAATAAAATAGTTTCATAATTTTAATAATACCAACATTATTCAAGATTTCAAGGTCTCTTCAGAGACTCAACACGAACTTTAGTTATAAGATCATATAAAATAAAAATAAAAAGGTACTACAAATTTCCAAAGAACATAATGTTAAAATAATCATCCCTATTCCAACTGGGAGGAACAGCAAGAAGGAAAGATACAAATAAAACCTAGCAGTCCAAGCACTATTCCCTTTCTAGTATGATGGTGGCATTTGTGTGAACATTCAAATTCTGTTTCCTTCAGGCTTGTCTTTGAGCTTTTCAAATCTCATGGGCAGGCATTCCTTGATTCTGGAATTTCCAACATCCTGTGGTCTCCATTGCAATTCAGGTGTTCACCTTGATGCCTTCATATATAGACCATTCAGTAACCCAGCTAGGGAATCCAGCCTTACTACATATTGCAAAGCCTGAAGTTTCTCTCTAAAATCCTTTTGAAAGCATTCATAACCCTGTAAACTTTGCATTCTTCTTCGTCCATGTGAAACCAACATGAAACGGACAATGTCAAGTTCTGCTGCTAGTTTAAGGTGGAGCTTGGTCCTCTTAAACCACCACAGTGAAGTCTTCTGATTTCCTGGTTAGGTTTGCTTTCATACTCTGGCGTTTTTTGGGGCAATATCCTTTCAAGTGATCAGCTTTGCTCTAAAGAATTTGTCATGTTCCTATCCTGGAGCTCTCAGTAGGTACACTCTTTACACCAAACATCCTTTCCTATAGTTTTAGTTCAAAATGTGAGACTTATATTCAAGGGCACCAATTCATTTAACAATCACTTGGGTTTTGTCCAAACTTTTTCTGACTATGTCTTTAAATATCTTCAAACACTTCTGTGGCCAAGTCACACATGTTTTACATCTTCATGTTTTGCATATTGCTCTTGATTTCTCTTACAGGCCTCTGTTGATGCAGCCACAGCAATCTAGTCTAAATGGTATGCTGTCTAGAAGATCCATCTCCCACTGAATTAGTCTATTAATTTTTAACTCAGTTTAATTCAGGTACTTCTGACACAGGCAAAATAGATTCAGATACATTACCTAGATGTAACAAGGTTTCTAGATCTGATAAGATCTTATTTTCATCTCAAACACATGAGCATGGCCTCCTGGACCAGCAGTTCCCAAGGAATAGGGCTGGGGAGACTCCCAAGTAGCCAGGGGGCAGGGAGATCTCTGCCTAGTGCGCACAGAAAGCGCGTCCCTGCCCTTCCTGATCCAGGAACCAGGAATACAGCATTGTGACCTCTGTTCCCACCTGGCTGCTTTGGGGCTTAGAACAGGGCTCGGACCATCTGCCACCTGGACGAGTGGAGATCCAGGGACACAGGCCAGGTACAAGGGAAAGGCAAGAACATATCACTGACAACAAGATGGCAAGAGGAAAGCAAAGGAGCATAAACCAAGGAAACCAAGACAACCTGGCAACACCAGTACCCAGCTCTCCCATCACAGAAAACAGCAGAATGCCAAACACTCCAGAAAAAGAAGACACATATCTAAAATCATACCTCAAGACGATGATAGAGATCCTTAAACAAGAACGGGAGGAAAAGCAAAAAGAATCAGAAGCTTTTAAAGAGGAAACAAGAAAAATACTCAAAGAACTCAAAGAACTAGAGGAAAACAGAACCAAAGAGATGAAGGAATGGAAGAAAGAATTTAAAACGGAAATAGACACAATAAAGAAAACACTAAAAAAAAAAAAAAAAAAAAAAAAACCTAGAGGTAGAACACCTAAAAAATAAATCAGGAGTCACAGATGCAAGCATTTCCAATAGACTACAAGAGATGGAAGAGAGAATCTCGGGGGCCAAAGACAACATTGTAAACATACAAAAAACAGTCAGAGAAGATGCAAAAACCAAAAAGCTCCTAACCCAAAATGCCCAGGAGATCCAGGACACAATGAGAAGACCAAACCTAAGGATAATAGGAATAGAAGAGGGAGAAGAATATCAACTAAGAGGCACAGTAAATATCTTCAACAAAATTGTAGAAGAAAACTTCCCTACACTTAAGAATGAGATGAGCATGAGCATAGAAGAAGCCTTCAGAACTCCAAATAGGTTGGACCAGAAAAGAAATTCCTCTGGACACATAATAGTCAAAACACCAAGTGCCCAAAGCAAAGAAAGAATACTAAAAGCAGTAAGTGAAAAAGGTCAGGTAACATATAAAGGCAGACCAATCAGAATCACACCCGATTTCTCAACAGAGACTATAAAAGCTAGAAGAGCCTGGACAGACATCATGAAGACCCTAAAAGAGCACAAGTGTCAGCCCAAGCTGCTATACCCAGCAAAACTATCAATCACCATAGATGGAGAGATAAAGATATTTCAAGACAAATCTAAATTTACACAATATCTGACCACAAACCCAGTACTACAATGAATTATAGGTGGAAAACCCAACACAATGAAGGGAACTACATTCTAGCAAAAATAAGAAAACTCCTAAGCATAAAACCAAAAGAAGAGGCACAGACACAACTCAACCTACAAAAGCAAAAGTAGCAGTAAATAGCAAGCACTATTCCTTGATAACTGTTAACATAAATGGACTCAATTCCACATTTAAAAGATATAGGCTATCAGACTGGATACATAAACAAAACGCAGCATTTGGCTGCATACAGGAAACTCATCTCAGAGGCAAAGACAGACACTATCTCAGAATAAAGGGTTGGGAAAAAGCCTTCCAAGCAAAGGGCCCCAAGAAGCAAGCTGGAGTGGACATTCTAATATTGAATAAATTAGATTTTCAACCAAAAGTTATCAAAAAAGATAAGGAAGAACACATTTTACTCATTATAGGGGAAATCTGTCAGGAGGAACTCTCAATTGTTAACATATATGCTCCAAATTCAAATGTACCCTCATTCATAAAAGAAACCCTAATAAAACTCAAAAAATACATTTCACTTAACACAATAATAGTGGGAGACTTTAATACCCTACTCTCACCAATGGACAAATCATGGAAACAGAATCTGAATAAGGACACTGTAAAACTAGCAGGGACTATTAACCAAATGGAATTAATAGATATCTACAGAACATATCATCCTAAAGTAAAAGAATACACCTTCTTCTCAGCACCCCATGGCACCTTCTCAAAAATTGACCACATAATTGGACACAGAATGAGCCTCAATCGATATAAGAAGATTTAAATACTCCCATGCATCCTCTCAGATCACCATGGTATAAGGCTGGTCTTTAACAACAACAAAGACAACAAAAAGCCCACATACACATGGAAACTCAACAACTCTCTACTAAACGACAGCAGGGTCAAAGAAGAAAGAAAGAAAGAAATTAAGGATTTTCTAGAACTCAATAAAAACGAAAACACAACATACACAAACAAATGGGAAGCAATGAAAGCAGCACTGAGGAAAATTCATATCCCTGAGCCCATCCAAAAAGAAACTGGAGAGAGCATACACCAGCAATTTGACAGCACAGCTAAAAGTTCTAGAAAAAAAGGAAGCAGATATACCCAAGAGGAGTAGATAGCAAGAAATAATCAAACTTAAGGCAGAAATAGACCAAATAGAAACAAAAAGAACCATTGAAAGAATCAACAAAACCAAGAGCTGGTTCTTTGAGAAAATCAACAAGGTTGATAAACCCCTATCCAGACTAACTAGAGGGAAAAGAGAGAGTATACAAATTAACAAAATCAGAAAGGAAAATGGAGACATAACAACTGAAACTGAGGAAATTCAAGAAATCATCAGATCCTACTGCAAAAGTCAATACTCCACAAAGTTGGAAAATTTGGAGGAAATGGATGAATTCCTAGACAGATACAAGATTCTAAAGTTAAACCAGGACCAGGTAAGCCATCTAAATTATCCCATAACACCTAAAGAAATAGAAGAAGTCATCAAAAGCCTCCCAACCAAAAAAAAAAAAAAAAAAAAAAACCCATGTCCAGACGGATTTAGTGCAGAATTTTATCAGACATTTATTGTGGACATAACACCAATACCCTCCAAACTATTCCACAAGATAGAATCAGATGAAATACTACCTAACTCATTTTTTGAGGCTACAATAACCCTTGTTCCCAAACCACGCAAATACCCTACAAGGAAATAGAACTTCAGACCAATCTTACTTATGAACATTGATGCAAAAATACTCAACAAAATCCTTGCAAACTAATCCAAGAATACATCAAAATGATCATTCACCATTACCGAGTAGGCTTCATCCATGGGATGCAGGGATGGTTTAATATAAGGAAATCCATCAATGTAATCCACCATATAAACAAACTCAAAGAACAAAATCACATGGTCATCTCACTAGATGCTGAAAAAGCATTTGACAAAATTCAACACCCCTTCATGTTAAAAGTCCTGGAAAGAACAACAATCCAAGGTCCACACCTAAACATAATAAAAGCAATATACAGCAAACCAACAGGCAATATCAAACTTAATGGTGGGAAACTTTATGCAATTTCACTAAAGTCAGGGACTTGACAAGGTTGCCCACTCTCCCACTACCTGTTCAGCAGAGTACTGGAATTCCTGGCTGGAGCAATTAGACAGCAAAAGGAAATCAAAGGGATACAAATCGTAAAGGAAGAAGTAAAAACATCACTTTTTCTAGTTCATATGATAGTGTACTTAATTGACCCCACAAATTCCACCAAAGACCTCCTACACCTGATAAACAAGTTCAGCAAAGTGGCTGGATATAAAATTAACTCAAACTATTCAGTAGCCTTCCTATACTCAAAGGACAAACATGTGTAGAAAGAAATTAGGGAAAAGATACCCTTCACAATAGTCACAAAAACTATAAAATACCTTGGTGTGACTCTAACTAAGTAAGTGAAGGACCGGTATGACAAGAACTTCAAACCTCTTAAGAAGGAAATCTAGGAAGATCTCAGAAAATGGAAATATCTCCCATGCTCATGGATTGGAAGGATCATTATTTTAAAAATGGCCATCCTACCAAAAGCAATCTACAAATTCAATGCAATCCCCATCAAAATTCTAACCCAGTTCTTCATTGAGTTGGAAAGATCAATGCACAATTTCATCTGGAATAACAAAAGACCTAGAATAGCAAAATCTACCCTCAACAACAAGAAAACATCTGCGGGAATCACTATCCCTGGTTTCAAGGTATATTACAAGGCAATTGTGCTGAAAACTGCATGGTACTGGTACAGAAATAGGCATGTGGATCAATGGAATAGAATAGAAGATCCAGAAATGAGCCCTCATGTAAGTGGATCAAAGATCTCCACATTAAACCAGATACACTGAAACTATTAGAAGACAACATCAGGAAAACCTTAGAACACATAGGCACAGGAGAAAATTTTTTGAACAAAACACCAATGGCTAAAGCTCTAAGTTCAAATATTAACAACTGGGACTTAATGAGATTGCAAAGTTTCTGTAAGTCTAAGGATGTTGTCAAGAAAACAAAATGGCAGCCAACTGAATGGGAAAAGATCTTTACCAACCCCACATCAGATAGAGGCCTAATATCCAAGGTATACAAAGAACTCAAAAAGCTAGACACCAGAGAATCAAACAATCCTATTAAAAATGGGGTACAGAGCTAAACAAAACATTCTCAATTCAGGAATATGGAATGGCTGAGAAACATCTAAGGAAGTGCTCAACATCCTTAGCCATCAGGGAAATGCAAATCAAAACAACCCAGAGATTCCCCTTCACATCACTCAGATTGGCCAAGATCCAAAACTTAGATGACAGCAGATACTGGGGAGGTTGTGGAGAAAGAGGAACACTTCTCCACTGCTGGTGGGGTTGTAAACTGATACAACCACTCTGGAAATCAGTCTGGTGATTCCTCAGAAAATTGGACATAGTACTATCTGAAGATCCAACTATACCACTCTTGGGCATATACCCTAGAGACACTCCAATATACAACAAAGATACATGAACCAAAATGTTCATAGCAGCTCTACTTATAATAGCTAGAAGCTGGAAAGAACCAAGATGTCCTTCAGTAGATGAATGGATACAAAAATTGTGGTACATTTACACAATGGAGTACTACTCAGCCATCAGAAACAATGACTTAACCAAATTCTTAAGCAAATGGATGCATCTAGAGAATATCATTCTGAGTGAGATAACCCAGTCACAAAAAACAGACATAATATGTAGTTACTGATAGTGGGATGCTAACCCTAGAGGCTCAGACTGCCCCAGAAACAACTCACAGACTGTGTGAAGCTCAAGAAAAAAAGAAACGATAAGAAAACAAACAAACTAAAAAACATTATGCTCATTCATTACACACCAAGGAAAAGTTGACTAACTCCGGGTTACATCCTGTTTTACATGTACTTTTTGCTCATTGTAACTAGTAAGACCTTAATGTAGAGTATCAAACCTTATAAAAAAAAAAAAAAGGCAAGCACTGACAAAAATGTATTTGTATACATTTATGCAAAAATGTTTAAAATTTTTTCTCTTATTTTTTTTAATAAAGTTAAAAAAAACACACACACATGAGCACATCATTTACTGTCCATAGTTCTATTATCATTGCGTTTTGTGAACTAGCACTGGAATAATCGATTAAGCTATTTATAGCTTTCTAGAGTTTCTCTATCCTGCATTTCCAAACTCTGCCTCATTCCTCCCACAAACCACTGCCAATGTTCCCCACATAATTTGTTCAGATTTATTACCTCAATGATTCCATGTTTCTCAAACTAATTTTGTCAATTATTTTCTGACTAAGTGACCAAAACCTCTGACAGCATCTACTTAAGAGAATTTGGCTTGTATTGGTTAAGAAATTTCTGTTTGTTCTGGTGGAAGGGCCATTAAGAAAGTAGCTCCTATGGTGTTGGTAGATATTCACATGGTATGGATAAAATAGCATGTACCATGGATAAATAAAACCTAAAAAGTTTTACAAAGAACCACCTATGTCTTAAAGCATACCTGGTCTTTCAATAATTCCTTGGCCTACAACATGATGTCAAATATGGTCTAGAGCTTTCAAACTGTGAACTTCTTAGGTATATTCACAATTCAAATGACCACAGCTAGTAAATAAAAACCAAGACTCTACTATAACAAATCAAAAATTAGATGATTCTGCATTTCATATTTTTATACTCTCCAAGTTATCTGAGTTGGTAGTCTGACAACTAAATTCTAATATTGAGGGAAGAACACACATTCTTCTATTTATGTTGTGTGTCTTCTGATTCTTGCATTACAACAGAATTTGAATTTGCTTTTAAAACCAGGAGGGAAACATTAAAACAAAGACAATTTGAAAAAATATATTCCCAGTTGTTAATTTAGTGCGAGTAAAGTTATGTTAACTCATTCAAATTTAATTGCTAATGGGTTATAAGATCTTTGGAACTTCAAACCCAGCATCTGTCTTTTTTTAGTGTCTCAATTATCACCACAATAATTTAATGGCATCTTGTTGAAGACATGTCTCTGACATGCTAATGAATGACACCCTGCTCATTTCCATGAACTTCCATTTCCAAGGTGATAATTTTCAGTGATGCATTTTAGACTTCATTATCATTTGGACATATAGATAGACTTAAAGGAAGATCAAAATCATGTGTGAAAATGCTTAGTAATAAATGACAATATCTTAAATTATAGTCACTAAATTTTTTCAAAACTCTTCAAAATTGAGCCTAGTCATGAGAATTGAAATATCTATGACCTTATATAATCATGTTGCTTTTATATTTATGCTCATCTGCCTGGTTGTTTTATCTTCATTTTAAGACTGTCCATAATTAAATGTTTTACTCTTATATTTAATATTTGATTTTCTTTATGTGCGATTTCTTTCCAGATTGCATTTTCCTTTTACTGTTTATATTCACTTTTCTCCACAAGTAACACTACAATAAGACATGGTAATAACAGTGAATAACAAGGTCTTGGGTTTATTTTTGATACCTTTCGCATTGAAGATAAAAGATATAAACAAATAAATGTATAAACGCATTTCTTCTTTTCATCAACCCCACTCATTAAAACAGTTATGTGCTTCTCAGGGGAGTTCTTAATAGATTTAGAGAGAACAAAAGAAAGAAATGCTTCATGTTTACTGGCTGTAACTGAATACTTCTTAACAATCATGATTTTCCTAGAAAAAAACTATAATAAACTCTTTGAGGATTTATTTTGTGTGGATGTATCTGTGCATGGATGCATGTTTATCCACTGTGGGTCTGTTTCTTTTTGCCATTCATTAGATGATATAGTAGATGTGGGCAAGGGAAGTAGAGACAATGAACTGGGGTAAGGAGAGTTAAGAAGAGCTGTGAGTACATTCTGTGAATGCCCACACTAGGACTGGCTATAAGGAAACAGATCAAGATTACCTTGGGTAATTTACATAAAGCTTTGGGGGACTTAGGGTAGGGAGATCCAAAGTAGGTAAAGTTCCTTTGCTGAAAGCTTAGAGTACTGAAAGCCTCATTAGTGTGGGGACAAATTTCAGAAATCTCAGATGTTAGTTGAACAGAATCTTATAAGGAGAAAAAAAAAAAAAAAAAAACTTGATCTTGTAATCTAACTAAGGCTATGTGATATTCCTCAGGTAGAGGTATGTGTCAAGGCTTAGAATTCCCAAGACAAGGGCAGGGAAGAAACCTTTTACCCACTGAAGGGATTTATGCACTGAGTCCAGAAGCTATCCAGTCAGTGGTAAACTTCTATCTTAATTAAATTTTCTCACAGTGCACCACATGCATCTATGCAGTGCTCACACAAGGCAGTTGACAACTTCCTTAGTTACCCTGGAACTAGAGTTATATAAGCATTTTTGAACCACCCAATGTGGGTGCTGAACGCACATAGTCCTCTGTAAGAGTGGCAAATGCTATTAACACTTATGCAATCTCTTTGTCCCTAGAACAACATTTAAACACAGATGTACCTAAATTACCATCAAGGTTAATTCTGGGAAGATTTTAAAAGCTGTTGTAAAATAAAATTCTGTGCAGTCCAAAAGGAAAGCAAGGAAACAAAGAGGAAATCATAGGCAGAGTAAGTTAAGTGAAATTAAAGACTGATTTTTGATTGTGTACTTCACTCACTTCTAATGGAAGAGAGTTTTAAAATTTCTTGCCCTTCAGACCTTGAAAAAGAATATAAATACCAATTTATCTAAACATATTTCCATGACATCCTGTCTGAATTTGGTCAATTAGCTGATTAGATGTCCCCTTGTGATTGGGAGCAATTGCTCAAATTGTAAACAAGATAAAACTGCTCTCTCTTGGAATATTTGTACTGTAATCAGTGAGTGTAATTTGAGCTGTATGGAGAAAGTTTCAACACAGTGACTGAAGGCTGTGTATCCAGGCAACACAGAATCTTGATAAAGGGGATATGGTCTCAATTGTCTCAACAGTTTCCATTCTAAAGAAAATCCATATTTCTGACTCCCCAAAGCAATGGAAAGAAAGAGCCTGTCAATGATCCATAGAGCATTGCAAATCCTATGAAGAATGTCAGCTGCTTCTCTTTATGGGTGAAAGCCACTAGAGATAAAAAGGTAATTTCAGAGTCCACGTGTTTTCAGCTAACCATCCTCATGCCTATAGGAGTCCATGCAAGTTCTATGCATTCCAATGGAGCCCAAGCAGATGTATGCAAGATGTAGAAGTGCCTTGTCCTACTGACAGAAAAGTAGAATTCATGTAACGCTAGCATCTGTGAAAAACGTTGCAGATTATAATTACTAAATAATACTTATTATATAAATATTTTTAATTTTGGAGGAGATGAACCCAACTTTACTCTTCTTAGAGTTATAGAAGTAGGTAAAGCAAATTCAATAGTTATAATTAAATGGTTGAATAAATTTCTAGAGAGTATCATATGCAAATATATTTATTTTGTAAATGAACAATTGAAAGTATAGGTAATGGTTGCATTTATCACTGAACTAGCCTTTATAAACAATTAGCTGGCTAGAGAGTAATATCAGAGCTTCTGACAAATAATTACATATGAAAGTAACCCTATTTGATCAAATATATGTGTTTTCTAATGTTTATATACACTTAAACTTATAAAGGTTACAAACATACCACATCTTAAATATTGTACTGTATTCTGTGACAAATATAGTAGTAAATATTTATTTGAGAAATATTTATAATTTTGTGATGGAAAATGTGAACCTGACATTTATTGAAACTTAACTATATAACACGTATTGTGTTATGAACCTTACATATGTCATCTAATTTAATCCCGGAAATTAAGCAATATTTTGTATAATATATATGCATTTATATTATAATTTATATTATATACAGTACATAGGTATATATGATATTTATGTGAAGAGCCATTTACCAAAGTGTACTTACACATACATACACATACACATATATATGTATACATGTATAAGTGTATATGTGTATATGTGTATATGTGTATATATGTATATATGTATATATGTATTTATGTATGTATGTATATATGTATATATGTATATATGTATATATGTATATATGTATATATGTATATATGTATGTATGTATGTATATACGTATATACGTATATACGTATATATGTATATATGTATATATGTATATATGTATATATGTATATATGTATATATGTATATATGTATATATGTATATATGTATATATGTATATATGTATATGTATGTATATATATGTATATGCATATATATGTATGTATGCATATACATATATATGCATATATGAATATATGTATATGTGTATATGTGTATATACATATATGTATCTATGATATCAGATGCTGACACTGAGGTATTCAACTTTTACATGTGCTGTTGGAATCAGAGTCAGGTCTTCACATTTCTGTTTCTACCCGAGAATACTGAGAGTTTAAGATGAGAGACAACTTGCTCCAATTTTGCTTTTGATCAAAGCAGGTGACCATAAAGATAATTATAACTTAAAAGGTAATGTGGCTCTTACAAACATAATTATGCAGTTATTTCTAAGCATTTAATCCCATTGAGCACAACTATAGAATTCAAAGAGTCAATTCTAATCTGGCAATATGGTTCATTTCCCTTGTTTCAGGGACTTATGCCATCCCAATTTTTGTATCAAATAACCTTTGTATTTCAAGTCTTCTGAATTTCACTAAACAGCAATTATATTCTTATAGATCAGATGCCTGTATCATTCCATAATTTTTTGTCCTAACTATGCCATGCTTATACAATAATAGTGCCTGAAGTCTCCACTCACAGAATAATGAAAGTTCAAAGTCATTCACCTATAGTTATCACTGTTCTAAGACACCAACACCTCATGTCATTCTCTATGTGACAGTATTTGAATGAGCCTTAACCTTGTTTTTTTTTTATGTATGCTCTGCTTATTTTCCACAGAATAGCTAGAGTGATTCTGATAAAGCATCTTACATCATATACATAAGCTTTTGAACGGAGAAGTCTATAATCCGAAGTAAATTTTAGGCAATTCTGAACAATAATTTCTAGAGCAACTGCTTCTCTGACCTCAAGGTGTACTATGGAGCAATCGTGATAAAACAAAACCACATAGCATTGGTACAGAGACAGACAGGTTGATCAATGGCATAGAATTGAAGACCCAGAAATAAACCATCTATGAATACCTTATTTATGACTAAGAAGTAAAATCCATACCATGATAAACAGAAAGCATCTTCAACAAATGGTGATGGTCCAACTAGATGTCTGCATGTAGAAGAATGCAAATTGATCCATATTTATCACCCTGCACAAAGCTCAGTATAAGTGGATCAAGGATATCATCATAAAACCAGATGCACTGAATCTAATAGAGAAGAATGTGGAAAATAGCTTCAAACACACTGGCACATAGGAAATTTTCCTGGACAAAATACCAATGCCTCAGGCTCTAAGATCAACAATTGATAAATGGGACCTGATAGAACAGAAAAGCTTCTGTGAGGCAAAGGGCACTGTTACTAGGAAAAAAACAGCAGCCTACACATTGGGAAAAATCTTCACTGACCCTAAATACAGTAGAGGGCTGATATCCAAATTGTAAAAAGAACTCAAGAATTTACAATCCAAATAACCCAACTAAAAATGGTGTACAGAGCTAATTAGATTATTTTCAACATAGGAATCTCTAAAATGGGTAAAAAGCACTTAAAGAAATGTTCATCATTCTTAGTCACCGGAGAAATGCAAGTTATAATGGCCCTAAGAATTCATTTTATACAGATCGGAATGACTAAGATAAAAAACTCAAGCAACAGCACATGCTGTTGAGAATGTGGAGAAAGGGGAACACTCATCTATTGATGATGGGATTGCAAATTGGTACAACCACTCTGGAAATCATTCTGGGGGTTCCTGAGAAAATTTTAAATAATTCTACCTGAAGACACAGTTATACCACTCCTAGACATATAACCAAAAGATGATCCCCCATCTCACAAGGACACATGTTCCCCTATGTCCATAGCAGCCTTATTTGTAATGGCCAGAACCTGGAAACAACCCATATGTCTTTCAACTGAAGAATGGATAAAGGGAGATTAGTTCATTTACACAATGGAATACTATTCAGCTATTTAAAAATGAGGATATTGTGAATCCAGGCAAATTGATGGAACCAGAAACTGTCATACTGGGTGAGTTAACCCAAGACAAAAATGACTGAGTACATGGAATATGCTCACTGATAAGTGGATATTAGCCAAAAAGTACAGAATGTCTGTGATACAACTCACAGACCCTAAGGAGTCAAATAGGAAGGAAGGCCCATGTGAGGATGCTTCAATCCCACTAAGAAGAGGGAACAAAATAATGGTGAGAGATCTGGATGAGAAAAGGGAGAGGGGAAATGGGGAGCATGATCAGGTACGAGGAGAGATATCATATGAGGTTCATAGGGCTAGGAGATTGAATGGAAATGTGCAGCTGCTAGCTAGGTGGTGGGGGGACCTCTAGAAAGTTTCAGCAACCTGTGATGAGGTAGATCCCAATACTCAATGTGTTTGGCCATAACCAAAATGCCCAAGAGCAGGGATATAGAATGTGAAGTAATGAACTCCAGTAGTCAGATAGGACCCCAATGGAGGGATGGGGACACCAACCTGCCTACAAAACTACCAAGCAAAAATTGCTCCTGTCTAAAAGCATTGCAGAATAAAGCAGAATCGCATGGAATGGCTCACCAGTGACCAACCCAAGTTGAGATACATCTCATGGTTATGGGTAGGCACAATTTTCTCACACCAGTTTTGAGACTATGTTGTACTTGCAGATAGGAACCTATATTTGTTGTCCTCTGAAAGGCTCCACCAGCAGCTAACTGATATATATATATATATAATCACAATCAACAATTAGTCTGGAGTCAGAGACTCCTATGGAACTAAATTGGATGACAACCCTATGGGAAGACCAACAGTGTCAACACTTCTGGATGTCTAGGAGATTCTAGAGACTTAGCAACCAACCAAAGAGCATATATGGGATGGTCTAAGGCCTCTCTCTGGCACCTATGTAGCAGAGTACTGCCTTATCTGCCTCAGATGGAGAGGGTATGCCTAATCCAGTACAGATGTGATGCCCGTGGGTGGAGTGGTAACTGGAGGGGGCAACTTCACAGAACTTAAAGACATGGAACATGGGGGAAGAACTCTCAGCGTAAAGAATGAACTGAAAAGAGGTCAAAATTTGGTTGTAAATAAATATAACAACAACTTTTACGTTACTAGATTAGGTCCAGTTGAGAATGTAGCTTTCCTTGGAATTACAGATGAACATGTTTGGAACCTATTCACACTGTTTTTGGACTACCAAATCTTAAGAAGTTTTAGCATAAAGGAGTAAAAAAAAATCAGTTTCCCTAGGCATGTATCTATCCCCACGGGATATAGCTTTAATATTTACCATGAGAAGATAGTATTTTATTTTGGTTTTTAAGGGTTTTATTTTGGGGGCGGCAGGTCCTAGCTTGGTACAAATTAATGTTTCATTTTCATTAAAATTTTACTAAAGTGAAGGAAATGGCATAAATTATATAAAGAATATGTAATGCATCATTGCAAAGACAGATGTTTAGCAATGAAATGCATTCAAGTTCAAAACGACAAGAAAAATTTTAAGGTTGAAGAGAGTTAGTTAAGTGATGACAACAAAAATTTGTAGAGTTTCATGATAAGGTCAATTCTTCAATTCACTGGGGAATTTTAAGAAAAGGGACTTTTAATGAAGATGAATGAAAAGGTGTCTGAGTATCATTGAAGGTAACATTGCCTTTCTTAAAATACTGATGTATAATTTAGTTTGTTTCTAGGAAATCTAGAATAACTAATCATACCTTGTCCTCCAAACATTTATATACTCATGTCATGTCAGATATCACATAAAACAATGTAAAAAGTCATAATGATTTTATTCCTCATACTTTATAAAATCAGCTAAGTACAGTATTTTTATGCACATTTTATGAGTAAAACCTGAAAAACACAGGTCAATAATATATCAATAATACCATAGTAAATAGTTTGCAGATAGGAACATTATTAACCTTTAAATAAGCCATGATCGTCATAAATGCAGCCCCCTACACACACACACACACACACACACACACACACACACATACACACACACACACAAACACAAACTTACAATGTCCTAGAAGTTAGTAAAAACAAGACTCTGGCAATTTGATTACCATACATGGAGAAAACAGGATTGCTACCCCAGAAAAAATCAAGAAAAGCAGAATTCTCCAAAGATGCAAGGATAAAGGGGGAACGTAAACCCAAGTTGACTAATATAGAAGTTGAATTTTCACAATGTGATATGCACAAGGAAAATGCCAAATCTGATTTGTCAGAATGTGGAATCTAGAAGTATATAACTCAGAGGAATAGTGCTTGCTCTGAGTGAGAAATGTACTGGGTATAAACCTCAGCAACACAAAGTAGAGAGTTTCCTGCCATACAAATCCAGTGACTGAATTTTGTTGAAGACTGAGAAGGTTGAGTGGACTTACACTACCTTATAAAAAAAGACATTAATTTTATTTATATAGCAAGATTTCCATTTATCCATCCACCTATTTCATAAGACTTCCACTGAAATGGGATATAAATTATCTATTATTAATTTTTTAACCCAAGAAGTGTGCATTCATCCTTCTTATCTTTCCTTTATACATCTCACAAATATTTAGTGCAAGTAAAATCTCATAAAGAATTGTAATAGAGGTTATTTATTGTTTATAATTTTTCATGACAAAAATAATTTTACAACTTAAAATAGCTGTTTGACAAATAACTGAAAAAAAAAAAATCCAACAACAAATTGTTCATGACAAAGCACAATTTTTAAGCACCTTGTTCATAACAGAATATCAGGGCTGAACAAATAATACATAATTCAGAATGTTAAAATTTCTCACTGCGGAATTAAAGGGATTTTCAAAATAATTACATTTATCACCTATGGCAACATAACTGAATTTAGGTTTTCTGGTACTAGATTTAAAATAAAATAATATTCTTCATTGCTTTACCATTATTATTCTGAAAATGCGAGGAGATACCATAAAAATTGCATCCTGAAATTTGAGATTGCAGGTCTTTTCCCAGGGTCAGGAGTTTAACTCTCCTCAAGTTTAATTGGAGAAGTGTGAAAGTAATTACAATTTGAGGCTTTCTCTGATTAATTAGGTGTGAATGAAACAACTTCTTTCCACACTGGGGCTTTTAATAGACAGTTTCTATTAGATGTGAGATGAATTATATATAAAAAGCCTGTCTTTGGGTAAGAACAATGTCTTTGCACAGAAAGGTGAAAGCATCTGGTGATTTTTTTTTTTTTTTTTTTTTTGAAAATATCCCCGAAACTTTTATCCTCAAGTTAGAGAAAAGTGTCTCTCATAAACTGGGGAAAGAGAATGTTAGCACATTTTCTAAAATAGTTTGTCATCAGTCAATTATTTCTTAAGTCTTTTTATGCTTAAGAATCCAAGGTGAGGTAGTAACTATGTCTAAATTTCTGAGGAACTGCCAGACTGGTTTCTAGAGTGGTTGTACCAGTTTACAATCCCAACAAAAATGGCGAAGTGTTCCTCTTTCTTTGCATCATCCCAAGCACCTGCTGTCATCTGAATTTTTGATCTTAGCTGTTCTGACTGGTGTGAGGTGGGATCTCAGGGAAGTTTTGGTTTGCATTTCCCTGCAGACCAAGGATGTTGAGCATTTCTTTAGTTACTTCTGAGTCATTCAATATTTCTCAGTTGAGACATCTTTGTTTAGCTCTGTACCCCATTTTTTAATAGGATTGTTTGATTCTCTGGCGTCTAACTTCTTGGATATTAGCCCTATATTGAATGTAAGATTGGCAAAACTATTTTCTGATCCTGTTGATTGCCATTTTGTCCTAATGACAGGGTCCTTTGCCTTACAGAAGCTTTGAAAATTTATGAAGTCATATTTGTCTATTCTTGATCTTAGTGCATGAGCCATTTGTGTTCTATTCAGGGAAACATTTCCAGTTCCCATCTTTTTCAGGTTCTTCCCCAATTTCCCTTGTATTAGTCTGAGTGTATCTGGTTTTATCTGGCGGTCCTTGATCCACTTCGACTTAAGCTTTTTACAGGCCAATAAGAATGGACAAATTTGTATTATTCTATATGCTTATAGCCAGGTGGACCAGCACCATTTGTTGAAAATGTTATCCTATTCCCACTGGATAGTTTTAGGTCCTCTGTCAAAGATGAAGTGACAATAGGTGTGTGGGTTCATTTCTGAGTCTTCAATTCTTTTCCACTGATTTACCTTCTTGTCTCTGTACCAATACCATACAGTTTTTATCACTATTGCTCTGTAATACAGTTTGGGTTCAGGACTGGTGATTCCCCCAGAAGTTATTTCTTTCTTTCTTTTCTTTTCTTTTTCTTTTTCTTTCTTTTTTTTTTTGAATGTCACACAGTCTGTGACTTGTTTCTGGGGTGTTCAGAGCTTTCTGGGGTTAGCATCCCACTATCAGTGACTGCATATTATGTCTGTTCTTTTGTGACTGGGTTATCTCACTCAGGATGATATTCTCTAGATGCATCCATTTTCTTAAGAATTTCCTTAGGTCATTGTTTCTAATAGCTGAGTGTACTCCATTGTGTAAATGTACCACAATTTTTGTATCCATTCATCTACTGAAGGACATCTGGTTCTTTCCAGCTTCTAGCTATTATAAATAGAGCTGCTATGAACATTGTGGTGCATGCGTTTTTGTTGTATATTGGAGTGTCTCTGGGGTATATGCCCAGAAGTGGAATAGCTGGATCTTCAGGTAGTACTATGTCCAATTTTCTGAGGAATCACCAGACTGATTTCCAGAGTGGTTGTATCAGTTTACAACCCCACCAGCAGTGGAGAAGTGTTCCTCTTTCTCCATATCCTCACCTGCATCTGCTGTCATCTGAGTTTTGGATCTTGGCCAATCTGACTGATGTAAGGGGGAATCTCAGGGTTGTTTTGATTTGCATTTCCCTGATGGCTAAGGATGTTGAGCACTTCCTTAGATGTTTCTCAGCCATTTGATATTCCTCAACTGAGAACGTTTTGTTTAACTCTGTACCCCATTTTTTAATAGGGTTGTTTGATTCTTTGGTGTCTAGCTTTATTGAGTTCTTTATACACCTTGAATATTAGGACTCTATCTGATGTGGGGTTGGTAAAGATCTTTTCCCACTCTGTTGGCTGCCATTCTTGTTGTGACTTTCACCAAGCAAGAAAACATTCTGTATGACAAGAACTTCAAGTCTCTGAACAAATTGAAGAAGATCTCAGTATTTGGAAATGTTTCCATGTTCATGCATTGGCAGGATTAATATAGTAAAAATGGCCATCTTGCCAAAAGCAATCTACAGATGCAATCTCCATCAAAATTCTAACTCTATTCTTTATAAAGCTAGAAAGAACAATTTGCAAATTTATTTGGAATTAAAAAGGCCAGGATAGTGAAAACTACTTTCAACAATAAAAGAACTTCTGGGGGAATCACCATCCCTGACCCCAAGCTGCATTACTGAGCAATGGTGTTAAATACTGTTTGGTATTGGTACAGAGAAAAGAAGGCAGATAATTGAAATAGAATTGAAGACCAAGTAATGAATCCACACACCTGTGGTCACTTGATCTTTGACAGAGGAGTTAAAACAATCCAGTGGAAAAATGATAACAATTTTTCAACAATAGTGCTGATCCTACTGGCAGTCAGTCAGCATATAGAAGAATGCAAGTTCATCCATTTTTATTGGCCTGTACAAAGAGGCATTGTGGGCATGAATGTATATTATCAAAATATAGTGTGTGAAACTCTGAAGAAATTTAAAGGAGACAGCATGCACATTCTTCTTTTCAATTAGTTTTTGCTTGTTTATTTTTGAGCTGAAACGTGCATAATATGCCAGTTTAAAAAAAGAAAATAAAAATGACTGTGGAAAATTGCACTTAAAATTTTATTGTGATTATCAAATGTACACACACACACACACACACACACACACACACAGACATACACACACAGACACAATTAGTAAACAATTGTTTTGATTTTTAGTCTTTCTTGTTTTCCTCCCAAGTCTGAATAGAGTTCCAATCTTAGAAATAGCTTCTGTCTAACTGTACTAGTCTAACTGTACAGATATCAGCATTCCTGATGAAATTCTATGTTCATGGGTAAAAGCTTCTTTGGAGACTTTGATTTAGTTGATTTAGTTCCTGTATGTTAGGATATTCAACTGTGTTTCAAGTATGAACAGAATGATCTTGGATTCCAGGGTAATCTTTTTCTTCCTGTAAACATTTTATATTTATATTCTGATTCTATTTTCTTTTATAATCAATAACATGACACCATGCATTGTTTTATATATCAATTTGTAACCTCCATATATGTCTTAAGATTAATGTCTCACTCATAAAATACAAGTGATTAATTCAGAACATTGTCTAATTCCAACCTCTGTTATATGCTTACTTCATGATTTTAAAGTTTATTCAGAGAAAATAATTTTCAAAACAGGTGTTAATTTGAAGATTTAGATAAAATATCTAACAGAAAAACAGATGAAAACCATTTATAATAAAACCTATTATACAGTTTACCTTTTGAAATATGACTTACCAACTCAAAAAAAAGAATGTCAAGTACCCAGTATATTACTTAAGAATTCATTTCAAATAAAATTTAATTAAAGAGGTATATTGAAAACGTTACTTTTGAGCTCTGCATAATATTGAACTCAGAGTTCTTTAAGTGTACACTGTGGGAGGAATTGAGTTTACAAGGTAGTTATCAAGGGCAATGTGTATGGTGATGTTAGTGGAGGAAAATCTACTAGAAATGGCTTTGTTCAAAATTGTACAAAAAGAAATATATGTTTATAAATTATAAAATAATTGATATTGCTTCATAAAATGCAAAAATTCCAATTCCTAACTCAAATATTAGTTAATCTTTTTAGCATACTACATTATGGATATTGATATTCAAAATAATTTTAAGGATAGCCAAAAGTAGAGCATATACAAAAATGCATTGTGTTTACATTCATTACTTCTCTGTCTGTGACAATATATTTGATTAAGGCAACTTATAAGAGATTATATTTGAGTTTACTCTTCCAGTGGGATAGAGTCTGATGTTAAATAGATTTCTCAGCCCATGCCCAGACAGACCACACCAAGCAAACATGGTTCTACATGGAGAGGTCTAAAAGAACTGGATGGGGGCAGGGGTCAAGGTCAAGAGAAGAGAGAGGAAAAAGAGAGAGAGGAGGAGGAGTTTCAGTTTTTTTTTTTTTTTTACTGGTAGTGATGTCACGTGCTCCCAGGTGGAGATGGGATTCTGAACTCATGTCTTCTGGGAATGCTTTGGCTGTTTCCATGGCAATTGATGTGCTAGGTTCCTGTCACCTGTGGGTGAGGCCATTGCTGAGGGAAGGGGCTATCCTAATGCCAACAGAATCAAACATGCTACAGGTCAAAGTGCATAGCTATAGGGTTCTGATGTTGCCAGGTTGTCTTGGTTTCCATTGGGTAAGTTCTTTCTCTTTCCTCTTGCCATGTTGTTGTCTGTGATTATATGTGGACTTGTCAGTGATTGGTTCCTGTCTCTCCCGAGTACCTTGCCTGTTTTCCTGGATCTCTGCTGTTCCTGGAGGCAGATGGCCTGAGCCTTTGTTCTTCATGCACAGGCCCCCGGGTGGAAACCAAGTCGCTAAGGCATATTTCCTGCTCCCCTGATCCAATGGGGGGGGGGGGCGCTTTCTGAGAGTTCAGCCTAGACCTCTCTGTGCCCTGGCTACTGGCAGTGCAGTCTCACCAGGCCTGGGTCCCTGGATCTCTGCTGTTCCCAGTGGCTGATGGCCTGAGCGTTTGTTCTGCATGTATGGGCCCTCCGGGTGTAAACAGAGTCCCTATGGCAGATTTCCTGCTCCCCTGAACCAATGGGGTGGGGTGTGCTTTCAGTGTGCTCGGCCCAGACCCCTCTGCGCCCTGGCTACTTGCAGCACAGACTCACTAGGCCTGCTTTCCTGAATCTCCACTGTTTCCGGTGCATATGGCCTGAGCTTTTGGTTTGCTCGCATGGGTCCTCTGGGTGGAAACCGAGTCACTATGGCAGAATTCCTGTTCCCCTGAATCAATGGGGGGGCATGCCCTTTCCTCGGTTTCGGCTCAGACCTCTCTGCTTCCAGGCTTCTTGCAGCGCAGTCTCACCATGCCTGTGTCCCTGGATCTCTGCTGTTCCAGGTGGCACTTCCTAAGATGTTCTTTGCAACCATGGAAAAAGTTTACATGATTCCTTTACCCTTTATTATTCTAATGTCAGCACCTTGTTGATGACACTGCCAAGTTTGGGTATAGGCTTGGAGTGGACTGTCTTTGCCTGTTTAAACCACATTTTTTTTTTTTTTTTTGGCAATTTTCTATTAGATACTCTGTATTTACATTTGATATGTTATCACTCCTCCCCCTGCCCCACTTTTATCCCTCTTCCCCTCCATTTGCCTTCAGGAAGGTGCGTTCTCTCCTAATCACCCTCTCACTTCATTGCTTTGGCATTCTCTATTTCCATACTTCTTAGGAACAGAAAATTCCTGTTCCCTGATATAAGTTTGTAAGTTAGCTGGTTGGGTCATGCTGGGAGTGCACCCTTCACTATTCAATTGCTTAGCTGGCTTCTGTTCAATGGCACTAATCTCCTTAACAATTACAGCTTTTCTTTTCAGGACCAACCTTGCCAGCTAGTAACTTACTAGTGGTCTTTTTTCCTTATTCAAATCGTGGAAAATAAGAGGAAAGAAGAATCTTGTAAAACACACTTTTAAAAAATTATAAAATATTTCTTTTGTAGATTTTAGGATGATTGATACTGTTTCATAAGCCTGTAACAAAGCATTCCAATACCAACAAATCACCTCGTAGTACTTAAAAATAAAATGTTCAGAAGTATAATTTAATATTGCAGGAAATATTCAAAACCATTATCAGAATATTCAATATTAGAGGACACACAAAAATTAACTATATTCCACCCTATAATATCACCCCTTCTAATCAAAATTTAAAACATTAAATTGAAAAATCTTCAATGAATTGGTAGGATTTAAATTTTTCTATGCTTAAAAAAATTAAGCATTACTGGAGGCAGCATGATGGTAGCAGACCATTTAAGTGTCACTGATATAAACTGTTGTCAGTAATTCTGAGAGCATATAGAGAGGTTGTGTTGTCTAAATAATTCTCCTGATTTTTAAGCAATTAGAAAAGTAATAGCAGAATTTGAAAATGATTCAACATTCTAGAATGAATAATACTAACATGAATATCTCTAAAATTATATTAAGCACAGGAATGTGTTAATATGCCAGAAACAGATATTTTGTTTTATAAATACAAATGCTGTATACCATCTAATATTTCATACCATTTTTGTTTTGTGATAGTCTCTGTGAGTTCATGGGTATGAATTCTGTCATGTCTGAGAGATAGTTTTCTTACAGTTAGTTATCCACCACTTCTGATGTTTAAAAATCTTTTGACACCATCTTTCACATAGAACCCTGAGGAGAATTTCATAAAGACATCTCATTCAAGACTGAGTGTTCCAAAGTCTCTAACTCTGTACATTGCCTAATTGGGGATCTCTGCTTATTACTATCTCTTACAAGAAGCTTTTCCTCATGAAAATTGAGTGAGTGCTGATCTGATCTGTGAGTGTTGCAAAATATCATTTTAATGTTCCGTTAGCCCAGGAGTTCTCAAACTATCCCCATAGGGGATTCATATCAGTGGTCCTACATATCAGATATTTACATTATGTTTTATAACATAGCAAAGTTATAGTTTTGAAGTAGCAATGAAATAATTTTATGGTGTAGGGTCACCATAGCTTGAGGAACTTTTGTAACAGGTGACAACCATCATATTACCATTGTTTGTTTTGTTGATTTTGGCCATTCTGCTTTACAGCCACATATACAGCAGAGGATGGCATTGTCTGGCATCAATAGGAAGAGAGGCTCTTGGTCCTGTAAAGGCTCCTTTCTCCTGTGTAGGGGAATGCTAGTCAGGTGAGGTGGAAGTGGGTAGGAATGATGGGTGGGTACGATGGGGGAGTGTCTTCACAGAAGCTGGAGGAGGGGATATGGGAGAGGGTGAGGGTTGAACCAGGAAAGAGAATGACATTTGAAATGCAAATATATAAAATATCCAATAAAAAAGAAAGAATAAAATCTCAAAATAGTTTTAATTTGCATTGTCTGATGGCTATGAATATCAAACATTTTAAACTACTCCCCAGATACTTTTGTTTCATCTTTTGAAAATTCTTTGTGTTTTTTTTTTTCTTTCATTTTTTAGTTGGGTTGTTTATTTTCTTGGTGTATAATGGTTTTAGGATTTTTATATATTCTAGATAGTAACATAGTAAACATATAATTGTTACTTTTCTATTCTAAAGGTTACCATTTGCCACACAGAAGATTTTAACTTCATGAGGTCCCTTTTGTTAAACACTATTCTGCTTTTAGTGCACAAGCTGTTGTTATCCTGTTCAGAAAGTTCTTTGAAACACATAACTCACTTTCTTTTCTGATATCTTATGTTGAGGTCCTTGATCCACTTGGAGTTAAAATCTTGTGCAGGGTGGTATAAATGGTTCTATTTGCATTGTTCTGCATACAGCATCCAGTTTTACCAGCACTGTTTGTTAAAGAGTCTCTCCTTCTCCAATATACATTTTTTTTTAATTTATTTGTAAAAAAATCAGATGTCCATAAATGTTGCTGGAATTTCTAATCTTAATAAGCTCATAGAAAACACAAAATCTCCAGTTATTAAATTATGAGCTATAATGTAGATTGGGCAAATCTAACAGTATACTAACTTATTCTCCAGCTATGAGACCCTTCCTACATGCAGTTTTTCATGGCCACATGGTTCTGAACTATCATAGCTTCTTCCTCCTTTTCTTCAGTCCTCTCTCCCCTCTGACCTTCTTGTACTTCTCCTGCTGGTCCATTCTCAAACCTCTAATCCCTCCTTTCCTCTCCACTGCCCAAGCACAGGTTCTAGTATTTACTGGCCAATAAAAATGGAGAAAAGCTTCACATAACATCACCCAAATACATAATACATCACCCAAATACATCAGGGGAAACCCTCTTTAAGAAACAGGATTAACATCAGAATACAAACAATATCAGGACAACTCACAGCACATAGGTGTGCAGATTTATATCAGGGATCTTCAATTTGATTCTATTAATCAAAATATATTTTTTAAATCCATGCTGCTTTTAGCACTGTAGTTCTATAATGCAGTTTGAGACCATACAGGGTGATAGCTCCAGGAATTCTTTTATTATATTTTAGCTATCAAGTTGTGTATATGTGTTTCCATAATCAAGCTGGATTTTGTTCTTTTAATTTCTGTAAAGAATTGTGTTGGAACTTTATTTGGAATAATGATGAATCTGTAGATTGCTTGTGGTAGAATGGCATTTTCATTCTTGATCCATAATTGTATGGATCCATGAACATTGAAGAATATTTTCAACAAAATAAAATGCCAGAAGCCAAAATGATTTCTCTTTCCTTCCCTTCCCTTTCCTCCCCTTCTTTTCTTTGATTTTACTTTGTTCCTTTGTTCTGTGTTCCTTTCTGTAACAGCAAGATTATTTGTTTCTAATATAGGGATCAAACTCAGGTCATTGGGCTTGACAGCAAATTTCTTTCTCTGCTGAACCATCTCATCAATCTCTTCATAAATTAAATTTTCATATCCTATAGCATTATAACTAATTATTTATTTCTTCATTATTTTCTAGAAAATCTCTGATGTATTCTAAATTGCTAGCATAAAGGAAGTTGACTCATGTCCCATTTCACATCAGGAAAGCCATCTGGGCAAGAATATCTCCATGTTCTGGTAAATAAAATTTGGACAGCAGGTCTTTCTTAAAGATAAACAGATGAATTCATTTTATATATTTTGTTACTATGGTTATCATTCTCTAATTTTATTTTGTCATACATGATTATAGAGTTACCTTAAAAGTCAATAAAGTTTTGTAATTTGTGTTTGTATAAGAACAAGAGATATTCTCTAAAGACCATGCCCTCGGCATTGGGTTGAAATGGCATGCCCTTGGCATCAGTGATTAATGATAAGTTAAAATGGCAAGGCCACATAAATTAATATGCAATTAACCTACATCAGAAATCTCTAATATTCGGTACTAGTTTCATTCATTTTTAGAGTTGGAAATGGGATTGTCAGGCAAAATTTAACAAGGTAAGGATAGAAAGCTAGAATGAGAGGAGGAGGACTAATGGAAGGAAAGGTATGAAGAAAGGTGGGGGACACCCAGAAACAACACAGAATATGTTAATATCTAAAATGTAAAATGCTAATATTATAAAATCTAAAAACAAACATATTCTTACTTTTATGAGTCTGACAGCTTTTTATAGCATCAATAGGCTCTTATCCATATTCCCTTAGTTTCTATCATGAAATATCACTCAGAACATTTCTATATCATTAATTCTATCACCTTGGCCCCTTTTTTCTAGAAAGCAAGAGATTGTCAGTAACATTAGTTGGAAATACCTTTTTAAGTGAGTTGGTGGTTTGTATTTGTAAATGAGTAACGAAAAAGATGCAAAAGCCAACTAGTTAAGGGAGAATTTTACTTAATCAAAAATCTATTCTATTCTCTGTGTGTGAGAGAGCAAGAGACAGAGAGAGACAGCAAGACAGAAAAACAAAGACAGAAATATAGAGAGAGACAAAAAGATATAACCATTGATATATCCACAATCATGGTATGCGGAATATGTGAAAATATCACTCTTTTGTCCTTTCTTTCCTTTTGTGTATATATTTGTGTGTATGTAAACATGTGCATTATTCCATTTAATTATCTCCTTCATATTTTCTTACAATTTCTTTTCTTTCTGCTTGTGATAAGAAAAACAACAACAACAACAATTACTACTATCAATTGGAAAGATTATCCTCTAGTTTTTATGTAAATCATCATAAAAGGCAATATTTTGTATCATTCTTTCTACATGTCTCTTCACTTTCTGTTTTAAAATTTAATAAGGTTTGTGAATTTTGTATGTTGAAATGAATTGAAGTCTATTTTCACCTTGGACGAGAGAAGACTTTAACTTGCCATCTCCTCCCTCAGCCTCTAGAGTAGCTGGAAATATAGGTTTTTACTATCAAATTCAGCTTCATTGTGAACATTAAATAATTCCTATCTATTTATTGTTAAGTTGCTCCTCAGTTTATATTGAAATTATTAATTGGTTTATGTTCTTCATTCTGTTGATGTGATCAAATTTATTTTTATTTTTTGGCTATGTTAAAACATGTTTGCATCTGGAAGACGAATATCACTTGATCAAAAGATAAGATCTTTTATCACGTACTAGTAAATTTGTCTTACTAGTATTTTACTATTGTTTTTTTCCAGCTGTGTGTCCATCAAGAACTTCAATTTTTATGTTTTTAGGGTAGCATTTTTATTCTATAAAAATTTTGATTGCCTTCTAGCATATGTGTTCACAATGATATAACTTTCTCTGGTATACCCTGTATTTTTGTATCTTGTTTTCCCTGCCTGCCTTTTGATTGGTTAATTGTGGTTTTGAGTTTTGCACCACTGTTCAGGGGTGAGAACTGCTTCTTGGGCAGACAAGATGTGGAAATGCTAGACTGCATTTACCTTTTGCCTCCATAGGATGCTGGGCTCCAGCAAAGCATCAATACTCAGCTCATGGTGTAGAAAAACACAGCCTAGGCTGTGGGAGGCCAATACTGGGATTTCCAAGTTCCTGAACGTCTAGTCTCCACTGGAAACTGTATCAAGTTGGGAAGGAAGGATTTAGGGTCCATCAGCCTCTGATGAGGAGCCCGGATTCAGGGCCTCCCATACCCCTGGACATTCAGAAGTTGGTTGGTCTTGAAAGGGGCAAAAATGGATAAGGCCATCAGGCAGAAGATGAGCCCAGGATGGGGTTGAGGAGACTTGGGCTTAGCTCATTAGTGAAAATCCTTAGTTTAGAGAAGGTTGTCTGGGAGCAATATGGGGCCTTCTACAGGAGATGTAGGCTGTGCTACTACTCTGAGATGAAGGCTTTCTCCATGCTCCCCAAGGCAGTTCTTGATGAATGAAACAGCCCTTGGTTCCAAACTGTTTACTGAATGTTTATTGTGGAAACAGGATCATACCAACACCTCCAGGTGGACACCAGGTTAAATACCTTTTGTAGTGAGGAATGTCTGGGAAGGGAAACTTATTGGTTAAACTTTACTTCTGGGCTTCTAGATAACTCATTAACATTTAGAACTCTGTTCTGGATAACATGACCACTTGTCACATTTCCTATGAGGGAAGTAGGGCTCATGTTCTAGGCTAGCAATGTGGTAGGGAGCAGAGAGCTACCACCCATTTCAGGTAGGTGCCTGGGTGCTGGGGACTCTAAACCCACTCAACCTTACTGAGTTTTCTAGCACAGTCCACTGTTCTACAGTGAATTAATCTATTTTCATTAGAGATGATGGTGGTGGTGATGACATTTATTTTTCTTCATTTATATTCTTAGTGTTAATCCCACTGGTGTAGAATAAGACAATTTTCCAGCCAAATTTGAAGCAAGCTTTAATTAAATACTGGCCAGAATGATGATGAACTTTAGTTAGGTCTATTTTTGGGTTCCAGAAAAATGTTGACTAGTCACATTTTTTTCAGGGTCTTATAAAGGCAAACTCATAACGCTACATATTTCCCACCAGGTCCAATCAGAACAAACATATATCTAGTCTGACTCTCCCTGGTCTGGGAGACAGTCAGCTGATATTGGTCCAAGAGGGCAACAGGAGTAGAAATAAAGAATAGGGGTTCGAATCAACATCTCTTGGGTTGATTCAGGAATCATATAATTTAGGGAACTGGGTATAGGATGGACAAAAGTAACTGACTGAAGGTTTGGGGGTAACAAAATGCCTCATTATCATGACGAAGCAGTTCAGGAATCTCAGGTGCTAGCAGTAAGTACTTATCAGGGTGAAAAAAGCTGATCTTGTAATTTAGCTAAGGCTAGGTGACATTCCTTAGGTAGGGGATTGGGTGGGGGTTTGGGATTCCCCAGACAAAGTCAGAAGGAGAAATCTTCCCAAGGAAGGGAGTTCTTAATAGTGCTCCAAGCTCAGAGCCTATAAGGTCAACAGAGGGCTTCCACAATACTGAAATATTTTCTGCCTGTATTCCTTCTATACACATCTAATCAAGGGGCAAGTATGCATCTTCCGTATGTACCCCCCACTGAAATGTAATCAAGCACATGCAGTTGGATCCAACAGTATTGTTTATGGAAGTGAAACTTGTGGCTTTTTATCTTACATAAATAACAAACAGCCTCTAGCATTGTAGGAAGTATTTGTCCTAGGATAAGTGGCTTATAGATCAGAAACAGTTTTATTTTTAGATCTCTTAGGCACAGTAATTAAAACTTAAAACACAGCATTAGTTCTCACATTAGTATTGATCTTTGTAATTTGGTGCTGTTCTATTATATTAAGGTTTGATTCTATTCTTTTTTGCTCTTTCATGTACTAGCATTTCCATATAATCTTGTATCATTTCTGATGTCCTATGCCCTTACATTTCCACTTTAATGAGAAATACTCTTTCTTCTGATATTTAAAGGATAGTTCTGCTTAGAATAATATCCTTGGTTAGCAGACTTTTCCTCACTATCATTTATGTGGCATTAGTTTTTACTAATAAATCTGCTATAAGTCTGTTGGATCTTTTCTTATACATTACTTGATGCTTATATTTCCTTCAAGATTTTTGCCTGGGATTTTTAATTTTTAAATTTTGTCAAGGTGTATTTAGTAAAATATATTTAGGATTCTTTAACACTTTGACTCTAGGTATCCACATATCTTTGAAGATTTGGAAGTATTATAGCTACTATTTTATAAAATAAGTTTACAGATTTCAATGTATTTTCATTTTGCCTTTGCTATCTAAAAATTCCCATGATACAACCATTTTTTGTGCACTTAAGAGTGTTCTCCAAGTCTAAAGGGATTTCTTTATTTTTAATTGTTTCTGTCTGACTATATTAATGTTAATCACGATACTTATCCTCTATTGCTCTATTTCTAAAATCTTATCTCTTCCTTCCTTTCTTTCTTTCTCTTTTCCTTTTTATTTTTTTGTTTGTATGTTTCATGGAAGTGTTTACTCCCACCAACCGAGGATAGTATCTTTCAAAAATGACTACAGTTTATAGATTGTTGACTTAAAACATCACATTCCCTAATTCTCATAGAAAATATATAGATCTGTCTTTGATCACTGACTTGAAGCTATATGAGTTTGAGTGAGTAATCTTCTATCTAGTAAAGAGCATAAAGAACATTTTTTTTTATTTAAACACTGAGCTATCAGCCAATATAACAAGATGTGCTGGTTGTAGTAGTTAGAATTTTAAGGGATAAGCAGATTCAAAGTTAATACCTTCCCTGGAGCTTAAGAGGTGACTTCAGATCAGTAGGCTCAGCAACTATTCTAAATCTTGAAAGTGCTACAGGTATCTTCTGAAATTGAGACTGTCAGTGTGTTACTGTGATTAGGGTTAATGGGCCTTTCTCACTTACTTTTGTGTCAGAGGTTTCAAGAACCCATTCTATTGAATGAGGAGACTAGGATAAAGTTCTGTATTTTGTTGCTGGTATTCTTTCTCCAGCATTGTATTTTGAATTCTCTGGACAGTTAAGAGTCCCTATCATTTCTCAGCTACAATTTAGAGTTCTCCCTCTAATGCCACCCTTAAAATACAGATTCTCTATGCTGCCATGACTCTTCTAAGTAGCATACTCTGCCAGCTTGGCTCTTCATATCAAGAATAGGAATTCTTATTCTATCCTGTGTAGTATGTTTTTAATCAAGATAAACAACTAAGATCACATAATTATATTTTTAGAGCAAAGCTAATTCAATGTTTCTTAGATAATTATTCAAATAATTATATGTATTAAAATTCTTAAGAATTTTAGTTAGCTATCTTTTTTTAACAACTTAATTTCAAAAAACAAAGATAAATGTACAAGTTTTAAGCATTTTTGCATAAAAGTATATGAATACATTTTTGTCAGTGCTTTTTTTTTAAGGTTTGATAGTGTGCATTAAGATCTTAGCCATCTTAATGTTTTTTTTTTTTTTTTAACGGAAACTATTAGAATCACAGTTTTAATAATTCTGGGAGTTTTAAGTATCTTTCATTTGCAAAAGGCTTATTATTAATTTTATTATTAAAAATCCAAGTGTGGTGGTAAACACATTTAATTCCAGCATTCTACAAGATGAGGCAACCAGATCTCTAGGTATTCAAGACCAGCATGGTCTACATAATGTGTTCCAGGTCAGCCATGGCAACGAAGTGAGACCCTCACCTCAAAGTTTTTCTTTTTAATGATATATATCTCTGTGTGTGATTCTCTCTCTCTCTCTCTCTCTCTCTCTCTCTCTCTCTCTCTATCTATCTATCTATCTATCTATCTATCTCTATCTATCTATCTCTGGTGTATCTGTGTGTTTCTCTCTGTCTAACTGTCCATGCACATGCCCATGTGAAGTTCACAGAAAATATTCCAGTAGGTCATTCTCTCTTTCTACCATTATGTCCCCAGAATTAAATGAAAGTCAACAATGTTGGCAGCAAATGTTAATTATGATATTTGTGTACTTCACATCTTGATCACAACTTCCCCTTCCTCTTCTCCCAATCCCTCTCTACCATTTTATGAGCCCCATCTACCTCCCTTCTCATTCTCCTCAGAAGATAGAGGCGTCCAGTGGATATCAACCAGCCTTGGAGTATCAAGTTGCAGTAAGACATATCTTTTCCAATTGAGGCTAGACAATACAGCTCCATTAGGGGAAAATGATCCAAAGGCAGATAACAGAGTCAGAGACAGCCCCTGCTCCTGCTGCTTGCAATTCTCTATGAAAACTAAGCTTTACAAGGGTTACATATGTGCAGAGGGACTAGGTAAATACTGTGTACACTCTCTAGCTGGTGGTTCGGGCTCTGTGAGGCTCACTGGGCCTAGGTTAATTGTTTCTGTAAGTTTTTTTTTTTCTGTGCCCTTGAAAACTCTGGCACCTGCACTCTTTCTTTATCTTCTGCAGAGTTCCAAAAGATCCACTTAATATTTGGCTGTAGGTGTCTGTATTTGTCTGAGTCAGCTGCTGGGTGAAGCCTCTCTGATGACAGTTGTGCTAGACTCCTGTCTACAAGTAGAGCAGGATATCATTAATAGTGTCAGAGGTGGAATCCTTCTCATAGCATGAGTCTCAAGCTGTACCCATCATTATATGGCTATTTCCTCAATTTCTGCTCCATATTTACACCTGCTGTACATGGTACAGGCAGGAAAAGTTGTAGTTTAAGGATTTTGTGGCTTCCCTTAAACTACAGGCAGGATTACTATTTTTAAAACAACAAAAATCCAAAATAACTGATTATATATTTGGTAATATTATTTAGAGATGGGAAATATTTTTCAAAACATATATCATATGATATATATGCATTTACTGCATATGCACATGAACATAAATTATGCATATAAAAATACAAATTTTCCCTTTCAAATTTTCAGAAAAGCAGTACATTTAAAAAACCCACAAGTCTTACTGGCTTACATAAATGTGCTGACTATTCTCTTTGCCCTGCTTTTATATTTTATCATGATTATGTTTCTGAAAGTTGGAGCAATTTCAAGTTACCTATTGAATGTGAAGACTAATGTGCTTGTACCAATATTTATAGAAGAGACTAAGATTTTTTGCTGCTGTGTAATATAAAGGAATAAAGTAACTCAATTTTGAGTGATGAAATGAGACTGTAACAAAGAGATGAGTGAAATTCTTTGAAACCCATATGTGTTAATAACATATGCAGTGCATTTTTACTGAACTGGGGATACTTTACTCTCACTGATAATTGATTTTAGCATCTCTTTTTCAGTCTCTTTTTATTATAGGGTCTACAAGGCTTTGGGGTCTCTCTCTCTCTCTCTCTCTCTCTCTCTCTCTCTCTCTCTCTCTGTCTCTCTCTCTCTCTGTGTGTGTGTGTATGTGTGTGTGTGTGTGTGTGTGTGTGTGTGTGTGTGTACTACTGAGCCACATTCTAGCCAAAATGTTTTTTATAGAAAAATAAGATAGCATAAATGTAGATTACAAGGTAAATGTAGGGACATTGATTCACCAACAGAATACAAGAGATAGAGGAGAAAAATCTCAGGAGCAGAGATAACATATAAATCATTGACAAAACAGTCAGAGAATATCCAAAAATCAAAAAGATTCTAACCCAAAACATCCAGAAAATCCAGGACACAATGAGAAGACCAAACCTAAGGATAATAGGTGTAGAAGAAGGTAAAGAATAACAACTGAAAGACACAGTAAATATCTTCAACAAAATTATAGAAGAAAATGACCCTAACCTAAAGAAAGAGATAACCATGAACATAAAAGAAGACTACAAAACTCCAAATAGATTGTACCAGAAAAAAATTCCTCTTTACACATAATAATCAAAACACCAAATATTCAAAACAAAGAATACTAAAAGCAGTAAGAGAAAAAGGACATGTAACATATGAAGGCAGACTGATCAGAATTACACCAGACTTTTCAACCAAGATTATGAATGCTAGAAGATCCTGAACTGACATTATACAGACCCTAACGAAAAACAGGTTCCAGCCCAGGTTACTATGTCCAGCAAAACTCCCAATCACCATAAGTGGAGAAACCAAGATATCCCAGGACAAAAACAAGTTTACACAACATCTGTCCACAAACCCAGCCCTACAAAGGATAATAGATGGAAAACACTGCCACAAAGAAGGAAACTTCACCCTAGGAAAATCAAGAAACTAATCCTCTGGCAATAAACACCAAAAAAGAAAAGCACACAAACTTAACAGTACTTGTAACAACAAAAGAGCAGAAAACAGCAATCAGTATTCCTTAATTTTTCTTAACATCAATGGAATTAATTCTCCAATAAAAAGACATAGACTGTCAGACTGGATACACAAACAGGATCCAGTATTTTGCTGCATACAAGAAAATCATCTCATCAGTAAAGACAGGCACTACCTCAAAATAAAAGGTTGGGAAACAACTTTCCAAGCAAATGGTCCCAAAAAACAAGCTGGAGTAGCCATCCTGATAATGAATAAAACTGCTTTTCAACAAGAAGTCAAAAAAAAAGACAAGGAAGTACACTTTTTCCTCAACAATGGAAAGATCTATCAAGAGGAATTTTCAACCCTGAACATCTATGCTCCAAATACAAGAGCACCAACAGTCATAAAAGAAACTCTACTAAAGCTCATAGCATACACTACACAACACATAATAATAGTGGGAGACTTCAACACCCCACTCTCATCAATGGACAAATCATGGATACAGAAAAAGAGCAGAGAAATAGTGAAACTAACAGAAATTATGACCCAAATGGATTTAACAGACATCTATAGAATATTTCATCCTAAAACAAAAGAATATACCTTCTTCTCAGCACTTCATGACACCTTCTCCAAAATTGACCATATACTTGGTCACAAAACAGGCCTCAAGAGATGTAAGAAGCTCAAAATTATTTCATGCATTCTATCAGAGCACCATGGACTAAGGCAGGTCTTCAATAACAACAACAACAAAATCCTACATACATGTGGAAGCTAAACAATGTTCTACTCGATGACAGCTTGATGAAGAAAGAAATAAAGAAATTAAAGACTTCTTAGAATTTAACAAAAATAAAAGCACAAAATACCCAAACATATGGGATACAATGAAAGCAGTGCTAAGAGGAAAACTCATAGCACTGAGCACCTCCAAAAATAAACTGGAGAGACCACACACTATCAACTTGACAGCACAACTGAAAGCTATAGAACAGAAGGAAGCAGATACACCTAAGAGAAGTAGATGGCAGGAGATAATCAAATTCAGAACTGAAATCAACAAAATAGAGACAAAAAGAACTATATAAAGAATCAACAAAACCAAGAGCTTGTTCTTTGACAAAATAAATAAAATTGATAAACCCTAACTCAGACTAACCAGAAGTCAAAATATCACTATTTGCACATGATATGATAGTATACTTAAGTGACTCTTAAAAAATTCCACCAGAGAACTTTTTCAGCTGACAAACATCTTCAGCTAAGTGGCTGGATACAAAATTAATTCAAGCAAATCAGTAGCTTTCTTCTACTCAAAGATCAAACAGGTTTAGAGAGAAATTAGAGAATCAACACCTTTAACAATAGCCCCAAAGAATATAAAATACATTGGTGTGACCCTAACCGAGCAAGTGAAGGATTTGTCCAACAGGAACTTCAAGCCTCTGAAGAAAGAAATTGAAGAAGACCTCAGAAGAAGGAAAGATGCTCATGGATTGCCTAAGGCAATGTACAAATTCAATGCAATCCCCATCAAAATTCCAACTCAATTCTTCATAGAGCTAGAAAGAGCAATTTGCAAACTCATTTGAAATAAAATAATAAAAAAAAACAGGACTTCAAAAGCCATTCTCAAAAAAAAAAAAAAAAAGAAAAAACTGGGAGATAGTCACCATCCCTGACCTCAAGCTGTATTACAGATCAATTGTGATAAAAACTGCCTGATATTGGTACAGAGACTGGCAAGTGACCAATGGAATATAATTGAAGATCCAAAAATAAACTCACACACCTATGGTCACTTGATCTTTGACAATACATCTAAAGACTTTCAATGGAAAAAGGACAGCCTCTTCAACAGATGGTGCTGGTTCAACTAGCAGTTAGCATGCAGAAGAATGTAAATATATCCATTCTTATCATTTGTATGAAGCTCAATCTAAGTGGATCAAGACCTTTAAATAAAACCAGGTACACTGAAACTAATAGAACACAAAGTAGGGAGGAGCTTAAAACACATAGGCACAGGGGAAAATTTTGTGAATACCAATGGCTTATGCAATAAGATCAAGAATATACAAATGAGACCTCATGAAATTTCAAAGCTTCTGTAAGGCCAAGGACACTGTCTAAAGGACAAAAGGGCAACCAACAGATGGAGAAAAGATCTTACCAATCCTACATTTGATAGAGGGTTAGTATCCAATATATACAAGGAACACAAGAAGCTATATCCTAGAGCATCAAAGAATCCTATTAAAAACTGGGTAGTTATCTACACAGACAATTTTCAGTGAAGGAATATTGAATGACTAACAAGCAGCTAAAGAAATGGTTAACATCCCTAGTCATCAGGGAAATGCAAATCAAAACAATCCTGAGATTCCACCTCACACCAGTCAGAATGTTTAAGAACAAAATCTCAGATTACAGCAGATACTGGTGAGGAAGTGGAGAAAGAGGAACACTTCTCCACTGTAGATGGGATTGTAAACTGATACAACGACTCTGGAAATCAGTGAGGTGGTTCCTCAAAAAATTGGACATTGCTCTACCTGAGGACCCACCTATACCACTCCTGGGCATATACCCAAAAGTAGATCCAATATATAACAAGGACACGTGCTCCACAATGTTCATAGCAGCCTTATTTAAATAGCCATAAGCTGTGAAACAAATCCAGATGTCCCTCAACAGAGGAATGGATTGAGAAATTGTGGTACATATACTCAACTGAGAACTACTCAGCTATTAAAAACACTGAGTTTATTAAATTCCTAGGCAAATGGATGGAACTTGAAGCTATTATCCTGAGTGAGCTAACCCAGTCACAAAATAAAACTCATGGTATGTACTCACTTATAAGCGAATACTATCCCCCCTCCCCTTTCAAAGAAAAGTGTGGGATATTGATGATCAGAGAATGTGTTTCTAAGGGACTACTCCAAAACTGGATCATGTTGTAAAGAAAGAAGGAAGAGGAAGGAAGAACAATAAAGCATGTCATATTTGTGTTTTCAAATGCCACAATGCAGGTTTTCAAATGAGTGAGTCAACCAGTAGTCCAACCAAACTGCAACACCCGTGAACAATGAAAACAACCATTATGACATAATAACACTAATTGTGATGTGTTGACAATAAGAGGAAAATTGTGCCTGGCACTGAAAACCTAAGCAACTGCCTAGGGCTAGGGAAGTCATAGATCTTGAGAAGAATGTACAACTGCTACTTTATTAAATCAGTTGAAAGGGGGATAAAAAGTCTTCTCCAGGGAAGAGCACCCCAGTTGGTCACCTAATATCAAATGGTCAGACCTAAAACACACATATAAGGAACATTATATAGACTGAGCAGGTTGCATTTAGGGATATGTGTATGTGTGTGTGTGTGTGTGTGTACACATATGCATATATGTATATAGCTACAAAAGATGAAAAAGGCCATGAAACTGCAAGAGATCAAAGAGGAAAAAATCGAAGGGTTTAGAGGGAGAAAAAGAAAAGAGCTTATCATGTATGTGTATTATAATCTCTAAGCATAAGGAAAAGAACTCAAACATATGTCTTAGATAGGGACAAAATGTTTGTGATAAGCAGATTGTTGAGATTATAAATTTTCATAATTATGATTAAATGTTTGTTGCACAAGTGTGATGAATTGCCTCTAGAACTTTATCAAATACATAAAGCAAGATGGTATTTTGGCTTGCTAAGAATCCCAACACTGGAAGGTAGATGCGGGGGTTCCACAGGGAAAGCAGGACAATAATCTGGTGAGCTCTTGGCTGAGGAAAAAATCTTGCCTAACCAACTAAGGAGGATATCAATTAAGGAAAGAAGACATAAAAAGCAATCTCCTGTTCTTCACAAACATGTGCACTGGTGTCTGTAGGAACGAATATATGTAAACATCTACACTCATATGTACACTACACATATACACACTAAAAGAATTCCAGAAAATCTCAAATTTCAGAAGAATGTCACATTATAATTATAATAATAATAATATTATATTATTATTATTATTATAATTATTATTAATTATTTTCATGTGTAGATTTTTTACCATTTAAAAATATATTTGAATAAGTGGGTTTCACAGTGTTAGACATATGTTTTTAGGGATGTGGGTAAGCGAGTAGTCAGTGAAGTGAGAATGACCATGCAATTAGACTGGTATTTAAACAAATTTAAGAAGTTCCAAAACAGCTGTTGAGAATGCTAATTAATTAAGCAACAAGTGGTTGAGTTTTCAATAAACAAATTCAAGAAGAATGCTTTTAAAAATATTGTCAATTAAGCAACAAGAAAAAAAATAATTGTGAATTCTATTTAATAATACTAAGCAACAGCATTTCATGTTAGCACAGAAAAATACATGGAAGACTGGGCTAGGAATTGTCTTTTTCTCTGAGAGCTCCAAATTTCACAGCTAGAAAGAACAGAATCTAAGACATTGAAATGAACATTTTAGTGAAAGCCGTAAAATCTGAGGTCAGCACTTAAAGCCCTAGTACCAGAGGACTGTCAAGTCAAAACAAATTTTCACTTCAGGTGGAAACACCTTATTTTAAGATTTCTATTGTGCTTTGATTTTAAGCATGCTTAATGCATTCTGCTAGCCCTTGGGCTTTATCTTCTGTCTCCGCACCCCATTCCTGGCCATGGTTTCCCTTTCCCTGTCCCTCTTCTCTCCCATCCATATCCTCTCTCCCTCAGCCTCTCATGATTGTTCTCTTCTTCCTTCTAAGTGGATTTGAAGCATCTTCACTTGGGCCCTGCTGTCTGATAGCATTGAGGTCTGTGGATTTATCCTGGGTATTCTTTACTTTTAAAATGTATTTTTCTTATACTTTATGGCTAATATCCACTTATTAGTGAGTATATACCATGCATGTTTTTTGGGGGATTGAGTTACCTCACTCAGGATGATATTTTCCAGTTCCATCCACATGCCTGAAAAACTCATGAAGTCCTCATTCTTAATAGTTGATTTTATTGTTGAAGGTAGGGGGACCCTCTAGAAAGTACCAGAGACCTGGAATGTGAGAGACCTCCAGGACTCAGAGGGAGGGACCTTACATGAAATGCCCAACACTGGGGTGATGAAACTCATAGAATTAACTTCCAGTAGAAAAAAAAAAATAAAGACATCAAGTGGAGAGATGGGGTTGCCAGCCCACAGTCAAAAAATCTGACCCAGAATGGTTCCTTTTTAAAAGAACTGCAGGGACAAAAATGGAGAAGGGACTAAGGGGAAGGTTATGGTGTGCTTACATAAAGGAGCCTAACATGGCTGTCTTCTGAGAGACCCAACAAGCAGCTGACTGAAACAGATGTAGATAATAACACCCACCCAGTGGACCCAAACCAAGGACACCTGTAGTTTAATTAGAGAAAGGCTAGAAGAAACTGAGGAGAAGGGTAACCCCATAGCAAGACCAGAGCCTCAACTAACCCAGAACCCTGAGATCTCTTAGACACTGAGACACCATCTAGGCAACATACATGAGCTAGTTCAAGGTCTCTGACTCATACAGTAGAGGAGTGCCTCATCTGGCCTCACAGGAATTTAAGCCTAACACTCAAGGAATTGAGGCCCCAGAGAGTGGGGACGCCTGGATGGCAGGGAGGCCTAGATGGTGGGGAGGGTCATCCTCTTGGAGACAAGGGGAGAAGGAATGGGGTGAGGAGCTGTGTAAGGGCTGGGGAAATGACTGGACTGTAGTTAATAAACTAATTTAAGAAAAGAATGTTCAACTATCAACTTGAAACATAGGAAGTCCCCTTTATAGAGAACTGTATTTAGATAATTGATGGGAGATCAGAAAGTGAGGGCAGGTGAAAAAATTGCACTCAGTGTTTGCTCAGGCTTGATAACTATAAAGCTTTAACTAGACTTAAAGTTCATGGTACAGTTAACTCTAGAATTAACTATTTGTTCTTTTTGCCTCTATCTCCAAACTGCGGAGATAGTATGCATGCTACCACCATGTGTAGCTACTTAGACAATTCTTATTTTAATTTTATTTTATTACTTATTTTATTTACATTTCAAATGTTACACCTCTTTGTAGTTAAATTCCCTATCTCCTACACCATACCCCTGCCTCTGTGAAGGTGCTTCCCCACTCACCTATCCACCCCCTTCTGTATCAGTGCCCTAGCATTCATTCCCCTATGCTGGGACATCTACCCTCCATAGGACCAAGGGGCTCCCCTCCTATCGATGCCAGATAAGGCCATCCTCTGCTACGTATTGAGTTGGAGCCATGGGTACCTCCAATCTTTGGTTGGTAGTTTAATCCCTGGGATCATTTTAGGGTCTGGTGGGTTGATATTGCTGTTCTTCCTATGTGGTTGCAAACTCTTCAGCTCCTATAGTTATTTCCCTAACTCCTCCTTTGGGGTTCCCATGCTTACTTTGAGGGTTTACTGCAGTATATGCATTTGTATTGGTCAGCCTCTGGCACAGCCTCTCAGGGGACAGCTATACTATGATTTTTTTTTTTTTTTTTTTTTTTTTTGTCTGCAAGATTCTTGACATCAGTCAAGTGTCTAGGTTTGGTGTCTACAGATGGAATGGATCCTAGGTTGGGGAGTCTCTGAATGGCTTTTCCTTCAGTCTCTGCTCCACTCTTTTTTCTTGCATTTCTTTTGACGGGGACAATTTTGGATTAATATTTTTGAGATGGGTGGGTGACCCCATCCTTCAACCAGGGTCTTTGCATATCCACTAGATATGGCACTACATCTGAACCAGACATAAGACAAAAGAAATTTGAATTTCCATAAAGACAAATTTTTATTAGAAATATTCACATAAGATGGTCTGTCTGTCTGTCTTATAACTTCACTAGTCAATTATCTTTAATGTTTGAAAAATTTTACCATCATTTTCTCCATGAACTCAATAATCTTGATACTGATATTTAGCAAAGTATCTTCAAATGTACTGTTTTGCTATTTTCTCTTGGATAGCTGCTCATTTCTGAAAAGGAAATGTAGTGGGAGTAGATTTGGGGAAGATGGGATGAGGAGAACTAGGAGAAATGGAGCAAAGGAAAACTGGTAGAAGTGTATTGTATGAAAGAAGAATCTATGTCCCTTTTTAAATTGGTTATTTTATTTACATATAATTTAAATGTTATCTGCCGTCCTGGTTTCCCCTCTACAAACCCCCATCCAGTCCCCCCTTTCTCCTGCTTCTATGCTGGTGCTGCCCCACTCCCCGCACTGCTGCCTCATGGCCATAGGACGAACAACAATATCAACCAAACAAACACTCCAGCACTCCTAGGAACTAAACCAAAAACTCAAGAATCTATTTTCAACAGAAAAGAAAAAAAAAAAACTCAAAAGAATAAAGACTGATAATATACTTTATTACATGTACCAAAATGAAACTTTCTATTAATCTTAGAAATAATAGAATGATACATAGTCACTAATGATATCCTTTTACAGATATAAGGCTGACTTGTCTAAGCATATTGACAAAACTCACAGGGGGAAACCAGCTCTGTAGTTCCAGAAATCATATTGCTGAGAGAGAGTCAAGATTATTTATGTCAAAAAACTTAGAGAATTATGAAAAGCAACTTTCATAAAGCAAAAAAAAATGTATATCACACACACACTCACACACACACACACACAAAGACAAAGAAAGAAAGAGACAGAAAGACAGACAGAGAGACACATGCACATACATGCATACACACAAACATCCCTGTTTAATTGGAACATAGCTAAAGCTTTCACCATATCTGGACTAAAGCAAAAAAGTCAATTACCTCATCAACTCTATTTAATATTTTCTGAAGAACTTCAGCAGTGCAAAAATGAAAGATAATATATGTTTCATAAGTACTGAAAAAGAAATGTAACTGTCATTTTCCACAAATAATATGATTATATATAGAAAATCCAGAGATTAGTATCTTTAGTCAAATATTAAAATTAATAAAATATTTTGAATACAATGTTATCTACAACATTTATGTAAATAATAACACACTATTTTTATATCAATTCATATCAAAAATTAGAATGGAAGTCAAAAGTCTAAATGTTGTTTAAGATATTACTTTACAAGCTAGTGAATGCTGCTTACATGGTAGCTTGTTGGAGACAGGGGAGGAGAAATAGGATAAGGAACTGTTAGAAGGCAGACTGGGAGGGGTATAATAACTAGACTGTAGAAAAGATTAAAGACAATTTTTTAAAAAAAAGATATTACTTTAAAATTCAAAAACTGTTAATGAATTTAATGAAAAATTAGAATCTTTATGTTTTAATTTAAAAACAAACGATTGACCCTTCCCTTCCAGTCTTCTTCTGCACCCTGAAGTAAGTCCATCTTACTACCATCTGTACCCACAACTTGCTAGCAGAGAGCTGATTACAAAGAAGTGCTCTCAGTCATAAACCTACAGGAGATACTGCACTTTCTCTCTAGTGACTGTCCAAAGAGAGACCTGCCAGGAACTCACTGGGTACAGGAATCCCTGTGTTGACTAGGACCGAACCATTCCAGTATCCATCTGTGCCCAAAGCTAGGGCCATCCCACTGCCATAGGAACCCACAACCTGCCCACAGAGAGCTGTGCATTCAAGAGCAATCTCACTCCTAAGCCCACAGGCTCACAGGCCCACAGGAGAGACAAGCTCTAGTCAAAGACAACAAGACCAACTAGGATCACAAATAACAAGATGGCAAAAGGCACAAGATCCTAAGCAACAGAAACCAAGACAGCATCAGAATGCAGTTCTCCCAACATAGCAAGTACTGAGTACCCCAACACACGAGAAAAACAAGATATAGACTTAAAATCATACCTCATGATGAAGATAGAGGGCTTTGAGAGCAAATGAATAGCTCCTTTAGAGAAATACAGGAGAACACAGGTAAATAAGTAGAAGCCCTTAAGAGGAAACACAAAAATCAATTAAAGAGCTATCAGAAAACACAATCAAACAGGTGAAGGAATTGAATAAAACAATCCAGAATCTAAAAATGGAAATAGAAATAATAAAAATAATCACAAAAAGACACAACTCTGGATATAGGATACCTAGGAAAAAGATCAGGAGTCCTAGATGCAAGCATCACCAACAGAATACCAGAAATAGAAGAGAGAATCTCAGGTAGAGACATATTATGGAAAAAAAAATCGCACAATAGAGAAAATGCAAAAAACAAAAAGCTCCTAACCAAAACACCCAGGAAATCCCGAACAAAATGAGAAGACCAAACCTAACGGGGAAAAAAAAAAGCATAGAAGAGAGCTAAAATTTCCAACTTAAAGGTCCAGTAAATAACTTCAACAACAACAAAAAAGAAATTGAAGAAAACTTCCCTAACCTAAAGAAAGAGATGGCCAGTATCATATAAGAAGCCTACAGAATTCCAAATAGATTAGACTAGAAAAGAATTTCCTCCTGACACATAATAGTAAAACCACCAAATGTACAAAGCAAAGAAAGAATATTAAAAGTAGAAAGGGAAAAATGTCAAGTAACATACAAAGGCAGACTTAAAAGAATTATACCAGACTTCTCAATAAAGACTATGAAACCTAAAAGATCCTAGACTAATGCCATACAGATGCAAAGAGAACAGAAACACCAGCCCAGGTTACTATATTCAGCAAAACTCTCAATTATCATAGAAAGAGAAAACAAGATACTTCATGACCAAACCAAATTTAAAAAAATATGTATCAAAAATTCATCCCAACAAGGATAAAAAAAAAAAAAATTACACCTTATGGAAACAAACACAAAAGAAAATAGACACACAAACATAATTCTACCTGTAACAACAAACCTAATGGAAAGAGCAATCACTATTCCTTAGCATCTCTTAACGTCAATAAACTCAATCACTTAATAAAAAAAGACATAAACGAACAGACTGGATACATGAACAAGAACCAGCATTTTGCTACATAAAAGAATTTGTCTCTGTGACAAAGACAGACACTCAATCAGAGTAAAAGGCTAGGAAAAATGTTTCCAAACAAATGTCTAAAGAAACAAGATGGAATAGCCATTGTAATATGGAATAAAATAGATTTCAACCAAAAGTCATCAAGAAAGATAAGGAAGAACACCTTACCAAAATTGACTGTATAATTGGTCACACACACATACACACACACATAGAAGCTGAATAATGCTCAATGATAACTTGGTCACAAAAAGAAAGAGAGAGAGAGAGAGAGAGAGAGAGGGGGGGGGAAGGAAGGAAGGAAGGAAGGAATGAAAGAAAGAAAGGCAGAAAGGAAGGAAAAAAGAAGGAAGGAAGGAAGGAAGGAAGGAAGGAAAGAAGGAAGAAAGAAACTAGGGAATTTTTAGAACTTAATGAAAATGAAGACATAACATGCCCAGGCATATGGGATACACTGAAAGAAGTGCTAAGAGGAAAACTCATAGCTCTGAGTGCCTCCAAAAAATTGCAGAGAGCATAAGCAAATAGCTTGACAGCACACCTAAACGCTCTAAAACAAAAATACACCCAAGAGGGATAGAAGACAAGAAATAATCAGACTCAGAGCTGAAATCAACCAAGTAGAACCAAAAAGAACTATGCAAAGAATCATCAAAAGTAGTAGTTGGTTCTTTGAGATAATCAACAATATTGATAAAACCCCAGTCAAACTAACTAGAGAACATAAACACAGTATTCAAATTAACATAATCAGATGTGAAAAGAGAGACATAACAAAAGAAATAGAGGGAAATCAAAAAATGATCAGATCCTGCTACAAGAGCCTATAAACAACCAAACTGGAAAATCTGTATGAAATGGACAATTTTCTGGAGAGATACTAGGTACAAAATTTAAATCAAGATCAATCAGATCAACCATCTAACAAGTCCCATAACTACAAAAGAAATAAAATCAGTCATCAAAAGTATCTCAACCAAAAAAAAAAAAAAAAAAAAAAAGCCTAGGATCAGAAGGGTTTAGTAAAGAATCTTATCAGACCTTTATAGAAGACCTAATGCTAATACTTTCCCAACTATTCCAAAATATCCAAACAGAAGAAATACTACAGAACTCATTTTGAAGCAATTATTGAACTCATACCTAAAGTATATAGACTCTACAAAGAAAGAGAACTTCAAAACAATTTCCCTCATAAACTTCTATGAAAAAATATTCAATAAATTTCTTGTGAACCAAATTACAAATTCCTCAAAACAATCATTCACCATGATGAAATAGGCTTCATCCAAGGGATTCAAGGATGGCTCAATATACAGACATCCATCAACATAATCCAGTATATAAGCAAACTCAAAGAAAACAAAACAAAACGTATGATCATCTCATTAGATGCTAAGAAAGCATTTGATGCAGTTCAATACCCTTCATGTTAAATACCCCTTCATGTTAAAAGTTTTGGTGGCTTCCTGCTTCTTCCTGTTCAAGAGACAGCTGCATCTTTTTATGAAGTGCCAGCCTTGTACCTTAGACAAGATGGTGATGGTTGGGTTTGGCCTTATTGGGTGCCTGGTTACCAGGGCTGCCTTCTGCTCAGGATCTGGCAAAGAGGAGATTGTTGCCATCAATGACCCCTTCAATGACCTTAACTACATGGTCTACATGTTCCAGTATGATTCTACCCATAAAAAATTCAATGGCATAGTCAAGGTTGAGAATGGGAAGCTTGTCATCAACAGGAAGGCCATCACAATCTTCCAATAGCAAGATTCCACTTACATCAAATGGGGTGATGCTGGTGCTGAGGATATCATGGAGTCTACTGGCCTCTTCACCACAATGGAAAAGGCCAGGGACCACTTGAAAGGTGGGGCCAAAGTATCATCATCCTCACCCCTTCAAAGTTTGTGATGGGTATAAACCATGAGAAATATGACCACTCACTCAAGATTATCAGCAATGCACCCTGTACCACCAACTGCTTAACCACCCAGTCTAAGGTCATCCATGACAACTTTAGCAGATCAGGTATTCAAGGTACATACCTAAACCTTATATATAGTAAAAACAATATACACAAAGCAAGTAGCCAACATTAAACTAAATGGAGAGAGACATGAAGCAATCCTACTAAAATCAGGGACAAGGCTGGCTACTTTCTCCCTACCTACTCAATATAGTGCAACATATCTTAGCCAGAACAAGTTGACAAAAAGAAGGTCAAAGGGATGTAAATTCAAAAGGAAGTAGTCAAAAGATCTTTGCAGATAATATGATAGGATATTTAAGTGGTGTAAAATTTTCCACCAGCGAACTCATAAACCCAATAAACCACTTTAGCAATTTGGCTGGATATAAAATTTACTCAAATAAATCGGTAGCATTCCTCTACTCAAAAGATAAACAAGGTAAGAAAGAAATTACATAAATGATACCATTAAAAATAGTCACAAATAATATAAAATACCTTGGTCAGACTCTAACCAAGTAAGTGAAAGACCTGTTTGACAAGAACTTCAACTCTCTGAAGAAAGAAATTGAAGATCTCAGAGACTGGAAAGTTCTTCCATGCTCATAGATTGCAGGATTAATATAGTAAAAGTGGCCATCTTGCCAAAAGCAATCTACAGATTCAATACAATTCCTATCAAAATTCCAACTCAATTCTTCATAGAGTTAAAAAGACAATTTGCAAAATCATTTGGAGTAACAAAAAACACAGGATAGGGAAAAACCATTCTCAACAATAAAGGAACTTCTAGGGGAAATCATCATCCCTGACCTACAGCTATATTACAGAGCAATGGTGATTAAAAAAAAAAAAAAAAAAAAAAAAAAAAAAAAAAAAAAACTTTATGGTTTTGGTACAGAGAGAGGTAGCTAGGTAAATGGAATTGAATAGAAGACCCAGAAATGAGCCCACAAACCTATGGTCACTTGATCTTTGAGAAAGGAGCTAAAACATTCAATGGAGGCTCTGACAGAGCCATACTGACACAGAAGAGGATGCTGAAAGTATCTGCAACCCAGCGGGAAAAACAAAATTATCAACTATCCAAACACCTCACAGCTCCCAAGGATGAAAACCAATGAGTTCCCATGGAGAGATGCATGGCTCCAGGTGCATATGTAGCAGAGGATAGCTTTTTCTGATATCAATGGGAAAAAGGACTTTGGTCCAGTGAAGGCTCATTTTCCCAGTGTAGGGGAATGCCAAGATGCTGAGGTGGGAGAGGGTGGTTGGGAGAGGAAACACCTTCATGGAGGCAATGGGAGGGGTAGGGAGTTGGAGTGGGAAGAAAGAGATAACATCTGAAATGTAAATGCAGAGAATTTTCAATTAAAATGGGAAAAGAGAAAAAAGACAGTGTCTTCACAAATGGTGCTGTTTCAGCTGGAAGTCAGCATGTAGAAAAACCCAAATTTATCCATTTTTATCTCCTTGTACAAAGCTTAAGTCCAAATGTATCAAAGACCTCCACATAAAACCAGGTACACTGAAACTAATAGAAGAGTATGTGGGGAAGAGCTTAGAACACATAGGTACAGGGGAACATTTCCTGAACAGAACACCAATGGCTTAGGCTCAAAGGTCAATAATCAATAAATGGGACCCCATAAAATTGATAAGCTTCTGTAAGGCAAAGGATACTGCCAATAGGACAAAACTGCAAACAACAGTTAGAAAAAAGATCTTTACCATTCCTGCATCTGACAGAGAGATGATGTCCAATTTATATAAATAACTAAAGAAGTTTGACACCAGAGAATCAAATATTCCTATTAAAAATGGGGTACTTAGCTCAACAAAGTATTATCAACTGAGGAATACCAAATGGCTGAAAAGCTCCTAAAGAAATGCTAGACATCCCTAGTCATTAGTGATATGGAAATTAAAACAACCATGAGATTCCACCTCACACCAGTCAGAATGTCTAAGATCAAAAACTCAGATGACAGCAGATGCTGGTGAGGATGTGGAGAAAGAGGAACACTTCTCCACTGTTGGTGGGGTTGTAAAGTGGTACAACCACTCTGGAAATCAGTCTGGTGGTTCCTCAGAAAATTGGACATTGTGCTACCTGAGGACCCACCTATACCACTCCTGGGTATATACCCAAAAGTAACTCCAATATATAACAAGGAAACATGCTCACCAATGTTCATAGCAGCCTTATTTAAATAGTCATAAGCTGTGAAATAAATGCAGATGTCCCTCAACAGAGGAATGGATTCAGAAATTGTGGTGCATTTACACAATGGAGTACTACTCAGCTTTTAGAAACAATGACTTAATGAAATTTTTAGGTAAATGGACAGAACTAGATAATGTCAACCGAGTGAGGTTAACCCAGTCACAAAAGAACAACCATGGTATGTACTCACTGATAAGAGGATGCTAGCTCCCAAATCACCAAATATCCAAGAAGCAATTCACAGACCTTTTAAAGCTCATCAAGAAGGAAGGCCAGAATGTGGATGCCTCTGTCCATTTTAGAAGGGAGAATAAAATACTCACGGGAGGAAGTACAGGGACAAATATAGGAGCAGGGCCTGAAGTAAAGATTATATATAGACTGCCTCTCCTGGGAGATCTTTCCCATATGCAGCGACCAAACACAGTCACTATTGCTGATGCCAAGAAATGCTTACTGGCAGGAGCCAGATATAGATGCCTCCTCAGAGGCTCTGTCAGATCCATATGGCTACAGATGAGGATGCTTGCAGCTAACAATTGGACTGTGCATGGGGACCCAATGGAAGATCTAGAGAAAGGATTGAAGGAGCTGAAAGGGTTCGTATCCTCATGGGAAGAAAAATGATATCAACCAACTGAATCCCCAGAGCTCTATGGGACTAAAACACCAAACAGTGAGCACACATGGATAGACCTATGGCTCCAGTTGCATATGCAGCAGAGGATGGCATTATCTGGCATCAATGGGAGAAGAGGCCTTTTGTCCAGTGAAAGCTCTATTTTCCCAATGTAAGGGAAAGCCAAATTGCTGAGGTCAGATTGGGTAGTTGGGAGTGGGAGCATTTTCATGAAAGCAAGGGGAGGTGGATGGGAGTGACATAAAAGGGGATAACATTTGAAATGTAAATACAGAGAATATCCAATAAAAACGGTAAAAAACACTGTTGAGATTAGTTTGCAATACCTTCAATATTTACAGACATTATAAATATCTCTAAACTTTAATACAATTTGTTAGTCTATGAAATAAGTTTGTACTTGTTAATCCTACAATTTATATCATATAATACAATGAGTTAAAATCACTCAATGATATAAAGTTGATTACAAAAACAAAACATGCTATGTATACATTACTACACAAGAAAACCTAAAAATCTTCAATAATTTTCTCACTGTGATAATCTAGAGTGATAAAAAATTAGTCAATGATCAGCTCCAAAATTAGTTTGTATATCTATCTATCTATCTATCTATCTATCTATCTATCTATCTATCTATCTATCATCTATCTATCTATCTATCTATCTATCTATCATCTATCTATCTATCTATCTATCTATCATCTATCTATCTATCTATCTATCTATCTATCTATCATCTATCTATCTATCTATCTATCTATCTATCTATCTATCTATCTATCTATCTATCTATCTGGAACTTCCTTTTTGACAGAACCCTAAGTAATAGTTTTTCACAGATAAATAGCAGTGAGAAAATAAACATTATTAAAATTAAAAATTTGCCCTCCCTTCTTTTACTACACCTCTTCTCTCTCTCTCTCTCTCCAAGATCCCTTTCTCCATGTACTTTCAGAGATTATTTTCTCCCTTTTCAGTAGGACTATAACATCCATACTTAAGTGTGGTCTTCCTTATTCTTGGGTTTCATATGGTCTGTGAGTTGTATCGTGGGTATTCTTAGCTATTTAGCTAATATCCACTTATCAGTGAGTAGATACCATGAGTGTTCTTTTGTGACTGTGCTACCTCACTCAGGATGATATTTTCTAGTTCCAACCATTTGCCTTCTGTTTGGGTACATAATAATAAAAAAATGTTAACTTTTCATCTCATGCTAGGGCTGGCATCGTTGGGGGCAACATGGCCCTGTGGAGTATCTCTAATTTAAAGGCCCCATGCCACCTCTAAGAACACATGGGTGGTTCTCTCCACTGCCCTGCATGTTTTTGACACTCACTTTCTCCCACAGTCCAGTTTTAACATGACTCCACAACCATTAACTTATCATCAGGTTTATATATTAAATTCTCAATTCACAAACCCTCTATAGAATAAGATTTCAACCAGTGGACAAAGATATAAACTGTCCATCTAGAGGAGATAAATAGACACATTGAAACCCTTAGAAATAATCATAATAATCTTATCAATCTAAAGATGAGCTAAGAGAAACATCAACATCTGCTTCCATCGTGCCTTCTCTGTAATCCCACCTTTTCTGCTTTCCTAGACTTTCCCCTGCCTCATTTCTACTGTATAATCATGTATTGCCTTCACATAAATCTAAAGCCTTCATTTTTTAAATTGAACAACTTTATTTAAAAAAACAGATACATGTACAGATTTTAAAAACATTTTTGCACAAAATTATATAAATACATTTTGTCAGTACATAATTTTTTAAAGGTTTGATAGTATGCATTAAAATCTTACTAGTTACAATGAGCATAAAGTACATGTAAAACAAGATATAACCTGGAAATAGTGAAAGTTTTCTTGGTGGGTAAAGATTAAGCATAATGGTTTTTCATTTTCTTTTTCTTTTGGCCATTGTATTTTCTTGAACTTCATATAGTCCGTGAGTTGTTCCTGAAGTGTTCAGAGCTATCTAGGGTTAGTATCCAATTATCAGTAACTGCATATTATATCTGTTATTTTGTGATTGGGTTACCTCACTCAGGATGATATTCTCTAGATGCATCCATTTTCTTAAGAATTTCATAAAGTCATTGTTTCTGATAGCTGAGTAGTACTCCATTGTGTAAATGTACCACAATTTTTGTATCCATTCATCTACTGAAGGACATCTGGGTTCTTCCAGCTTCTGGCTATTATAAATAGGGCTGCTATGAACATTGTGGTGCATGTGTCTTTGTTGTATGTTGGAGCTTCTCTGGGGTATATGCCCAGAAGTGGAATAACTCAGGTGTTCACGTAGTACTAGGTCTAAATTTCTGAGGAATCACCAGACTAATTTCTAGAGTGGTTGTACCAGTTTACAGCCATGCTAACAGTGGAGAAGCATTCATCTTCCTCCACATCCTTACCAGCATCTGCTGTCATCTGAAATTTTGATCTTAGCAATTCTGACTGGTGTGAGGTGGAATCTCAGGGTTCTTTTGATTTGCATTTCCCTGATGACTAAGGATGTCCAGCACTTCCTTAGATGCTTCTCAGCCATTCAATATTCCTCAATTGAAAAATTTTTGTTTAGCTCTGTACCCAATTTTTTAATAGGGTTCTTTGATTCTTTGGTGTCTAACTTCTTGAGTTCTTTGTATAACTTGGATATTAAAACTCTATCAGATGTGGGGTTGGTAAAGATCTTTCCTAATCTATAGACTGTCATTTTGTCTTCTTGACAGTGTCCTTTGCGTTACAGAAAATTTGCAATCTCATTAAGTCCCATTTCTCAATATTTGACCTTAGAGCACAAGCCATTGGTGTTCTGTTCAGGAAATTTTTTCCTATGCCTATGTGTTCTAAGGTTTTTCCTACTTTGTCTTCTAATAGTTTCAGCATACCTGGTTTAATGTGGAGATCTTTGATCCACTTGCACTTGAGCTTTGCACAAGGCAATAAGAAATGGTCTATTTTAATTCTTCTGCCTGTTGAGAGCCACTAGGACCAACACCATTTGTTGAAGTGACTGTCCTTTTTCCGTTGAATGTTTATAGATCTTTTGTCAAAAATGAAGTGACCATATAAGTGAGGGCTCATTAATGGATATTCTATCATGTTCCCTTGATCCACGTGCCTATCTCTGTACAAGTACCATGCAGTTTTTTTAAACAACTGTCTTGTAATATAGCTTGAGGTCAGGGATGGTGATTCCCACAGGTGTTTTCTTGTTATGGAGGAAGGATTGTGATATTCTAGGTATTTTCTTATTCCAGATGAAATTGCACATTGTTCTTTCAAACTCTATGAAGAATTGTGTTGGAATTCTGATGGGGAATGCATTGAATCCGTAGATCGATTTTGGTAAGATGGCCATTTTTATAATGCTGATCCTTCCAATCCATGAGCATGGGAGATCTTTCCATTTTCTGAGATGTTCCTCGATTTCCTTCTTTAGAGATTTGAAGTTCTTGTCATACAGGTCCTTCACTTGCTTAATTAGAGTCACACCAAGGTATTTCATAATGTTTCTGACTTTTGTAAAGTGTATCTTTTCCCTAATTTTTTTCTCCACATGTTTGTCCTTTGAGTAGAGGAAGGCTACTGATTTGTTTGAGTTAATTTTATATTCAGCAACTTTGCTGAACTTGTTTATCAGCTGTAGAAATTCTCTGGGGGAATTTTTGGGGTCACTTACATACACTATCATGTCATCTTCAAACAGTGCTGTTTTTGCTTCTTCCTTTCCAATTTGTATCCCTTTAATTTCCTTTTGCTGTCTAATTGCTCCTGCCAGGATTTCCAGTACTATGTTGAATAGGTAGGGGGAGAGTAGTCAGCCTTGTCTAGTCCGATTTTAGTAGGATTGTTTCAAGTTTCTCACCTTTAAGTTTGATGTTGGCTGTTGGTTTGCTGTATATTGCTTTTATTATGTTTATGTATGGGCTTTGCATTCCTGTTCTTTCCAAGACGTTTAACATGAAGGGGTTTTGAATTTTCACAAATGGTTTCTCAACATCTAGTGAGATGACCATGTGGTGTTTTTTTTTTTTTTTTTTTTTTTTTTTTTTCTTTTGGTTTGTTTATATGGTGGATTACATGAATGTATTTACGTATATTAAATCATCCCTGCATCCCAGAGATGAAGCCTACTTGATCATGCTGAATGATCATTTTAATGTGTTCTTAGATTCCATTTGAAAAGATTTGTTGAGTATTTTTGTATCAATGTTCATTAGTGGGATTGGTGTGAACTTCTCTTTCCTTTCAGGGTCTTTGTGTGGTTTAGTAATGAGGGTTATTTTGGCATTGAAAAAATGAGTTATGTAGTGTTCTATCTGACTCTGTTTTGTGGAATAGTTTGGAGAGTATTGGTATTAGGTCATCAATAAATATGATACAATTCTGCACTGAACCCATCTGGAATTGGGCTTTTTTGGGGGGGGTTGACTTCTTCTATTTCTTTAGGTGTTATGGGATTATTTAGATGGTTTACTTGGTCCTGGTTTAACTTTAGTATCTGGTATCTGTCTAGGAATTCATCCATTTTCTCCAGATTTTCCAGCTTTGTTGAATATAGGCTTTTGTGGTAGTATCTGATGATTTCTTGAATTTCCTCATTTCAGTTGTTATGTCTACACTTTCCTTTCTGATTTTGTTAATTTGGATATTCTCTCTTTGCCCTTTAGTTAGTCTGGCTAAGGGTTTATCAATCTTGTTAATTTTCTCAAAGAACCAGCTCTTGATTTTGTTGATTCTTTGAATGATTCTTTTTGTTTCTATTTGGTCAATCTCTGCTCTGATTTTGATTATTTCTTGACATCTACTCTGCTTGGCTGGATCTGCTTCCTTTTGTTGTAGGTTTTCAACTGTGCTGTCAAGTTCCTTGTGTATGCTCTCTCCACTTTCTTTTTGAAGCACTCAGAGGTATGTTTTTTCCTCTCAGTGCTGCTTCCATTGCATCCCATAGGTGAGGGTTAGTTGTGTTTTCATTTTCATTAAATTCTTGAAAATCCTTAATTTCTTTCTTTATTTCTTCTTTGACCATGCTATCATTTAATTGAACATTGTTTAGTTTCCATGGGTATATGTTATTTTGTAGTCTTTGTTGTTATTTAAGACCAGCCTTAGACCATGGTGATCTTATAGGATGCATGGAAGTATTTCAATCTTCTTATATATCTATTGAAGCTTTTTTGTGACTTATTATATGATCAATTTTGGAGAAGTTGTCATGAGGTGCCAAGAAGAAGGTGTATTCTTTTGATTTAGGATGAAATGTTCTGTAGATGTCTATTAATTACAATTGGTTCATAACCACTGCTAGTTTCACTGTGTCAGTGGTCACTTTCTGTTTCCATGATCTGTCAATTGTTGAGAGTGAGGTGTTGAGGTTGCCCACTATTATTATGTGGGGTTCAATGAATTTTTTGAGCTTTAGTAGGGTATTTTTTATGTATATGTTTGCTCCTGTATTTCATGCATATATGTTAAGGATTTAGAGTTCCTCCTGAAAATTTTTCCTATAAGGAGTAAAAAACATCCTTCCTTATCTTTTTTGATAACTTTTGGTTGAACCTCTATTTGATATTAGAGTGGCTACTCCAGCTTGTTTCTTGGGTCCACCTGCTTAGAAGGTTTTTTCCCAAATTTTGACTCTGATATAGTATCTGTCTTTGTATCTGAGATGAGTTTCCTGCATGCAGTAAAATACTGGATTCTTTTTATGTATCCAGTCTGATTGCCTATGTCTTTTTATTGGCTAATTGAGTAGATTTATGTTAACAGATATTAAGGAATAGTAGTTGCTGTTTCCTGTTATTTTTGCTTTTAGATGTAAAATTGTGCTTTTGTGTCTTTCTTCTTTTGGCTTTCTTGCTTAGGTATTTTATTGTTTTTACTAGGATATAGTTTCCCTCCTTGAATTGGGTTTTCCACCTATAATTCATTGTAGTGCTGTGTTTGTGGTTGGAGATTACATAAATTTAGTTTTGTAATGGAATATCTTGTTCTCTCCATCTAGTGTGATTGAGAGTTTTGCTGGGTATAGCAGCTTGGTCTGACACTTGTGTTCTCTTAGGGTTTGCATAATGTCTGTCCAAGATCTTCTACCTTTCATAGTCTCTATTTAGAAGTCCTGTGTGATTCTGATTTTTCTAACTTTATATGTTACATGACCTTTTTCCCTTACTGCTTTTAATATTCTTTCTTTGCTTTGGGCACTTGTCATTTTGAATATTATGTGTCAGGGGAATTTCTTTTCTGGTCCACTCTAATTGGAGTTCTGTAGGCTTCTTTTATGCACATGGTAATCTCATTATTAAGTGTAGGGAAGTTTTCCTCTACTATTTTGTTGAACATATTTACGGTACCTCTCAGTTGATATTTTTCTCCCTTTTCTATTCCTATTATCCTTAGGTTTGCTCTTCTCATTGTGTCCTGAATCTCCTGGACATTTTGTGTTAGGAGCTTTTTGGCTTTTGCATCTTCTCTGACTATTTTTTCTATGTTTTCAATGTTGTTTTTGGCCTCTGAGATTCTCTTTTCCATTTCTTGTAGTTTGTTGGAGATGCTTGCATCTGTGTCTCCTGATTTCTTTTTTAGGTTTTATACCTCCAGTGTTGTGTCACTTAGTGTTTCCTTTATTGTTTCCATTTCCATTTTAAATTTCTTCTTCAATTCCTTCATCAATTTGGTTTTGTTTTGCTCTAGTTCCTTGATTTTTTTGAGTATTTTTCATGTTTCCTCTTTAAAAGCTTCTATTTCTTTATGTTTTTCCTCCTTTTATTGTTTAAGTGAGTTATTCACGCTCTTCTCAAAGACCTAGTTATGATTCAGATCTGAGTCTTCTCTTTCTGGAATGTTTGGCATTCTGCTGTTTGCTGTGATGGGAGAGCTGGGTTCTGATATTACCAGATTGTCTTGGTTTTCCTGGGGTAAGTTCTTTTACTTTCCTCTTGCCATCTTGTTGTCTGTGATTATATGTGGTGTTGTTGTCAGTGATTTGTTCCTGTCTCTCCTTTGTATCTGGCCTGTGTCCTTGGATCTTTGCTGTTTTAGGTGGCAATTGGCTTTCGTGTTTGATCCGCATGCAACTGCCTTCCAAGTGGACCCGAGTCTCTATGTTAGAGTTCCTGCTTTCCTGAACCAATCGTGGGCTATGCTTTCTGCATTCTAGGCCTAGCCTTATCTGTTCCCTGGCTACTCTCTGAAAAGTCTCATCAGGTCTGCATCCCTGGAACTCTGCTTTTCCTGGTGGAAAATGGCCTTAACTTTTGGTGTGCATGCAAAGGCCTTCTGGGTGAAATCCGAGTCCCTATGCCAGAGTTCCTGCTCCCTTGAACTAATCAGGGGTGGGTGCACTTTCCATTTTCTAGGCCCAGACCTCTCTGCAACCTGGCTACTCACAGCATAGTCTCTCCAGGCCTGCCTCCCTTTCTACAGCCTTCTTATTTAATGAAGTCATTGTTTTTAATGTCTGAGTAGTACTCTGTTTTATAAATGCACTACAGCCTTCTTATTTAATGAAGTCATTGTTTTTAATAGCTGAATAGTACTCCATTTTATAAATGCACCACATTTTTCTGTATCCACTCCTCTGTTGAAGGACATCTGAGTTCTTTCCAGCTTTTGGCTTTTATAAATAAGGCTGCTATAAATATAGTGGAGTATATGTCCTTTTTATATATTGGAACATTTTTTGGGTACATGCCTTTAAGTGGTATAGATGGCTCATCATGTAGTACTATGTACAATTTTCTGAGAAACCATCAAACTGTTTTCCAGAGTCTTTGCATCAGCTTTCAATCACACCAAAAATGGAGGAACAGGCTGTTTCAGATACTGCAGGAAAATGGGGAGAAGTATAGCAGGTCAGGAATTTGAAAGGAGATGTGTACTAGAAGGAAACAGAGTGGGTATAGCTATTAGAAAGTTCCTGGTGCAGGGACCCAAGAGGTTTTCAGGCCCCAACCAGTAGGACATTAGCTGGAATATCTAACAAACAAACAAACAAAAAAAACCAAACAAAACGATAGAACCTGTAGAGACTATATTCATTGGAATAAGCATGGCCCATGTTTGAGGGATGGGGCCACCCACCAACCTCAGAAATATCAATCCAGAATTCCTCCTTTTAAATGAAAATGCAGGAACAAAGAGTGGACCAGAAACTGAAGTTAAGGACATCCAGAGGCTACCCAACCTAGGGCTCCATCTCATCTGCAGACACTAAACCCATACACTTTTACTGATGCAAAAAAGCCCCTTCTGACAGAAGCATATATGGTATAGCTGTCCCCTGAGAGGCTGTGCCAGAACCTGACCAATACAGATGTGGATGCTTGCAGCTAACTATCAGACTGATTAAGTGGACCCTAAAGAAGAAATTAGGGGAAGAATGGAAGGAGGTGGAGGAGATTGCAACCTTATAGGAAGAACAAAAATATTAATCAATCAAACCCTGAAAAGATCTGATGGCCAAAACCACCAACCAAAGATTACACATGGGGGGTGGGGAGATCATGGCTCCAGTTGTATATATAGCAGAGAAATGCCTTATATGGCATTAATAGAAGGGGAGCCCCTTGGTCCTGTGGAGGCTAATGTCCCAGGGTTACTTGGACACTGAGGCAGAAAAGTTTGGACAGGTGGGAGAGCATCTTCATAGAGGCAGGGAATAGGGATGGGATAGGAGTTTTGTGGAGAGAAAACAGGGAAGGGTATATTTGAAATGTAAATAAACATAATAACCAATAAAAACTGACAAAGAAAAAGAATTTGGACTTAAGAGGCTGTAGAGTTTTGTCAGGAGTTAAGAATTGTAGCTGGTCTTACAGAGGATGTGGGCTCAATTTCCTATATGCACAGGGTTTTTCACAGCCAACTGTAGCTACAGGCCAATGGGATTGAGTGCCCTTTATGACCTCTTAGGCACTGTTTACATCTGGTGACATATAGGAAAAATGTAAATGTTAATAAAATATATTAAATATATATGTATATATATCAACATACAAGAATTTGTTATGTAATGCAAATACTTCTTTCAACTTCATAAAAGTATTTGGAGGTGGGATCAAAACTTGACATTAGGATACTTATCTTGCATGCATGATTCACTTGGGTTTAACTGCAAGCACTATCAAAAAATAAATTTTAAGTTATATATGGAAAACTTATAAACTCCATGTTGAAAATAATCCTCAATGTAGGAGGAAACACAATGAGTGCATATATATATATATATATATATATATATATATATATATATATATATATATACATATATGTGAATTCTTACATGTAATACAAATACTTCTTTCAAAGAAAATAATAATTGAAGCAAGATTATAAAAGTTTCGTTTCAAATGTCATTTATTAATTGGAGAAAGTATGCATGCCACAGTGAGAATATGGAGGTCAGTGGGACACTTTTCATGTGTTGGCTTTGTCCCTCCACTCAGGTGCTTACATCTGCATAGCAAAAGCTTTTACCAGTTGAGCCAATACACCAGCTCATGAAGGTATACTTTTAGTGCTAGACTAAATACAAAGGTTGAAAGGAACCACATGAAACTTCTAGATCAGTGGTTCTCTACCGTCCTAATGCTGTGACACATTAACAGTTTCTCATGTTCTATTGATCCCCAAGCATAATCTTGTTCCTACTTCATACCTTTATTTTTTATACTCTTATGAATGATCGATGAAATGTGAATATCTGATATGCTGAGTATCTGATGTGATCCTCTCAAAGGGGTTGTGACCCACATGTGGAGAACCATTTTTTTTTCCAGGCATACCATCAGGAATGAATGCTTTATATCTCATTTAGGAAATGCAACATATTAAGCCTAAAACTTGTAGCAGAAAACATACTAAAATATACATTTATACAATTTCTTTTTTTTATTTTTGGTTCCATGAACATAACAATTTAATCTAACATAACACCAACTAACAACTTAGTTATTATAAAAAACCCAGAAGCATTTATTATATTCACAGTGTTGTACAATTATCATTACAATTTTCCACAAAAAAATTATCATTCTGAAAGGAAGCTCCCTAACCACAACCATTTAAACTTAATAATGTCAAATACATTTTGAACATATGTACCCAGAAATATATCCATATAGTGAATCAAAATTGATTTCATTTTAGGCTCTATTGGTTTGGTATCACTTTTATTATTTTTACAACCCTGGCTTTTTGTGAATTGTTTCAGACATGCATTAATATAATTTCATTTGAAGTGGACAATCATCAATGCCTAGCTAAATGCAAATACAGTGTTTAATCACCTTGTTTCCAACAATGAAAGCATTATGGAGAACTCAGTTGTTTTCGTTTTCTAACCTAAGCATTTTTATTTTCAGAATACACAGCATTCTCCTCATATTCCCATACTAATTCCACATAAACCCTTTCCAAGCCCCCAACTGGCAGATTATGGTTTGCTATGAAACTAGGTGATTTGGCTGGAGAAAGGGATCTCTATTGGCTTTAGCTAGTGAAGCATCTCTTTGATAACTGACAGAGCTTTAGTTCTCACAGCTCTGAAAATCCTTCCACAAGGGCATTGTACTAAACTAGTTTATTAATTAGTATGCTGCCTCTCAGGTTTGCAAGATTGGTAATGTAGTCTGGTGGTATCTGTGTAAGAAGAAATTTCCTAAGAAGTGATAATTCTCCATTGGAAACAAATACTATATTGGGAAGTGAAAAATATAGTCACATTTATTTACACTAACCCCGTGTCTGCTAATCTCATCAACCTGTGGAATAGAATCAGCGCTCTACCAGATTTCGGTCTCCTAATGGAGAGTAACAGAAGCTCTGCAGACTGTTAATTTTTCATTCCTCTCCTAGCTTCTCTGTGGTAATTTCTCATTCCATTTTAATTCTTCCAGTCTATCTCTACCTAAATGGCACCAGATTCTAAACAAATGCATATTTATTGTGGGGTGTATTTGGTGTGCTGAATGAATGTCTTATGTTTTACAGCTTAACAAAAACATAGCTAAATTTACTCTTCTCCCCACTGGGAGTAAGGCAAAAAGTGTGGGGAACTTGCAAATATATTTATACTTGCTATTTAAATTTACCTCTGCTCTTGTAACTTAGCTATTTAATGGCTCATAATTGTAAAGGATCTCAGGAACTACATAGTAAACGTGATTTACTTTGTGCCCTAACTTGTCAAATTAAAGGGAAACGATTTCATAGAATTACAGAATCTTATTACATTTGAATGCATAAAATCCAAGCTTCTCATTTTGAATTTTGGAGGAAATTGTGATGCCAAATATAGTGGGGAGTGGGTGAAGGTTGTACAGAAACTAAATAAAAATCTGCTGTAGAAAATTCTAGCTGTCTAAAAACCTGACTTGATATCACTGGGAAACATAAAGGACACAATGCTGTAGACTATGCGTTTCTAAAGTGCACATTAACTAACAATGACTCAGGTATTACTTTAGACATTCACAGAACATTTGCTGTCTTCATTGTAGTGAATAAAATGCATGTAATTTATCATTTCTATTTCACAGACTTGAAATAGAGGAAAAGAACAGATATCTGATTTGGCCAAGGTGCTATACATAGAAGTACCAAATTCAGGTTTTCAGAATCCTGAGTCATATATTACATTTCTACAGACCAGACTGCTGAAGAAAGCTTCGTAGATTTAGGAATAAGCATGTGGGAATCTATGTGTTCAAGCTTGAATCAATCTGTAAAGAGAATAGGATATGGCTAATACTGAAGGGAGAAGTAGAGGAGAGTAGAGTGATTTCATTGTAAGCCATACAAAATAGACAGGAAGAAAGAGATGATTAAGGAGAAGAGTGGCAACAGAGGAAACCAACACAAAAATCCAAAAGAAATAAGTGACCTGATCATTTTCTCCGAATTCTAGCTTCTTGAGAAGTGATTTTGGTGAGATCTCCAGTTGCCCTTATAACATAATGACTTTTTTACTTACATCAATGTTGCTTACTCTTTGTAACTAGGGGACCTTGAACTAGATAAAGATCCTAAAATGTTATCTGATACTACAAATAACTAGTTTTCAGAAAGAAATACATGATTGAGCTTGAATAAATACTATGACAAAGTGATTTTCTTAGCTACTTTGAAAATCTGATCCATGCATATATATGAGTAAATAGAAGGCTGATCGGCAAGTGCTAATTTCAGTGTTTGCTTATTTATGTCTGCTTGTTTATGCTGAAAACAAAACCCAGGGTTGAAAGTTGCTAACATTAAGCTATACCTCTAGGCCACTTTTTCCCCATAATATCTCTAATTAGAATCAATCATATCTTTCTAGCTCACATTCCATATCATTTTACAATAAAAAAGTAATTAATTACATTCTAAGTTATCTTAGAATATGAGCACTTTCCAGCATCCACTACAAATCTAAATACAAAGTCTCAAGGTGAAACGTTTTATATGAGGACATGTAAATTCAAAGGTAAAGGAAAATCTACTACTTACCTAATCAAATATACATTATACTCTCCTTCAAATTAGTTCAACAAACTCATACTCATGTCTTGAAATTACCTGTCATCATGCACCACAATGCTCACAGCAGCTCTATTTATAATAGCCAGAAGCTAGAAAAAACCCAGATGTCCTTCAGTAGATGAATGGATACAAAAATTGTGGTACATTTACACAATGGAGTACTACTCAGCTATCAGAAACAATGACTTTATGTAATTCTTAAGAAAATGGATGCATTTGAGAATATCATCCTGAGTGAGGTAACCCAGTTACAAAAGAACAGTCATAATATGCAGTTACTGATAATTGGGTACTAATCCCAGAAATCTCTGAACACCCCAGAAAAAACTCATAGGCTATATGAAGTTCAAGAAAAAAAAAAAAAAATAGAAGGAAAGCCTCAGTCCTTAGGAAAAAAATAAATGTATAGCACCCTCTCAGAGTGTGGTATACCCAAACCTTAAATCATTAATAATCCAAGAGCTAAGATAATAGCTTTGTAGCAATTTTTGGTATTCACAGATCATTATGCTTAATCTATACTCAACAAGAAATCTGTTTCCATGTTACGTTCTATCCCAGATGTACTTCATGCTTATGGTAACTAGTGGGATTTCAATGCATGCTATCAAACCTCTAAAAGAATTAAGTACTGACAAAAATATTCATATAATGTTATGCCAAAATGCCTTTGTAAATCTGTATATGTATCCCTTTTAAAAAAATAAAGTGGTAAGAAAAAAAAAAAAGAAATTACCTGTCATAATTTGGAAGCCTTATGTTCCTGTTGGTACTTCTTTTCTAGAAACCAACAAATGAGCGACTCCGCTGCCTTGGGGATCTTTAATTCACTAAGTTGCTGTTTTATATTTTATTCAATTGTTCTTTTTTTAAATCTTAGTTTCATCAAAGTCATGAAACAAAATTATTAATCAAAAAGCAAAACAGTAATTATATCAATACTGAAGATTTGGTTGCATACATACACATGTGCGCACATGTGCAAGCATAAACTCACATGCTCATACACAGGCAATATATATGTGTACTCTCTATCCTATCTATCTCTATCTATCTATCTATCTATCTATCTATCTATCTATCTATCTATCTATCTATGTCTATTTATCAATATTGAAATATACCATAAAGCACTTGATTATTCTTTTAGTATGTAGTAATACTAAGAAAAATAACAATCTGTCAACTAAGATGAGAATCCACACAGACATCAAATCTGCTAGTGATTTACTATGACTTTCTTTTCCACAGACGTGTGGCAAGCAGGTATGTGCTCTTATGAATAACTTGGTGATTGTGGATTTATATTGCAATCCAGACAGACTAAAACGATTTTCATGTTCATATCTGTGTGTATACAAATAGGAAATTAGCACTTACACTGGCTTCAGATTAGCTCTCTTATTAAATAGTTGCACAATGCCAGCCATGTTGAGTGAGACAGGTAAAATATTTCCATTTTAATATTTAAAGTATTTAAAAATTTGTGTACTTAATTTTAAGAGCTTTTTGAGAAGGGGATATTTGTTTGTATCAATAACGTTACCCAAATGTACTGTTTTATGCTTAAAAACATTTTTCTAACAAGTTAATATACTAATAAGCAAAGAAATAATAAAGAATTTCCACAAAAAGTGTTTTGTCCAGCCTGTCTTGATATTAAAAGGCAAGACTAATTGCAGAACTAAGGAGTGTAAATAATAGTACTGCCCCCTGCATTATATAAGGGTACACATGCTCAGCAGGAAACCACGTTCATGTGTATAACAACTAGTTGCTTTTAGGCACAGCCTGATATTTTGAAGGTATTTTTATGAACACTATATTTTGAGGAAAATCTACAGATAAGCATTAAAAAGACACACAAGAGTATAGTGGAGTCGTGAATAAAAGTAATTGGACTTTTTAAAAGCAAACAAACCAGAATTTATACGTCCAAATGAATGCTATCCTTCCAAGTAGTCCTCTAGGGGGATACACACATATTCCAATGATAAAACCATTGCTCAAACTGCACTTGAGACTCATCAATGGGAAATGATGGTTATGTCAGATGGTAGAAACTTCATAGGAATTTTGACTAGTTTAGTTTATCCAAGCAATTTATATAAACACAAATGACTGTACACACATCACACTATAAAATTTCAGGTTAAATTCCAATTAGTCATCCCAATAAAAAACACACCATGAACTGCCTGTAAATAAGAAAATGTAGGTTTCAAAATTAATAGCTCCTTTACACAATTGGAAGCCACTGTAGTAACTGGTAAATCACTAAAAAATAGAAGAGGCTGTTTCAGAAACAACAACAACAACAACAACAACACAAAAAAAAAAAAAAAGAAACTTATGGTATTTTGTGGTAGCTTCTAGAAACATTAAAGCACCAGAATCTTAGTTGATGTTGATGTGCTTTTTATGTGGCTTTGTAGAAATTAGTGACTGCTGTACTCATTTAATCTATGGATGACTGCTTTAGGCTATTGTTTTAAAGATAAAATCAGATAAATAAATCATCAATAATTTTGACCTTTATCAAGTTTTGTGAAATGTACTTTAGTATCATCTGTACCTGGAGAGTTGGCAGTATTTTCTTCACATATTTGATTTTCATGTTTTTATAATTCTGATGAGTCTTCCAGATTATTTCTAATACATGGCTAACTTTTAAAACAGATTTGCACTATTTATTCTTTAAAAGTATACATGTGTATAATAACTATGTCTTCCTCACATATTCCTCAATCCCTTATTCCACCACCACAACACAACTCCTGCACAACTTCATGTCTTATTATGTTTGTCAAGAAGAACATTACTGTAATTAGCAAGAAAAAACACAGTAAATTGGTGGGCACCATACAGGAATATCTAGAGTAGGCAAATGAACTCCCTAGGGATAGACTACTGTCTTGCTTATCTATAATGGGTATACCCTGGCATGGCATGACACCGGAGAATTCATCCCAGGATTGCTTCTTGCTAGTGATGTGCCTTTGCTTGTTTGTCATTGCCACATTTCTCACTAATTTGGTTTGGTGTTAGTGAACTCTGGGGACCCTCAGTGCCTACAACCTGATGTGATCACTTCCTCAGTGATAACTCACTCTGTTGGGAAAATATATTGCAGATCTACACAAAGATGACAATTGTTGAAATAATACTATTTAGATAAATTAGTGATTTTATGGAACTCCTGCTTTCATTTAAATAGTTTTAGGAAGTTAACTTGGTTTAAATAATTTGTGGAATTTAGTGTACTTCATATAATGCTTAAAGAATCAAGAAAAAAAAATGTGCCCTTTCCTTATAAAATGGCAAGAGCTGAATGAATTAGAGAAAGGAGTACAGTGAATGTTCCTGCATCTCAAACATGTACGTTTAGTTGCAAAATAAAATAGGCTTGGGACAAGTTAGTGATCAAAGACAATGTTCACTCTAGGTTGGGCCTGAGTTCCTCACTCTTGAAATCTAAAGATATGGTAACAGGTTTCCAGTGTGTACCATGGAATAGTAGGTTCTCAATTAAAAAAAATTTTTTTTTTTTTAGTTTTTAAAAATTTTATATTGTCTTATTTTGTGGGATATAATTGTTTTCTTCTTTCTATTATTATTGATAATTTTATTTATTTACATTTCAAATGTTATTCCCCTTCACAAAACTTCTATCCCATCCCCCCTGTTTCTATAAGGGTGCTCCACCAACTACTCTCTCCTGTGTCATCACCCTAGCATTCCCATATGCTGGGACATTGAACCTCCATAGGACCAAGGGCCTTCCCTCTCACTGATGCCAGATAAGGGCATCCTTATGTATCTATGTATGCTACCTATGTATCTGAAGCCATGGATTCCTCCATGTGTGCTCTTTGTTTGGTGGTTTTGTCTCTGGGGGCTCTAGAGAGTGTAGTTGGCTAATATTGTTGTCCTTATGAGGTTGCAAAACCGTTCAGCACCTTCATTTCTTCCCCTAACTCCTCTATTGGGGTCCCTGTGCTCAGTCCAGTGGTTGCCTGCAAGCATCCACATTTCTATTATAAGAACAGAGAACTGATGATTAGTTAGTATAGCTGATCAAAATGTCTAAAGTATGACTTAAGAAAGATAACCTGTTCCTTAATAAATACAGATTGTCCTTAGAAAAGTATAGGGAGAAACTTGCTACTATAGACTTAGCTTGATTAGACTTTATTCATCAATGACAAAAGAATTACTGTTTTGTGATTACAATTAGCTTATGGAAAGAAAGGTTTACTTAGATACATGTTTCAGCGATATAATCAACAGATGGTTTTAATTTGTTTTGGAAGAATGTATGTTTGTAGTAGTTGATTAACTTGTGGCGGCAGCTATGAGGTAACTATGAGGTAATTTTTTTTTTTTTTTTTTTTTTTTTTTTTAGAAAAACGTAGGGATATAAAAAGGGTTAAGAGCAATATATAAGTCACTGGAGCCTGCTTCTGGTTCAACTCTCTTTGCGTGTATCGCTATGTTCCGCCCCCTCTCTCTCCATCTCTCTGTATGCCTGCCTCTGTCTCTGTCTCTGTATCTCTCTCTCTCTCTCTCTCTCTCTTTCTCTCTCTCTCTCTCTCTCTCTCTCTCTCTCTCTCTGTGTGTGTGTGTGTGTGTGTGTGTGTGTGAGGGGTTTCATTGTCACCCTTTCCTTTTCTCTAATCTCTGGCTGACATAGTAAGTAGTCCCCCTTGGTTTTTGGTCACTATCTGGACTGACCCCTGTCAGGTGCTCTTAGCTGTTTTCAGCCTTGACCCCAATTCCTGACACCACACCTCATATCTTACCTTTCTTTACCCTGTGTTATCAAAACTGGCTGTCTATGGCAGATAACATAAAAAATATGAAATAAGCAAGTATAAAGAGAAAGAAAGAATGAACACTTTATTTTTCTAATGGAGGAGGTAAAAGGAAGAGGCTAGGTTAATGAAACGAATGAGACATAAGGAATAATCAACAAAATGGTTACAGAATTTCCCTTTGTACATGAAAAAAGTCTTCTAAAACTGATTATAGTAATAGTGGCACAAATCTGTACATGCTAAAACATTGGACTGCATGATTTTAGTGAGTGAATTATCTGGCATGTGAACTGTACCTTAATAAAGCTGTGTTTTTTTAAAGACTTTCCAACAGTGAAAATTTGCATATAAAGCAAGGAAAATGCTAACTACAACGTGACCCCTTTGGAGTAGCTGTAGTTTAGTGAAGAGAGTGCATTTAAAAGTCAGCTAATGGACTGTGACATACATACCAACTGTGCAGCTGTAGGTCAATCCTGCTTCACTGAGTCTGCATCTCAATTTATAGGATAAAAATTGTAGCCTAAGAAATCATTTTAATATGTTTAATATGATGCTTAGAACATGTGATGTCCTCAAGTCAAAGTGAATCGAAATTATGCATTTCACAGCACAATAAAATGGTTAATTCCAATGAGAGTCTGCTTTTTCTAGGTTATGGCTATTTTTTCTACTATCTCTATCATTGAGTACTTCTATTTCATCCTGTCATAGTCTTCAGAATGACAAAAGGAATGAGGTTCTTTTTTTAATCACTTGAATAACAGAAGGTATCTCACAACACTTTTGCCTACATGCCCATTAATTAGGACCATTCTTATGATTTTCACTAAAGTACATGGCAGACTGAGAAGTACTTGCTTCCTCCAAATGCCAGTGAAGAAGAAATATTGAACTGACAGTCCAGTCTTTCCTTTGTTATACATAATTGCTTTATTACAATACAAAACTCATATCTTTATAACAGCAAATCATCAAATGGGCCTTTGCTAGGATTCTAGATTGCTGTCTTTTCTGCTCCTATGTTAGATTGAACCATAATTGTCTCACTTTGGTTACAACACTTAGGTGGTTTCCAAGTTTAATTTCCTTTCTGCATGTACTTTCTCCTGGTATGTTGACTTTTTAATAAATAGAACATAATAAAGATCTATGGAACATCTGTAAGATTATCTTTCCAGTTCAACCTGAATAAATGAGGATTGAAAATGAGCGTACTTTCTGTACAGCAAAATCTATATTACTCAGGAAAATTTTCCAAAATATATGGTTAACATTTCTAAATAGAAGTCATAAATGACAAGTTTGTCTGTCATAGTGAGAAGAAATCTTTGTCATGGTGTTGCTTCATGTGATATTTTGGCTATAGCAACAACTGGTACCAGAGAAAATAATTCATATATAAGTTAATCATCCCATTCCCATGTTAAAAAAATGACCTATCAAGGACCTCAACCAAAAACTTTTGTATCCCAAAACCACACTTCTAAAATTGAAGTTAAATTTTACTTGAATTAAATTTCATATAGTAAATTTTAGGAAATCATAGTCAAAACTGTTCAAATATAAACCTAGTGTTCAAAAATCCAGTTCTAAAATTTTATTATTTTAGGAATAGTTTGAACAGTGACTATCAATAATGTAAGCTTACTATTTATTCAGCTCAGCTATTCTCTTTTACCTTTCTACTAACCAGTTAATCAAAAAATGGTATCTGGAGTTTTGTATGCTCTTATCAGTATATCTTGAGAGACATTTGCAATATTGATTATAAATGTTATACTATGGAAACTTTTGACTGCTTCCCAAAGAGTTATTAACTATAGTCAATCATCCTAAAATGTAATTACTCTCCATTTAATGCCATCCTTTGTATGTCAATAGTCAGAACTAAATATGCATATGCCCTTCTCACCTCTCTAGTCCATTTTGCAAGAAAAACAAAAATATTTTATACTGTATAAACTACCTTCTTAAAACTGGTTACACATGTTCTTTATAATTATAATTTTCTAATTTCCCTATTATGCTCTCCAATAACCAGTGAGATCTGGCTTCTTCTGTACTTTATAATATTAGTTATTACTTGACCAAAACATAAATATGTAATCAAGAAAGCAACATGATTCATTATTTCGTCATTTAGGTACTAGTTTAATTGGCAAGTGTCCTTCATTAGCTCATGTATTTGGCCACTTGGTTTCTAGTACTTAGAGCTGATTATGGCAGTTGTGGAACCTTTAGGAACCAGACCATAGTTTGAAAAAATATTCCCCTGGTATGGTGATTTTAATATTTCTAGATTTCTCTGTTCTATTGTTTGTCACTTATCTACTTGTAGGCACAAGGGGATATAGGCTGTTTATTGATGCAGACAGGTTTCTGTTATCACAACATGCCATTTCCACCAGAGTAAATGGGATCTTTTTGAGACCATAACCCAAACAAAACTCTTCCATAAATTGCTTTGGTTAGACTATTTTATCACAGTGACATAAAACTAATATGAATTGATACCAACAGATGTGGAATTGCTGTTCTAAAGAACTTGGCCATTTTGGGAGAATGTGCATGAGTTTAAGACATTAGACTAGAAAAACTGCTCAGTGCTGTAAGCAGAGTTTAATAGAACATTTTAAGAGAAGCCTGGAAAACAGTATTGTTGACATGAAAGGACAGAGGATGTCCAGATGATGAGGTTTGAAAAGTCAACAAGATCTCAGCTAGAAGTAATATGAGCAATAAACATTTGGTGAAGAATCTGGCTGTATTCTGAAACTGTCCTGAGAACTTGGGGCAATGTAAAGGTTAATAATTTATTTTCTTTATTGAGGGAAAATCCCATGGTAAAATAACATTGATTTTATTAAAAAATTTTAAAAATCTATTGTTTGGAGAGAACATTGTAGAGCTTAAGACTGCACCAAATATCTGTACTAAATAAAAGTAGATAGTAATTGTTAAAAAGCTTAGCACATTGAAGAGAACCTTCCTCCTTTGTTCTGGAATAATAAGAATGGCATTGGTATCACCAAAGCAAGAGTTCACTCACACAAATTTCTAATCTGTGAAAAAAAAAAAGAGCCTAAGGGATTATCTGCTCCTAGAAACGATTTCTTTTTTTTTAATTGAAGAACTTTATTTAAAAAAAACAAAGATAAATGTATAGATTTTAAAAGCATTTTTGCATAAAAGTATATGAATACATTTTTGTCACTACTTGATTTTTTAAAGGTTTGATAGTATGCATTAGAATCTTACTAGTTACAATGAGCATAAAGTACTTGTAAAACAAGATGTAACCTGGAATTAGTCAAAGTTTTCTTGGTGTTTAAAGATTAAGCATAATGGTTTTTTCTTTTTCTTTTTTTTGGCCTTTGTTTTTATTGAACTTCATATAGTCTGTGAGTTGTTTATGGGGTGTTCAGAGTTTTCTGGGGTTAGTATCCAATTATCAGTGACTGAATATTATGTCTGTTCTTTTGTGACTGGGTTACCTCACTCAAGATGATATTCTCTAGATGCATCAATTTTCTTAAGAATTTCATAAAGTCATTGTTTGCAATAGCTGAGTAGTAATCCATTGTGTAAATGTACCACAATTTTTGTATCCATTCATCTACTGAAGGACACCTGGGTTCTTTCCAGCTTCTGGCTATTATAAATAGGGCTGCAATGAACACGTGGTACATGTGTATTTTGTCTCGCGCCCCACTTCCTGCCAGCAGGAAAAGGCGTGCAACAACAGGATTCTTCTGTGAACAACCTTTATTGTACAATACTCTGAGCAGGGGATCTCCCTGAGCAGGGGACTTCTCCACGTGGGAGAGAAAAGCATTGCTTATATATGCCCAGGAGACTCATGTCGCTACCTGATTGGTGCGCCCTCCAGTAATTAAATAGTATGCCCCGAGAGAGGGCTATGACGTATGTGGTGCATGTGCTCTAAGTCTCTTGGCTGGGCAACAGCTCTGTTTGCTGAGTTCTCGGCGGGAAGCTGGCGCCATGTTTGGGTGTGGCACAAACGGCTCCCTACATCTCCCCCTACTTTCTTAAATAAAAACATGGCCAATCAACCATCAGGCTCTTGTTGGACCTTTAAGCCAAACAGAGGGAGAGGTGCCCATTTCAAGTGCAGCAAGAGCTTGTTCTATGACCACTTTGTCACATTATTGTTGAGTACGGAGTTTGCATACCATCCAGAGCAGAAACACAGTCTCTTTGCACAAAAGCATGTCAAAAATTACTTGATAAAGCAAGAGTTCTATAATCCCCAAACCCTGCTATCTCCGTGTTTAAGGGCAAGTATGGTACATCAAAGGTTTTAATGGTGTCAAACAAACAAAAAAATAGTTTTGCATTAAGGCAAAAGGGCATCGGTTTTGGAAACACCAACAGAATCACCCATCTCGCCTCTCCTCTGACTCTCTGGTTCCAAAGCATCAGAAGCAGGGCTGTCATCACCCCAAACTATAGCCCATCCCCTTATATAGGAATCTGTCCTCGCCTTGGACATGGAGCCCCCTGATTGGTTGAAACTCATTAGGCCCTATGACGCCACGGGAGAGGCAGTGCTCAAGGAGTGGAAAGTTACCCAGCACGTGTGCACATGACTTGTTTACTGCTAACTCCAGCCAGATGTCAGCGCCATCTTGTAATGGAGAATGTGCAGGCAGCGCCCCACATCTCCCCCTATCTTTTATTCTTTAAGCAAAGTAGGACACCCATATTAGGAGGGCGAGATAGAAGTCAAATCCTCATTAAGGTGTATAAAGACCATGTACAGGAGTAACCGCTAGACTTTTTGTAGCCCGTACTCTTGACCTGTCACTCTGCCGTTTTCCTGAGGGAGGGACACTGGGGCAGGCAACCCTCATGCCAGATGACATATCTCCCAGAGATACCCCGCGACAAGGGGCTCTCAGTGCGATGCTTTGCTCGGCATCCCTCATGGGCTGCTCAAACCAGACACTCTAATCCTGTGCAATGAACCGAAGTTCTAGGAGTGCAAGAGCTGTCTGGCCGGCGACCTACTGCTTAAGCATAGACAAACAGATATCGGCTGATGCTCTATGTTCTAGAGCGACAAGCGCTTGGGCAATAACCACCTTGTCTCTTTTTGTTTGGGCCTTGAGCTTACAAACGAGCCAGAGAAGCAACGCAAGTCCGCAGCAAAGGACTGCTCCAAAGAGTCCCACCCCTACCCAAGTTGATATCAGTGGTGAAAAACTTAGGGAAGACTGTAGCATCATGCTCCACTGGAATTGGTTTTGGAAACACTGGGTAGCACTCGAAGTGTTAGACATTCTGGGATCCAAATCGGGCTTTTTTCTTCCTGTGGAAAAACACAAATAGCTCCCCCTGGATCCTGTTAAGATAGGATCCGGGCCTTTCCAATTATCAGTGAGGATATCTTTCCATTTTACTAACTCTTTAGGTGGCACAGGCCATTGTCCATGGCGCTCGGCAGCTCAATGGCCATGAGCATCCAAATTTAAAAAATTTAAGGTAAGAAGTATAGTAGAAATGGCCATTTTGGGTGTAGGGGGCACCTCTTCAATTCCCCCTTTTTGTTTGTTTAAATAAACCTTTAGGGTGCGATGATGAGCACGTTCAGTGATGCCTTGACCCTGAGGATTATAAGGCAATCCTGTCAGGAGTGAAACTCCCATGTGATGTTAAAATTGCTTGGATTTTGCTGAGGTATATGCAGGAGCATTGTCTGTTTTTAACACTTTAGGAATGCCCAGTGCACTCCACGCTTCAAGACAATGAGTAATAACATGAGAAGCCTTTTCTCCTGATAAAGGAGAAGCAAAAAGAACTCCTGAGCACGTGTCAATGGACACATGTACATATTTTAATTTTCCGAAGGAGGAACCATGGGTGACATCCATTTGCCAATGCCTCTTTTGGGGATATACCCCATATTTATCATTATCTCTTGTGCAGACAGGGAATAATTGTTCATAAGTTTAGGACCTAGTTCTGTTAAAATGTCTCTTCCCCATAGATTAACAGGTAGTGGAAGGACATACGGTGTAAAAGTTTTTTTTTGTCCCTCAGGGGTTTTCCATTTTAATAATTTAGAACTAATAGCAGGACTGGCTTCATAGCCAAGGCCTCGTAAAGAATGGGGAGATTGATTAACTGGCCACTTAGCAGGCTACCACCTAGTAGATATGATGCTTTTCTTTGCCCCAGAGTCCAAAAGTCCTTTAAAAAGTTTTCTTTTAATCTCCAAATTTAGGTTGGTTGGTCAAGTATTTAAATCTACTAATAGATATGCTAACTCAGTTCCTGAAGAACTGAAGCCTTGTTCCCTCTCCTCCCTTTGTTCTCCCTTCTCGCCCAGTTTGATGCAAATTGGGCAGGACTATTGGGGAGGATGAGCAATTGAGATGGGAAACAAACCCCTCGGGGAGGAGCACAAGATCTTTAGTTGGCCTTTATAATTTTGATCAATTACCCCAGGTTGTACTACCAAACCTTTAAGGGTGGCTGATGACCATCCCAGAAGCAGCCCTATTGTATTATAGCCGGTAATGGCCCATTAAAGTCACAAGGGATAGGCTGAACTCCCATTTGTGGGGTCAGGACAATTCTGGTGGTGGCACGGAGGTCCAATCCCGCGGAACCTGGAGTGGCTCTCCGCAGTGGTTCTCCTGCTCCCAGACTACTGGGGAGCTGGTTGCCCCATATATTTCAGGGCCCTTAACTGCCCAACGTACACCCCGAGATTGACAGCCAATCCAATGATACAGGGCTGAATCTCTTCCTGTACAGAAAGGTGACCCCTTAGGTTGGGCAGGAATAAACAAATTACCCTTTGGCTGGGAAATAGGCCAGCAACCGGCAATCCAGGTGGCATTAGCCTATCCAGGTTTTTTGTATAATTAGCAGTGTCTCTGTAAGTTTGGACTGACTCTGCCAACTCTTTAACTTGCTTGTGTTCGGGTTGATCATCCTCAAACATAAAAAACATTTGCCTGATGGCATGGTGTGTCTCTGGCATACAAAAGAACTCGCACTTCGTCTCTGAGTGAAGCGGAAGAGCAGAGATGACAGCTGCTTTAAGAGCTTCCGGTTGTGTTACAGGAGTCCTCTGTCCCGGCTGAAACCGCTCCACCTCACATTCTGCTGCCTCCTCCTCTAAATCTTCCTCCACAGATTCAAATAATTCATCCTCTAATTTTTCTTCTGCCAGCTCTAAGGTCTTTTTTTCCTTTAGCGGATACAAAGCATTCTCTCCGGGAAACTTTTACTCTGTTTCCCCAGACGAGATCCACTCTTTTCCAGGCAGTTTTTCCGCCGCCACCTCTCTGTTTCTGACTTGTTTTAAACATGTCTCTCAGAGACTACCTTTTAAGCTTTTTTCTTGTGCACTCCCTTTTTTATTACGGTCCATTTCTGACCCACCCTCTTGGTGCTGCGTGATAACTTTCTGTCTAGATAACTTCCACAACAGTAATGTTACAACAGTTACCACAAACGCAAGCAATAACCCTTCTACTTCCGGAGAAAATCCAAGAAGAGACATGCCTAAATTTTTGGCACGCTCTTTTTGCACCCCGTAAAATCCAAAGAGAGACATGTCTCTCGGAGCTTACCATTTACCTTTTTGTAGTTCTGAATCCACTTCAGCGAACTGAAGGGTCCCCTCGGCGCTCCCAGGATTTTCGGCACCACTTGTAGCGCGCCCCACTTCCCGCCAGCAGGAAAAAGCATGCAACAACAGGATTCTTCTGCGAACAAACTTTATTGTACAATACTCTGAGCAGAGGATCTCCCTGAGCAGGGGACTTCTCCACGTGAGAGAGAAAAGCATTGCTTATATATGCCCAGGAGACTCATGTCGCTACCTGATTGGTGTGCCCTCCAGTAACTCAATAGTATGCCCCGAGAGAGGGCTATGACGTATGTGGTGCATGTGCTCTAAGTCTCTTGGCTGGGCAACAGCTCTGTTTGCTGAGTTCTCGGCGGGAAGCTGGCACCATGTTTGGGTGTGGCATAAACGGCTCCCTACAGTATTTGTTGTATGTTGGAGCTTCTCTGGAGTATATTCCGAGAAGTGGAATAAATAATTCTGCAGATTTTACTGTGTCCAATTTTCTGAGGAACCGCCAGACTGATTTACAGAGAGGTTGTACCAGTTTACAACCCCACAAAAAGTGGAGAAGTGTTCTTTTTTCCACATCCTCCCCAGCAATTCCTGTCATATGAATTTTTTGATCTTATTGATTCTGAAATCTGTGAGGTGAAATCTCAGGTTTGTTTTGATTTGCATTTGCCTAACAACTGAGGATGTTGGGCACTTCCTTAGATGCTTCTCAGCCATTCGATATTACTCAATTGACAAATTTTCTTAGTTCTGTACCCCATTTTTCCTTCTGATTGTTGATTCTATGTTGTCTAACTTACTGATTTCTTTGTATATCTTGGATATTAGGCATCTATCAGATGTGGGGTTGGTAAAGATCATTTCCCAGACTGTTGGCTGACATTTTGTTTTCTTGACAGTGTACTTAGCCTTACAGAAACATTGTAATCTAATTAATTCCCATTTGTTAATATTTGACATTAGAGCACCAGCCATTGGTGTTCTGTTCAGGAAATTTTCTCCTGTGCCTATGTATTCTAAGTTTTTCCCTAATTTCTCTTATAATAGTTTCAGTGTACCTGCTTTAATTTGGAGATCTTTGATCCACTTGTACTTGAGCTTTATACAATGAGATAAGAAAGGGTCTATTTTCTTACTTCTGCATTCTGAGTGACAATTGGAACAACACAATTTGTTGAAAAGGCTGTTCTTTTTTCCTTTGAATGTTTACAGTTCCTTGGTCAAAAATCAGGTAACCATATATGTGAGGGCTTATTTCTGGAACTTATATTCTATTCCATTGACACTTGTGCCTATTTCTGTATCAGTACCACACAGTTTTTAACACAATTGTTATGTACTATAGCTTGAGGTCAGGGATAGTGATTCCTGCAGATGTCTTCTTGTTGAGGATGGATTTCGATAATTCTATGTCTTTTGTTATTCCAGATGAAATTGCACATTGCTCTCTCCAACTCTATGAAGAATTGGGTTGGAATTTTGATGGGGATTGCATTGAATATGTAGATTGCTTTTTGTAAGATGGCCATTTTACAATGTTGATCTTTCCAATCCATGAGCATTGGAGAGCTTTGCATTTTCTCAGATCTTCCTCAAATACTTCTTCAGATATTTGATGTACTTGCCATACAGGTCCTTCACTTGCTTAGTTAGAGTCACACCAAGGTATTACATATGTTATTTGTGACTATTGTGAAAGGTATCTTTTCCCTAAATTCTTTCTCTGCATGCTTTTCCTTTGAATAGATGAAGGCTACTGATTTGTTTGAGTTAATTTTATATGCAGCCACTTTGCTGAACTTGTTTATCAGTTGTAGAAGTTCTCTCATGGAATTTTTGGGGTCACTTACATACACTATCATGGCATCTGCAAACAGTGGGGTTTTTACTTCTTCCTTTCCAGTCTGTATCCCTTTGATTTCCTTTTGCTGTCTAATTGCTCCAGCCAGGACTTCCAGTACTATGTTGAATATGTAGGGGGAGAGTGGGCAGCCTTGTCGAGTCCCTGATTTTAGTGGGATTACTTTATGCTTCTCATGGTTATTTTTTTTTTGTTGGCCATTGGTTTGCTGTATATTGTTTTTATTATGTTTAGGTATGGGCCTTGGATTCCTGTTCATTCCAAGACTATTAACATGAAGGGGTGTTGAATTTTGTCAAATGCATTCTCAGCATCTAGTGAGATGAGCATGTGGTTTTTTCCTTTGAGTTTTTTTATATGGTGGATTACTTTGATGGATTTTCATATATTAAACCATCCCTGCATCCAGGGATGAAGCCTACTTGATCATGGTGAATGATCATTTTGTTGTGTTCTTGGATTCGGTTTGCAAGGATTTTGTTGAGTATTTTTGCATCAATGTTCATTAGTGAGATTGGTCTGAAGTTCCCTTTCCTTGTAGGGTCTTTGTGTGGTTTGGGAAGGAGGGTTACTGTGGCTTGGAAAAATGAGTCATGTGATGTTCCTGTAATGAGGGTTATTGTAGCCTCAAAAAATTAGGTAGGTAGTGTTTCATCTGATTCTATTTTGTGGAATAGTTTGGAGAGTATTGGTATTATGTCCCCAATAAATGTCTGATAGTATTCTGCACTGAACCCATCTGGACCTGGGCTCTTTTTTTTTTTTTTTTTTTTTTTTTTTTTTTTTTGGTTGGGAGGCTTTTGATGATTGCTTCTATTTCTTAATGTGTTATGGGATAATTTAGATGGTTTACCTGGTCCTGATTTAACTTTAGTATCTGGTATCTGTCTAGGAATTCATCCATTTCCTCCAGATTTTCCAGCTTTGTTGAGTATAGGCTTTTTAGTAGGATCTGATGATTTCTTGAATTTCCTCAGTTTCAGTTTTTATGTCTCCACTTTCATTTCTGTTTTTGTTGATTTGGAAACTCTCTCTTTGCCCTCTAGTTAGTTCGTCTAAGGGTTTATCAATCTTGTTGATTTTCTCAAAGAACCAGCTCTTGGTTTTGTTGATTCTATGAATGGTTCCTTTTGTTTCTATTTGGTCAATTTGTGCTCTGAGTTTGATATTTCTTGCTGTCTACTCCTCTTGGGTGTATCCGCTTCCTATTATTCTTGAGCTTTCAACTGTTCTGTCAAGTTGCTAGTGTATGCTCTCTCCAGTTTCATTTTGGTATCACTCAGAGCTTTGAGTTTTCCTCTTAGTGATGCTTTCATTGCATCCCATTGGTTTGGGTAAGTTATGTTTTCATTTTCACTAAATTCTAGAAAATCCTTAAATTCTTTCCTTATTTCTTCTTTGACCATGCTATTATTTAATGGAGCATTGTTTAGTTTTCATATGTGTATGTTCGTTTTGTTGTCTTTGTTGTAATTTAAGACCAGCTTTAGACCATGGTGATCTGAAAGGGTGCATGGGAGTATTTCAATCTTTTTATTTCTTTTTAGGCTTGTTTTGTGATGGAGTATATGGTCAATTTTGGAGAAGGTGCCTTGAGGCGCTGAGAAGAAGGTGTGTTCTTTTGATTTAGGATGAAATGTTCTGTAGATATTTATTAATTCTGTTGACAGCCGTTTGTGCTGCACCCAAAGATGGTGCAGGCTTCCTGCTGATGATTCAGCAAACAGAGCTGTTGTCCAGCCCGAGGGACGTAGTTTGCATGTACCAGGCACGTCACAGCCTGCTCTAGGGGCATGCTAATGAGATACTGGAGAGCGCACCAATCAGGTAGCGACAGGAGTCCCCTGGGCATTTATAAGCAGTGCACTTTTCTTCCACGTGGTCCCCTGCTCAAGAGTACAGTACAATAAAGGTTGTTTGCAGAAGAATCCTGTTGTCAAGTGTCATCCTTGCTGGCGATGTGTAGGGTTCCCAACATAATACTAATTGGTTCATAACTTCTGCTAGTTTCAGTGTGTCATTGTTCACTTTCTATTCCCATGATCTGTCCATTTTTCAGAGAGTTGTATTGAGGTCTTCCACTACTATTATGTGGGGTACAATGTATTTTTTTGAGTTTTAGTAGGGTATTTTTTAGTGAATATAGTTGCTCCTGAACTTGGTGCATATATGTTAAGGATTGAGAGTTCCTCCTAACAATTTTTCCCTGTAATGTGTAAAATGTTTTTTTCCTTATCTTTTTAAATATTTTTTTGGTTGAAAATCTACTATTTTCAATATTAGAATGGCTTCTATAGCTTGATTCTTGGGGCTGTTTGATTGGAAGTTTTTTTTTTTTTTTTTTTTTCCAACCTCTTACTCTAAGATAGTGTCTGTCTTTATCTCTGAGATGAATTTACTGTGTGTAACAAAATACTGGATTCTGTTTAAGTATCCAGTATGACAGCCTATGTCTTTTTATTGGGGAATTGAATCCATTTATGTTAACAGATATTAAGGAATATTGGCTGTTGTTTTCTGCTATTTTTGATTTTATAGGTAGAATTGTGCCTGTTTGTCTTTCTTCTTTTGGTTTTCTTGCTAAGGAATTTTATTGTTTTTACTAGGATGTAGTTCCCCTCATTGTATTGGGTTTTCCACCTATAATTCCTTGTAATGCTGGGTTTGTGGTCAGATATTGTGTGAATTTAGTTTTCTCCTGGAATATCTTGGTCGCTCCATATATCGTGATTGAGAGTTTTGCAGGGTATAGCAGCTTGGGCTGACACTTGTACTCTCTTAGGGTTTGCATGATGTCTGTTCAGGATCTTCTAGCTTTCATAGTCTATGTTGAGAAGTCTGGTGTGATTCTGATTGGTCGGCCATTATATGTTACATGACCTTTTCCCCTTACTGCTTTTAGTATTCTTTCTTTGGGAACTTGGCGTCTTGAATATTATGTGTTGGGAGAAATTTATTTTCTGGTCCACGCTATTTGGAGTTCTGTAGGCTTCTTTTATGCTCATGGTCATCTCATTCTTAAGGGTAGGGAAATTTTCTTCTACGATTTTGTTGAAGATATTTACTGTGCCTCTCAGTTGATATTCTTCTCCCTTTTCTATTCCTATTATCCTTAGGTTTGGTCTTCTCATTGTGTCCTGGATCTCCTGGACATTTTGGGTTAGGAGCTTTTTGCCTTTTTCATCTTCTCTTACTGTTTTGTCTAATTTCCATGTTGGCTTCGGGCCCCCAGATTCTCTCTTCCATCTCTTTTAGTCTATTGGAAATGCTTGCATCTGTGACTCCTGATTTCTTTTTTACTTTTTCTACCTCTAGCTTTGTCTCTTTTAGTGTTTTCTTTATTGTTTCCATTTCCATTTTAAATTCCTTCTTCTATTCATTCATCTTGTTGGTTCTGTTTTCCTCTAGTTCTTTGATTTCTATGAGTGTTTAAGGTGTTTTCTCTTTAAAAGTTTCTATTTATGGTTTTCCTCCCGTTCTTGTTTAAGTGAGTTATTCATACTCTTCTCAAAAATATCCATAACCATCTTTAGGTATGATTTTGGGTCTGAGTCTTCTTTATCTGCAGTGTTTGGCATTTTGCTTCTTGCTGTGGTGGGAGAGCTGGATTCTGATGTTGCCAGGTTGTCTTGGTTTCCATTGGGTAAATTCTTTTGCTTTCCCCTCGCCATCTTGTTTTCTGTGATTATATGTGGTCTTGTTGTCAGTGATTGTTTCCTGTCTCTCCCATGTACCTTGCCTGTGTTCCTGGATCTTCATTGTTTTAAGTGTCAAATGGTTTTAGCATTTGGTTCTCATGCAAGAACCTTCAGGGTGGACCTGAGTCTCTATGGCAGATTTCCTGCTATCCTGGTCCAACAGGAGGGCCGCACTTACCGCATGCTAGGCCTCTAGTCCTCTTTGAACCCAGGCTGCTCGCAGCCCAGTCTCCCCAGGCCTTTGTACCTGGATCTTAGCTGTTCTTAGTGAAAAATGACCTGCGTGTTTGGTCTGCAAGCAAGGGCCTTCCGAGTGGAAACTGTGTTTCTAACCAGAGTTTCTGCTCCCTGGTGAGCATGCTTTCTGCCGGCTTGGCCCAGACCTCTCTGTGCCTGGCTACTTGCAGTGCAGTGTCACCAGGCCTCTGTCCCTGGATCTCTGCTGTTTCTGTTGGCAGATGGCCTGGGAGTTTGTTCTGCATGCACAGGCCCTCTTGGTGGAAAACGAGTCCCTATGGCAGACTTCTTGCTCTCCTGAACCAATCAGGGGGCTGCACTTTCTGTGTGCTCAGTCCACAACTCTCTTTGCCCCTGCTACCAACAGTGCAGGCTCACCAGGCCTGCCTCCCTGGATCTCTGCTGTTCCTGGTGACCTAGAAACCACTTTGTAAGAGATGCAGATTTAATTGCAGCCCCAAGGTCAAGGTTTCTACTCAAGGTGGCAGGTCAATGCTACAATAACATCAACAAGGTACTACATTAAAAAAACAAAGAAGATAGAGATTAAACAGGTGTGGATTAGTATCTTTGATTTCAAAAGTCACTGGAATCCTGCAATGTGGTAGGATCAGAGTCCCTGAAAAAAGGGTCTAAAATGTCACTGAGCAAGAGTGTGACAGTAAAGCATCCCTTTCAGTGATCCAATGGTCTTTGAGATATTAAACCTGTGCAGAAATAATTAATAAGAGTTGCCTACTGGGAATGGAGTTTGAAAAAGAAAAAAAAATACATTTGATATATTGGAAGCACATAATTGGTGTTTTGATTTTACAAGAAGTCACTGTTAAGAGAATGCCTTAAGTTTCAGAAGAGATGAGATTGCAAAATTCTGCAGGAAGTTTTGAAGGTGGACTAAACGTAATTATCATTAAGATAATTGCTAGGTAAATATATCACTTTGGAAGGTTTTGGTGGTTTATATTCTCAGCTGATTTTGTGGTATTTCTTCATGCTTCCAATATATATATAAAACAAATAAAGCAAAAGTTGATAAAATACTTTCCTTCTACTAGCATTGACTATTCTCTGGATCCAAAAACAAAACAAATCCATTCTTTCTTAGTTTGCTTTTGTTCAGAGTGTTTTGTAGTATCATCAGAATATTAATTGATGTAACACATAATAAAATATGCCCATATATTAAAATATATACATTGAAATATGTATTCTTGTTAGAAGTATGCCTCTCGGAAAAGTTTATATTTATTCAATGTATGCTGTTTTTCTTCAATTTTTTTTCTATAGCTAATTCAAATAGCCATATAAAATTTAAACTTTGTTATTTTATACTATTATTTTAACTGTAATGATTAATTTAGTTGACACTCTATTTGGAAACAAAGTCCAAGTATATTTTGGCTGGTAAAAATAACTTACTTCCCAGTTACAAATGGCAAAGTCTGACATGAATTCTATATAATAATATGCAAATTAATTTGTGAATGGGATACCCAAATTTTTTTTCTTTCATTGATAACACTGGTAGAAAACATTTGAGTTTCTAGAGACATCTTTTTGAATAAAAAATGCCTCACTCATCCACCTAATTGCTTATTACTTTTATACTTTCTTGTATAAAAATCTTATATATGACTGCCAATTTTGGCTCTCTCATGAATTTGGGTACAATATCATAGAGTTAGGGTCACACATATTTGTTCCAAATATCTTTCTGACATTATCTCTTAGCATTGGTATCTAGAACAATGTATTTCCATATCCAACTAGAAGGACAACCAAAAACAAAATAAGTTAAAGTTCTATGTTTCTATAAAATTCAGTATCTATATACCATTCCTTTTGCTGTAAATAATGTACAATGCAAAATTCAATGTGCACTGGCTCAAAGACTCTTGTCAGATAACAAAAGAAAGTTGAAATGTTTTTCACAAAATTCTAGCAAAATGTTTCTGTAGTTTTAATGGAGACCCCTCGGAGGGCTCAAGCTGCTCATCAAAGATGCTACTAGAGTATGATTAGGTGAATCATCCATGGCAGCTCTAATGTCAAGACAAGAAAGATGCTATCTGCACTTACCAATCTGTCTTTGACAGCTTCCAGACAGTTTGATTCCTCTCTCTGACTTATGGAGTGTTAACAAGCTTTTTTGCTCCCTTCATCTGCTTAGCTTTTAGCTCTGCTAGTTTCTCAGTCAGTTAACACTCACAGCTGTGGCTTGCCTGAACATCTTGACACTTTCTCAAAAGTATATCATGGTCCCAGAAAATCAAAACACATTGGAAAATTTTTGGTTTAATTATGACTTTCTTGAATAAGTGTATCTATCTTACAATGTCAGAAGAAGTAATGCTGATTTCTAAGGAAATATTCACTGTTTTTACTCACTGGTTTTCTAAGCTCTGCTGAGAGTACAAAGTAGGGATGGATAGTTAGAAAATATTCATTTTAGTTTAATCACACACACACACACACACACACACACACACACACACACACACACAAACTAAACAGTAACTATGATTTCAAAGAAAATCTGTGGAATCCTAAAAGACATGTTTAAAAAAATCCATGAAGTTTCAGAGATCAACTTTTATATTCAAGTAGGGAAAAAGAGTCTAGCTCAGCCTTTCTCTCCGATATATTTGACTTGTTCTGCATTAAATGGTGGTTTAAGAAAAACACATTCTTTTTCTCACTTGTCCTCAAGAAAGGTATAAAATCAAGATAATAAAACTCTATGTCTGATGTCTTAGAAGGCCTCTTTTTCTTCTAAGTGGATGGCCAACATTTTTGGGTTTAGATCAAGTGAGAGAGAGAGAGAGAGTAAAAGCAAGAATTTGAAGCTAGAGTGAGTGCAAGAGCAATCAAGAGGGAGTAAGAGAGAGTGCAAAGGTGTGTGCGTGTGTGTGTGTGTGTGTGTGTGTGTGTGTGTGTGTGTGAGAGAGAGAGAGAGAGAGAGAGAGAGAGAGAGAGAGAGAGAGAGAGAGAGAATGAGGAGAATGAAAGAGAAAAAGAGAGAATGAGAGAAAGCTCTTTTTGTTCTTTTTAGCTGTACCAGAGTGGAGCCTCTGTTCTGGATTGTAACCACTCAGCCCACATTCAATGGCAGCTTGAATCCCCAGGAGTTCTGACACATCCCAGATCACAGGTGAGACACATGGCTCTGCTATGTTTATAGCAGCCATATTTATAGTAAACAAAAGCTGGAAACAACACAGATGTTCCTCAATAGAGGAATGGATACAGAAATTGTGGTACATTTACACAATGGATTACTAATAAATTCAGCTAAAAAAAATGACTTCATGAAATTCATAGGCAAATGGATGAAACTAGAAAAAAATACCAACCTGAGTGAGGTAACCTAATCACAAAAGAATACCCATAGTATGCACTCACTGATAAATGTATATTAGCTCAAAAATTTAGGGTGCCAGATACAATTCACAGACTACACGAAGCTCAAGAAAAAGGCAGACTAAAGAATGGATGCTTCTGTCCTTCTTTTAAAGAGGGAACAAAATACTCACAGGAGAAAATATAGGGACAAAGTGTGGAGCAGAAACTAAAGGAAAGACCCACTATCCAGAGACTGACCCACCTGGGGATCCATCACATATGCAGCTCCCAAACCCAGACATTATTGCAGATGCCAAGAAGTGCTTACTGGCAGGAGCCTGATATAACTGTCAGTCCAAATTTGGCTGTAAGTATCTGCATCAGTCTCAGTCAGCTGCTGGTACAGCCATATGTATTTCTAAGTCTTCTATTTATTCATGCAGCAAACACTTTTTTTAAATATATATTTTGGGTTTTTTTATATTTTTAATTTTGTTAATTCTTTTATTTTCTCTTACATCCTTTATTTTAAAAAAAAGAGGGATATGTATACAGATTTTAAAGGCATTTTGCATAACACTATATGAGCATATTTTTGTCAGGACTTAATTTTTTAGAAGTTTGATAACATGCATTGAAATCCCACTAGTTACCATAAGCATAAAGTACATGTAGGACAGAACATAACATAGAAACTGTCAGTTTCCTTGGTGAGTATAGATTAAGCATAATGATCTTTGAATACCAAAAAATGCCACAAGGCTATATTCTTAGCTCTTGGATTATTAATGATTTAAGGTTCAGGTGTACCACCCTCTGAGGGGGTGCTATACACTTATTTTTTTTCCTAAGAAGGACTGAGGCTTTCATTTTTTGGCCTTTGTTTGTGTTGAGCTTCATATGGCCTGTGAGTTGTTTCTGGGGTGTTCACAGCTTTCTGGGGTTAGTATCTAATTATCAGTGACAGCATATTATGTCTGTTCTTTTGTGACTGAGTTACCTCACTCAGGATGATATTCTCTAGATGCATCCATTTTCTTAAGAATTTCATAAAGTCATTGTTTCTGATAGCTGAGTAGTACTCCATTGTGGAGATATACCACAATTTTTGTATCCATTCGTCTTCTGAAGGACATCTGGGTTCTTTCCAGCTTCTGGCTATTATAAATAGGTCTGCTATGAACATTGTGGTGCATGTATCTTTGTTGTATGTTGGAGCTGCCCAGAAGTGGAATAACTGGGTCTTCAGGTAGTACTATGTCCAATTTTCTGAGGAATCGCCAGACTGATTTCCAGAGTGGTTGTTCCAGCTTACAACCCCACCAAAAGTGGAGAAGTGTTCCTCTTTCTCCGCATCCTTGCCAGCATCTGCTGTCATCTGAGTTTTTGATCTTAGCCATTCTGACTGGTGTGAGGTGGACTCTCAGGGTTGTTTTGATTTGCATTTCCAGCACTTCCTTAGATGCTTCTCAACCATTAGCTATTCCTCAATTGAGAACTTTTTGTTTAGCTCTGTACTCCATTTTTAATAGGGTTGTTTGATTCTCTGGTGTCTAACTTCTTGAGTTTTTTGTATACCTTGGATATTAGGCCTCCATCAGATGTGGGGTTGGTAAAGATCTCTGGGAAGTAGAGGGAGAGGGGGATCTGGGAGGGACAAAGGAGGGGGTGAAAACAGGGGCCCTGTTAAGATATGGGAGGAGATTGGGGAGAAGTACAGAGGGTCAGAAATTTGAAAGTAGATGTGTAGTAGTGGGAAGCCAGAACAGGTGGTAGCAACTAGAAACTACAAGATATCAGGGACCCATAAGTTTTCCAGGATCTAACAGGGATTACATTAGCCAAAATACCCAACAAAAGGGAGATAGAACTTGTAGAGACCATATCCTGTGGATAGGCAGAGCCACCAGTTGAGGGATGAGGCTACCACCCACCTCAAAAATATTAATCCAGAATCCCTCCTGTCTAAAAGAAATGCAGGGACAAAGAGTGGAGCAGAAACTGAAGGAAAGGCCACCCAGAGACTGCCTCACCTTGGTATGTATTCTCTCTGCTGATCCTAAATCCAGACACTATTGAAGATGCCAAGAAGTACATGCTGACAGGAACCTGGTTTACCTGTTCCTTGAGAGTCTCTTCCAGAGCTGGACCATTACAGATGAGGATGTACACAGCCAAACATTGGACTGATCATGAGGACCCCAGTGGAGAAGTTAAAGCAAGGGCTGTAGGAGCTAAAGGATTTTGCCACCTTATTGGAAGTATAACAATATCAAACATCCGGAACACTCAATACTCCAAGGGACTAAACCACCAACCAAGGAGTACACAGGGGGTATCCATGGCAAAAGCTGAATATGTAGCACAGGTTTGCCTTATTTGGTACCAACTGGAGGGTAGCCCCTTTGTCCTGTGGAGACTTGATGCCTAAGGATAGGGAAACACTGGGCTTCTACAGCAGGAGAGAATGGGTGGGTGGGGAAACACCATCATAAAGGCAGGTGGGGAAAGGGGGATAACATTTGAAATGTAAATAAATAAAATAGCCAATAAAATATATTTCAAGACAAGAATTATTTTTGATACTATGTCAATTTAGAAACATGATAGTATTAGGTATTTTGTTAGGGTATATGCCTTGTATAGCCATAGGGTCTTATCCATGTATTAGTTCCCTGTATGAGTTCCATCCTATGGAGCAAGATCTCAATGCAGTTAGAAAGTGGCTGGTTATTTTTGGGCTGTTCATGCCAGCTACTGTACAAGTGGTTTTCTCAAGCCACACATTATCATGGATTTCAGGATTCATTGCTGGGCATGAACAATGATTTCTTTTCTCTTCCTGTAGATTCCATAAGCACCTTCTATCACTATGAAAGATGGCCAATGGGACTGAAGCTTCCCATTGTATAGGTTTGAGTAACAGAACACACACACACACACACAAAAAAAAAAAAAAAAAAAAAAACCCAATACATTTCAAAGAATTACTGTGTTCCCAGAACAGTTCTGAGTGACGGTGTTATAATAGTGAAGGAAAAGCATTCTTATTTATAAAACAAAAAAAAATGTAAGAGAAGAAATAACATAAAATAATTAATGGACATGAAATTGTGTAGACAACAGAAGGTAAACAGGAAGTGTTGAATAAAATGGTGAGAAAAAAGGACATTCCTGGAAGGCTACATTCATTTCCTTACCTAAGAAATGTGTCTTTATAAGCCAACAAAGTAAAAAAAAAAATGTATCACTCTTACGAACATATCATTCATGTGAAACCTAACTATCACAACCAAGAATAATAAAATAATGGACATTTTTAAATGACAAAGTTGATGATCACATATCCAGTGGAAAACAAGGATATATTACACAGGTAGACTTTGTATTTAAAATGTTTTGTAAGAGATATAGCCCAGTGGTAGATCACATTCTTATTGAATACTTACAATAAAAATTTCAAGTGAACTTATTATTGCCTTTATTTTAAAGATGAAGAATCTCATCCTTGAAACCAAGTCATTTACAAATTACACAGATTGTGAGCAGTATATCTATGTAAAATGTAATGATCTTTGTTCAACTCATTTCTATTTAGCATTCAGTTAGATTCTGAGACAGTATATTTATTAAAATAAACAGCTCAGTCTTATTTGTTCACAAACTATATTAGTATTTGAATAGAAAATTCTAATTGATTTATAAGAACATCAGTAAAATAAGCAAAAAAAATGTCTCCAGAGATAAAGCCAAATTAGGAAAAAAAACAATACTGCTTGTAATTACTACCATCAAATTATAAGAAAATGTATAAGACGCTCTATCTTGAACACTGAAACAGAGTAAAGTAAATGTGGAAATATTTAACAATTATTGGGCAGAGTTGTAAGCTGAAATTATATATTAAGTGGAAAATGATTAGATAATGGTAAATGAAAATATTCACCATGAAAAATTAGAAGACTCAATATTGACATAACAATCCCAACATATTTCGGTAAAAATTGACTTTTGGATTTGTATGGAATAACAAAACTAATAAAACTTTTTAAAAATAAAAACAAGATAGCAATTCAAACCTTTGAATCAAAGATTCTCCAGGCAAAACTAAAATAAATATGAGTGATTGATTTATTTATTTAATTATTATTTTTACACTGAATATTTTCCCCTCTCAGTCTACCCTCCAGACTATTCCACATCACATATCCCTTACCCCGCTCTCGCCCTCACCCTGTCTCTACGAGAATCTCTCCACTCTACCCATCTCTACAGACCTCTAAACACACTGGGGCTGCCAGCCTCTCAAAGGTTAGGTACATCTTTTCTGATTGAACCCAGACCTGAGAGTCCTCCGCAGTATTTGTGTTGGGGGCTTCATATCAGCAGGTGTGTGCAACCTGATTGGTAATTCAGTGGCTGAGAAATCTCAGAGCTACAGGTAAATTGAGACTGCTGGTCCTTTCACAGGGTCACCTTCCTCCTCAGATTCATCCAGCCTTTTCCTAATTCAACTACAGGTGTCAGCAGCTTCTGTTGAGTGGTTGGGTGCAATTATCTGCATTTTACTTTCAGCTGCTTGTTGCGTCTTTCCTAGGGCAGTCATGATAGGCTCCTTTTTGTGACTGCTCCATAGCTTCAGTGTGGTGTCAGTGCTCCATAGCCTCAGTAATATTGTCAGGCCTTGGGGCCTCCCATTGAGCTGGATCCCATTATGGGCCTGTCCCTGGGCTTTCTTTTTCTTAGGCTCTTCTCCATTTCCATTTCTGCAGTTCTATCAGACAGGAAGAATTATGGGTCAGAGTTTTGATTGTGGGATGGCAACCCAATCCCTTACTTGATGCCCTGTCTTCGTTCCCTCTTCCCAGTGTAGGGCATTTCATCGAGGAACTTTCCCTTTGAGTCCTGAGAGTCACCTCCACTGTCTCTGTTGCAATCTAGAGGATACTCCCAAAATTTTACCTCTTGAGGTTGCTTGTTACCGTTCTCTCTGCTGTCCCTCAGGGATTCCTTCAGTCTATATCCTCTACACAATACCAGACCATGTTCTTCTCTGCAGCCCTCCCCGCTCATCTTTTCCTCACAGGTCTCTCCCTTCCTCCTTGTGGTTGCTTTCTTCTCTGTCCAAAGTGGAACTGAGGTATCCTCTCTTGCGCCCTTCAGCTTGCAGACTTTTGAAATTCTGTGGACTGTATCTTCGGTATTCAATCCTTTTTTGGCTAATATATACTCATTAGTGAGTACATACCATACATGGCCTTTTGGGTCTGAGTTGCCTCAGAAAGAATATATTCTAGTTCCATCCATTTGTCTGCAAAACTTTGCATATCTTCTTTCTTACTGAGTAGTATTCCCTTGTGTAAATGAACCACATTTTCACCTGGGTTGTTTCCAGCTTCAAGCTATCACAAATAAAGTTACTATGAAAGTAGTGGAACACATGCCCCTGTGTCATGGTGGGACATCTTTCAGGTATACTTCTAAGAGTGGTATTGTTGGGTCTTTAGGTAGTACTATTTCCCATTTTCTGAGGAACCTCAACATTGATTTCAAGAGGGGCTGTACCAGTTATTAATCCTACCAACAATGGAAGAGTGTTCCTCTTTCTCCACATCATCTCAAGCATCTACTGTCACCTGAGTTCATATAAGGCTTCTTTTGATTTCCATCTGCCTGATAACTAAGGATGTTGAACATTTTTAGGTGCTTCCCTGCCATTCAATATTCCTGAGTTGAGAAAACTTTTTAAGCTTCATACCCCAAATTGAAAAGAGTAATTTGGTTTTCTGGAATCTAACTTCTTGAGTTATTTGTATACATTGGCTATTAGCCCTCTATCAGATGTAGGATTGGTTAAGATATTTTTCAAATCTGTTTGTTGACATTTTGTCCTTTTGGCAATGTCCTTTGCTTTACAGAAGCATTGCAATTTTATGAGCAACCATTTGTCAATTCTTTTTTTTAAAAAAATGACTTTATTTTACAAAACAAAGATAAATGTACATATTTTAAACAATTTTTGCTTAAAATTATACATTTTTGTCAGTACTGTTTTTTTCAGATATTAAAATAATTTTTACATAAAACTATGTGAATATATTTTTTAGTCAGTACTTGATTTTTTTGATCTTAGAAAATAAGACACTGGTATTCTGTTTAGAAAAATTTCCACTGAGTCTCTCTTCCCCACTATATCTTTTATTAATTTTAGTGTATCTGGCTATATGTGGAGGTTCTTATTCCACTTGGACTGAAACTTTGTACAAAGAGATAAGAATGGATCAATTTGCATTCTTCTACATGCTGACCACCAGTTGAAGTGGCATCATTTGATGAAAATGCTGTCTTTTTTTTTCAACTGGGTGGTTTAGCTCTTTTGTCAAAGATCAAGTAGCTATAGGTGTCTGAGTTCGTTTTTGGGTCTTCAATTTTGTTACACTGGTCTAACTTCCTATCATTGTTCCAATACCATACAATTTTTAATCAAGATTGATCTGTAAAACATCTTGAGGTCAGGGATGGTTATTCCCACGGAAGTTCTTTATTTTTGCAAATAGTTTTAGGAATTCTGAATTTTTGTTATTCCAATTGAATTTAAAAATTGCTTTTTCAAACTCTCTGAAGAATTGTGTTGGAATTTTCATGGGGATTGCATTGAACCTATAGATTGCTTTTGGCAAGATGGCCATTTTACTATATTATCCCTGCAGATAGAAGAGCATTGGAGATATTTCCATCTTCTGAGAGTATCTTCAATTTTTTTCTTCAGAGACTTGGAGTTCTTATCATACAGATAAGAACTTACTTGGTTAGAGTGACACAAGGTATTTTATATTATTTGTGACTATTGTGAAGGGTGTTGTTTCTCTAATTTCTGCCTCCAACTGTTTATCCTTTGAGTACAGGAAAGCTACAGATTTCGTTGTGTTAATTTTATATTCACCCACTTTGCTGAGTTTGTTGATTAGTTTTATTAGGTCTCTGGTGGAAATTTTGGGGTCACTTATGTATACTATCATATGATCTATGAATAGTGATATTTTGACTTTTAACTTTCCAATTTGTATCCCTTTAACCTCTTCTTGTTGTATGGCTAGGAATTTCAGTACTATATTGAATAGGTGGGGAGAGAGTGTGGAGCATTGTCTAGTCCCTGATTTTAGTATGATTGCTTCAAGTTTCTCTCCACTTAGCTTGATCTTGGCTACTGGTTTGCTGTATATTGCTTTTACTATGTTTAGGTGTAGGCCTTGGATTCCTGATAGTTCCTAGATTTTGAACATGAAGGGGTGTTGATTTTGTCAAATGCTTTCTCAGCATCTAATGAATTGATCATATGTTTTTTTTTCCTTTGAGTTTGTGTATATACTAAATTACATTGATATATTTCAATATATTGAATGATCCTTGCATCCCTGGGATACAGCCTACCTGTTCAATTTGAATGATAGTTTTGATGTTTCCTTGAATTCAGTGTGAGAATATTTTATGGAGTATTTTTGCTTATATATTCATATATTGGTTTTCAGTTTTTTTTTTTTTCTTTGTTGAGTTCTTGGGTGGTTTAGGTATAAAGATAAATATGGCTTCAAAGAAAGAATTGGATACTATTTCTTAGGTTATTATTTTGTTGAATTATTTGAAGAATATTGATATTAGGTCTCCTTTGAAGGTCTGATAGAATTCTGCAATAAAACCCTCTGGTGCAGTCTCTCTCTCTCTCTCTTTTTTTTTCTGCTTCTATTTCTTTAGGGGCTATGAGACTTTTTAAATGGTTTAACGGATACTGCCTAAACTCTGATACCTGGTATCTTTCTAGAAAATTATGGATTTCAGTCAGATTTTCCACTTTTGTTAAATATAGGCTTTGTACTAGGATCTGATGATTTCATGAATTTCCTCATTTTCTGGTTATGCCCCCATTTTTATATCTGATTTTGTTAATTTTTGTACTGTCTCCATGTCCTCTGGTTAGACTGGCTAAGTGTTTGTCTATCATTTGGTTTTCTCAAAGAACCAGTTCTTTGTTTTGTTGATTCTTTATATAGTTCTCTTTATTTCTACTTGGTTGTTATTAGTTTCAGTTTGATTATTTACTACTGTCTACTCTTCCTGAGTATATTTACTTCATTTGGTTCTAGAGGATTCAGCTGTGCTGTGAAGCTGCTAGTGTATGCTCTCTCCATCTTTAGATGCACTGAGACACGAGATTTCCTCTTAGCACTGCATTCATTGTGTCCCATAAGTTTGCTTATATTATGCCTTCATCTTCTTTAAATTCTAAAAAAGTCTTTAATTTATTTCTTTTTTCATTCTTTTTCTTTCTTTCTTCCTCTCTCTCTCCTTCCTTCCTTCCTTCCTTCCTTTCTTCTCTCTCTCTCTCTCTCTCTCTCTCTCTCTCTCTCTCTCTCTCTCTCTCTTTCTTTCTTTCTTTCTTTCTTATTTCCTTGACCATGTTATCATTGAGTAGAGCATTGTCCAGTTTCTATGTGTATGTGAATCTTTTGTTGTTTTTGTTTTTATTGAAAACCAGCCTTAGTCTATGGAGATATGATAGTATGCATGGGATTAATCTGATCATCTTGTGTCTGCCTAGGCTTGTTTTGTGCCCTATTATATGTTCAGTTTTGAAGAAGGTACCATGAAATGCATAGAAGAAGGTATGTGTATACATATTTTTTTTTTGTTTTGGGATGAAATGCTCCATAGGTATCTGTTATACCCATTTAGTTCATAACTTTTTCATTATTTTCGCTGTTTTTCTATTTAGTTTGTTTCCATGAACTGTCTATTGATGAGAGTGGAGTGTTGAAATCTCCCACTATTATTTTTTTGTGGTGCAATGTGTGCTTTGTGCTTTAATATAGTTTTTTTTTTTTTTTTTTTTTTTTTTTTTTTTTTTTTTTTTTTTTTTTTTAATGAATGTGACTGCCTTTGCATTTGGAACATAGATGTTCAGAATTACAAGTTCTTCTTGGTTGATTTTTCCTTTGATGTGTATTAAGTGTCCTCCCTCATCTTTGTTTATAACTTTTGGTTAAAAACCGATTTTATTTGATATTAGAATGACTACTTAAGCTTTGTTCTTGAAACCATTTGCTTCTAAATTTTTTCTAGGCTTTTTACTCTAAGGTAGTGTCTGAATTTGTCATTGACGTGTTTTTCCAGTATGTAGCAAAATGCTGGTTCGTATTTACATATTCAATCTGTTAGTCTATGTCTTTTTATTGGAGAATTGAGACAATTGATGTTAAGAGATATTAATGAATAGTGATTTTGTTTCCTGTTATTTTTGTTGTTAGAGGTGGAAATATGTTTGTGTGGTTATTTTCTTTTTGTTTTGTTGAAAAATGATTAATTTCTTGCTTTTTCTAGGGTGACATTTTGCTCATTGTGTTGGAGTTTTCCATCTATTAACCTTTGTAGGGCTGGATTTGTGGAAAGATGTTATGTAAATTTATTTAATTTTATAGAATATCTTGTTTTCAACATCTATGTCAACTGAGAGTATTGTTGATATACCAGGGCTGTCATTTTTTTTTCCTTAAGATCTGTATGACATTTGCCCAGGATCTTCTGGCTTTTGAAATCTCTGTTGAGAATTCTAGTGTAATTCTTATAAGTGTACTTTTATATGTTACTTGATCTTTTGCCCTTACAACTTTTAATATTCTTTTTTTTATGTATTTGCCTTGTTGATTATAATGTAATGGAAACAATTTCTTTTTTGGTACAGTCTATTTTGAGTTCTGAAGGCTTCTTTTATATTAGTGGTCATTTCTTTCTTTAGGTTAGAGAAGTTTTCTCATTTAATTTTGTTGAAGATATTTACTGGCCTTTAAGTTGGGAATCCTTGCTCTATTCTACACCTATCATCCTCATTTTTAATCTTCCCATTGTGTCCTGGATTTCCTGATATTTTGGGTTATAAGATTTTTGAATTTTGCATTTTCTTTGTCTGTTGTTTCAATACTTTCTATGGTATCTTCTGCACCTGAGATTCTCTATTCTATCTCTTGTGTTCTGGTCCTAATATTTTCATCTATGGCTCCTTATTTCTTTCCTACATTTTCTTTTTCCAAGATTGTCTTCTTTTGTGATTTCTTTATTGTTTCTATTTTCATTTTTAGATCTGTGATGGTTTTGTTTAATTCCTTCAACTGTTTCAGTATGTTTTCCTGTAATTCTTTTTCATGGCTTCTAATTTTTTAAATTGTGTTCTCCTGTATTTCATTAATAAGTCCTTCATCATCTTCATGGGATATTATTTTAAATCTGAATCTTAATTTTCCCATGTGTTGGGATATCTAAGACTTACTCTGATGGGATAACTGTATTCTGGTAATTCCAAGTAGCCTTGGTTTCTATTATTTAGTTTCCTGCTCTTTCCTCACACCATCTGGTTATCTCAGATGTTAGTTGTTCTTGCTGTCTCTCACTGGAGCTTATCCCTCCTGTGAGCCTCTGAGCCTGTGAGCCTGTGGGTTTAAGTGTGTCACTGCTGCTGGAAGAGCAGCTCTCTCTCTCTTGGAGGTAATGGGGTACAGAGAGCTGTAACGTTAGGTATGTCAGCACTCCTGGGAAACCAGTTCTTTCAAGATGAGAATTGGGTGTGAAGAGTTGAGTCACAGGGTTATCTCTAGGGCACTGATGGAAACTTGAACGTTCTTGTCTCTGGCTGTTTTACTGTGCCCTATGATATCTTTGTGGGGCACACTTTGGCCACTTATTGTAGCAAAAGTCATGGCCTCACCTGTATACTTAGGAGTGACAGCACTTCTAGGAGACCAGCTCTCCTTGGGCTGGATTTGGGTATGAAAAGCTGTGGCTCAGCATTAAATCTGGCATGTAGATGGAAACCTACAAATGTGTGTTCTTAATATTGGGGGTTGCCATTCCCTTCAACTCCTTCAATCCTTTCCTTAACTCTTCCATAGGGGACTGTGACTTTATTCCAATGGTTGGCTGTAAGTATTTGCATCTATATTATTGAGCTGCTGGTAGTGCCTATCTGGGGATAACCATGCTAGTCTTCTCCCTGCAAGCACAACATAGCCTCATAGGAAGACCAGTCTCAAGTAACTCAGACCCCTCAGTGCTACCAGACATTAAGCGACCAATTAAAGACCTTATGTGGCCTGATTTATGGCCCCTGGCATACATGTAGCAAAGGACTACCTTGTATGACCTCAGTGGGAATGGATGTGCTTAATCCTGTACAGACTTGATGTCTCTCCTAAGGGGGATACAATGGGGTGGGTACATGAGGAAAGTGAGTAGGTGGATGGGGAAAACCCTCTCTGAGACAAAGACGAAGAGAATAGGGTGAAGAAAATTTAGAGGGAGGACCAAGAAAGGGGACAATGTTTGGAATGTAAATAAGTAAATCTATTTTAAAACTTAAAAATAAAGAAAAAAGGAATATAAATTATGTTCCTTACAAAAGAAAAAGAAATACATATTGTGCAATATTTGTATAGCAATAGAGCTACACACACACACACACACACACACACACACACACACACAGATGATGCTTTTTTTTCTCAAGGCCAAGCTTTTCTTTTTTATATAATTTATGAAGTACTGAATTTTTTAATGCAGTTTTAGTTAAATCACTGTATTCATTTTAACAATTTTATGTTCTCTTTCTATATTCATTTCTTTTTATACTGCACAGTTTTGTGTATTTCTTACAGATCCTTATTTGTTTCAACCTATACTGTTTTTATTATTGTGATATTTTGTGTTAAAATGATTTTGGAAAAAACATTAAAAGATAACTAGAAACATTTTGATGGTAACATTATTTCTTCTAGTTACCATCTTTAACACTCAGGCATCTCAGAATCTCAGCATAACTCCTTCATTTAAACCTGTCTCTTTTTTTAAATAATCATCTTCACATTTATAGTTAAAAATATTTGTTTTTAGATAATAGAGTATATTTCATTAACCACTCCCACCAGTTAATTAAAATTCCTATTTATGAAAACAGGAAGCATCACCACTAGAGCACTGTGATGCTTAAACAAATGTTTTCTTTACCCTCTGCAGCCTTATTTACTGCAGCTGTCTTCTACTCTATACAAATCTACTGAAGTTAGGAAAAGTTAATGTAATTTATTAAATCACATTCTTATTATTTCCTACACATCTTTTATTTTCAAATTGGATATAATTCCTTCTTCATTTAAGTGATAGTTATCTTGATAGTTCTCAAATTATGCAAAGCTGTTGCCACATTAAAATGTATAAATGCTCCAAATGAATTGATCAATTTATCTTCTCTTTATATGTAACTTTCTTGCATATTCATTTCATAATGTAATAAAATGATAATTATTAGAAGACCAACTTAAGAAATTAATCACATTGTTATTATCTGTTGTATGGCATTTTATGCATGGTTTTCAAAACATCTTTTATAATACACACTAGCTCATATTATAAACAACGGTGACTATATCTTGCACCTTTCTATACCTGACAGTCTCACATCTGAATTGGAACCCCACAGGTAAAGAACAAGTAAAGCTAACTTAAGGAAGATATATGGGTATATGTACATTTTTTTAACTTTTATTTTTGGTCTTTAACCCTTTTTTACAGTCCATATTTCATCCCCCTCCTGATCTGTGCCCACCCAACTGCTCCCCTTCCCATACTTCCTCCACTCCCCTATCTACAAGAGGATGTCTTTACCCTCCCAAACCCACCCAACCAACCCTCCATACTCCAAACAAGTCTCTCGAGTGTTAGGTGTACCTTCTGTCACTAAGTCCAGAACAAGCAGTCCTCTGCTGTACATATGTCAGGGGCCTCATATCAGCTGGTTTATGCTGCCTGGTTGGTGGCTCAGTGTCCAAAAGATCTTTTGAGCATTTTATCCAAGGTCCTTCTTTTTGAGTCCTAAGATCCTTATTCATGCCAAATCTCCTATACATTCTATAGGCAGGCCATACCTCTTACCTTCCAAGGTTACCTGTTTTCATTATTTCTACTGGCCCTCAGCACTTCAGTCCTGCACTCTTCCAGTACCTGATCATGTTTCCCCCTTGTCTCTCCTGTCTGCTCCCACTTAAGAACCCCAACTCATCTCCCCCTGCCCTTTACTGTTTTCTTCTCCATCAAAAATGGGATTGAGGCATCTTCACTTGGGTGCTTCAGCTTTTTAATTTTGAGTCCTGGGGTTTGTTTACTCAGTATTCTATACTTTTTGGCTGATATAGAGGGTACATGCCATGCATGTCATTTTGGATCTTAGTTTCCTGACTCAGGATGGTATTTCCTAGTTTCATCCATTTTCCTTCAAAACTCATGATGTCCTCCATATTAATATGTGAGTAGTATTCCACTGTGTAAATGAACCACATTCTCTATATCCACTGTTCTATTGTGGGATATTTGATTTTTTTTCCAGCTTCTGTCTATCACAAATAAGGCTTCTATTAATATAGTAGTACGCATGTCCTTATGATACAGTGAGGCTTCTTTTGGGTATATGCCCAAGAGTAGTATATCTGGGTCTTCAGATACAACTATTTGCAGTTTTCTGAAGAACCCCTAGATTGATTTCCAAAGAGGTTGTATGAGCTTGCAATCTCAACAGCAATGGAGGAGTGTTCCACTTTCTCTACATTCTTGCCAGCATCTGCTCTCATCTGAGTTTTTGATCTTAACCATTGTGAGTGATATGAGGTGGAATCTCAGGATTGATTAGATTTGTATTTCCTTGATCAACAAAGACTGCGAAAATTTCTTTAAGTGCTTCTCAGCTATTTGAGATTTCTCTGATGTAAATTCTCTGTTTAGTTCTACATCACAATTTTTTGTATTGTTTGGTTTGTTGGCTGTTAGCTTCTTGATAGATATGGATATTAGCTCTCTTTTGGATGTGGTTTGGATGTGGGGGTTAATGAAGTATATTTTCTAAGTCTGCAGGTTGCCAGTTTTTCTTTTTATGCCCTTTGCCTTACAGAAGCTTTCCAGCTTCATGAGGTTTTATTTATTAATTCTTGATCTTAGAGCCTGAGCCATTGGTCTTTTGTTTAGGAAATTTCCTCCTGTGTCAATGAGTTTGAGGATTTTTTCCCACTTTCTTTTATGTTAGGTTCAGTGTATCTGATTTTATATTGAGGTCTTTGATTCACTTGGACTTAATCTTTGTGCAAGATGACAAATGTAGATCTATTTTTATTTTTATTTTTCTACATACAGGTGCCCTGGTAGACCAGCACCATTTATTTAAGCTGCTTTTATTGTTCCTCATATATGTTTGGCTTTTATGTCAATGATCAAGTGTCCATAAGTTTGTGGTTTTATGTCTGGGTCTTCAGTTATGTCCCATTGATCAACCTGTCTATCTGTCTGTCTTGTACCAATGCTGTTTTTTCTTTTGTTTTGTTTCTATCACTATTGCTCTGTAGTGTTGCTTGATGTCAAGGATAATGATTTAGGCAATTTGTTTTATTGTTAAAATTGTTTTCACTATTGTGTTTTTGTTTTGTTTTGTTTTTTCAAATGAATTTGAGAATTTCTCTTTCCATATATTCGAAGAATTTTGTTGAAAATTTGATGGGGATTGCATTGAATCTATAGTTTTCTTTTGGTAAGATGGTCATTATTACTATGTTAATTTGACTAGTCCATGACCATGGGAAATCTCTCCATTTTCTAAATTATTATTTTTTTTTTTATTTCTTGAAAGACATGAATTTGTTGTAATACAGAAATTTTACTTGCTTGGTAAGAGTTACCCCAAATCATTTAATATTACTTGTCACTGTTGTGAAGGATGTCATTTCTCTAATTTCTTTCTCAGCATCTTTATCATTTGTATAAAGAAAGGCTACTGATTTATTTGAGTTAATTTTATGACCAGCCACTTTGCTGAAGTTATTTATCAGCTGTAAAAGTTCACTGGTAGAATTTTGTTGTTGTTGTTGTTGCTTAAGGAAATGAAGGAAATGGAGCAGGCACAGAATATTCAATTTGCCACTGTAATTAATGATACTAGGATGAAAAATAAGATGAACTAAAATAGAGTTGCATGGTAAATAATATACAAGTATATTTCTAGAGGCACTTGTATTTATAGACCTGTGTTCTGTAACAAACATCTTAGTCCTCCCTTTATAAAGAGCAGTAGATTTTGAGTTTTTCTTTTTTAAGTATATGAAAATAGCTTGTGCCTGGAGATTTTGCTAGGATGTGTTATCATCAATTCTCATCCATTTTAAATCATATATTCATTTTATTCCATTTTTCTTCCTTCCTTCCTTCCTTCCTTCCTTCCTTTATTCCTTCCTTCCTTACTTTCTTATGAATTTCTTTATTTAAACAACTTTATTTTAAAAGTACAGATAAATGTACAGATTCTTAAAGCATTTTTGCATAAAATTATAGAAATATGTTTTTCAGTACTTAATTTTTTAAAGGTTTGATAGTATGCATTGAAATCTTACTAGTTACAATGATCATAAAGTAACTGTAAAACAATATTGCTATCCCCATTCCTGCCCTCCCTCCCATAGTCTTTCCCCAAAGTGAAGATTCTTTTCAATCTGTAGGCTGTTTTTGTTTTTTTTTTTTTTTTGTTTGTTTTTTGTCTTTTGTCATTTTCCTTTGTATAGAAGCTTTGTACTTTCATGGGACTTTATTTATTACTTGATCTTAGTGCCTTAGCTCTTGATATTCTGTTCAGTAAATTGTCTCCTGTAACAATAAAGTTGAGACTATTCCCCACTTTCTTTTCTGTTCTATATAGCATATCTAGTTTTATGATGTGGCATTTGATCCACTTGTACTTGCATTATGTACAGGGTAATATATATGGACCTATTTGCATTCTTCTATATGTAGACATCCAATGGTTAAGCCAGAGTGATTTCTTGAAAATACTTTGTTTTATCTATTCTATAATTTTGGCTATATATATAGGTGAATGCATTCACTGCTGGGTCTTCAATTTGATTCCATTGATTGACATGTCAAATTTTATGCCAGTACCATGCAGTATTATTATTATTATTTCTATATGTTAATTCTCCAGATCCATGACCATAAGAGATCTTTCAATCTTCTGATATATTCTTCAATTTCCATTTGTAAAGCATTGTAAATCTTGTCATGTATATCTTTCATTTGATTGGTTAGAGTTATACCAAGATATTGTATAGTATTTTTGGCCATTGTGAAGGATATTGGTGTCACAATTTCTTTCTCAGTCTGTTTATATTTTATATATTGGAAGGCTATTTTTTAGTTAATTTTGTAACTGGCCACATTGTGGAAGGTGTTTATCATCTGTGGGAATTATCTGGGAGATTTTTCAGGATCAGTCATATACTGTCTATGTACCAATGAATAGAGATAATTTGACTTCTTCCTTTCACATTTGTATCCACTTGTTATCCTTTAGTTGTCTTATTGTTCTAGCTAGAACACCAAATACTATATTGAATAAACAGGGACACAATAAAAAGCCTTGTTATTCTTTGATTTTATTGGTATTATTTTGTTTCTTTACATTTAATTGGGTTTTGGCTATCTTCTTGTTGTGTATAACCTTTATTGTATTTACATATTGCTCTTGAATCTCTGATCTCTCTGAGACTTTTATCAGGAGCGGTGTTGAATATTGTCAAAGGAATTTTTTAGCACCTAATGAGATGATTATGTGGAATTTTTTCTTACAGATTGTTTTATGGAGAATTACATTGATGGAGAGTCATTTGTTGAATCATACCTGCCTCTTTGAGATGAAGCCCATTAACCATGATGGAGTTTTTATATATGTCCTTAGATTGAGTTTGGGTGTATTTTATTGAGTATTTTTGTATAAATGCTCATAATGGATATAGTTCTTAAGTTTTCTTTCTTGGTTGAGGATTTGAGTGTGGAAGTTACTGTGGTAACATAAAATAAATTTGGAAGTGTTTCTTCTGCTTTTCTTTTGTGGAGTAATTTGAGGAGTATTGGTATTAGCTCCTCTTTGAAGGTGTACTAAATTTTGTACAAAAATTATTTCCACTAGCCTTTTTGTTGTTGTTTGTTTGTTTGTTTATAAATCTTTAATGGTGACTTCTATTTCCTTAGGCATTTTAGGTGTAGTTAAATAATTTACCTGATGTTGATTTTTTTCCTTTGACAAGTGAGTGTGTATGTGTGTGTGTGTGTGTGTGTGTGTGTACATGAATCTGTTAATAGAGTAAAGTGATTTTATTTTAAAATCATAAATATAATGTATTAATTTCATAGAGGCTAATTTAATGTTCAATGGTAGATTTATTTTATAAAGATGTATTTTATTTTAACATGATGTTCTCTAAGTATAAATATTTACGTGTACTATATGATATTTCAATACATTCATATTTAGTATCTGGCCTCATTTTTATTTCATTCTGTTTTGCAGAAACCAGTACAAATTACTTTCAGTACAATAAATTACATTGTTAGAAACTACTACAAGATTTATGCTACTACTTTATCATTAGAAAAGGAAGCTCTGGCAAGCTATCTATGTATTACACATAATGCTTATAAAAGGAAGATATGTTAAATTATTTTAAATACAAACAATTAGGAAATTACCAAAGTGCAAAATTATTTGATTTTGTATTCTACATTGAATTTTGTCTGTCCTTATTCTCAAAATTATGTTCAATATCAGAGTTTAATTTTAATGATGAATGAAAGACAAATAATATAATGTCAGGAGAGGGAAGTGTATGAGGCAATGCCTTCAAGTGTTAATATAGATGGCCATTTGCATAGAAAAAATAATTCATACTGAGATATAATGCAATTATAGAAGGAATAAATGAATGTTTACTTCTACTGATGTGAATAAATTTTGTTTACCACCATTTGCAGTACACTTATCAAAACTCTATGAAATTGTAAGGCTTTAATTAAGAGACATTTATCTAAGAAAATATTTCAATGAAGGTGAAATGTCTAACTATACCTGAATTCAAATGCTTATCCTATCTTTGTATATCTGTGGCCTTAGGTATTATATTTACTTTTGATTTTTACAATGCATATTTCTAATAATATCATAGTTTTAATGTAGATTACTAGATGACATAGAGACAGAAAGCTACTCACCTAAGACAACCCCCAGTGACTTGCACAGAGTATTTAGCATATATAGAGTAGCTACTATTATATGGAAAGCTAGCATTGTTCCCATTGTTCTTTAAATTGAGCAGTAGTACTGTGATTCTGTATAATGAGCAAGAGGATTTAGAGTAAGCACCAAGGCTCTTGTAAAGGTGACCATTTTAAGCATTTTCCCAGAATAACTTTGTATGAAACTAGTGCTTTGGATTCCTTCCAAATTGAAGAAACAATAGCACTTTTGTTTTGTAGTCAAATAACATGGTAGAAATTTAAGGGAATAAAGCATTGTTCATTTGAATGAGAATGATGTCATCCCAATAACTTCAAAGATCCATTAATCTGTAAGACCCAGTTACTAGAAACTTTGTACTGTAGATGAAAAACATACTTGTGCTGCTTATAAATATTCTGTAAAATAGTTTCATGCTTTTCTTTTTTAACTTGCAAGTTTTGAAAAATTAGATTTTGATGTTTCTATAGTAGAGGTACAACTTCAGCTTTTATTGTAACTTGTTTTTAAAGTTCTTAAATAACTTTTGTTACTTAATACTTTGTGGTTCAAAATTAAACAATTAAAACTTTGTCAAAAGCTTTATTTCTTTGATAAAGGGTACTTTGTTCTCCATGCTTTGTAATTGTATTAAAATTCCAAATTATATTTTTCTCATTTGTATCACTGTGGTGGATCTGTTACTTTAGAATGGTCCTGTCACCAGGTCAAATAATGCCCATAAATATGCCAGAAAGATATAATACACGAAAGAAATGATGAAAATGACATGTGAATTATGACTAGTACCTTCAGCTTGCATTGGAAAAGAATTCTATTAGTAAGTCCTTTGCCATATTAGCATATGTGTGTATGTATGTATGTAAATTTATATTTGCAAATATATGTATATACATATTTGTATGTATTTATGTTTATCAATAGAGAGTTATTACTTTCCTTAAGCTATTATGATCTTCTCTCCTTCATCTTCTTTCTTTAAATATCTAATTTTTCCAGTTTTAAAGAGGTTACAGATACTTCATATTTTCCCTCAAAATATATTTTCATGTATCTATGAATGACACAAGTAATTTTGAAGTGCATTATATATAGGAATTATTTTATATTATTAATAAGATATGATATAATAAAGAACACAGGGGAAAATCAATATTTTTTTGAGGAACACATCATTTTACATTATTAATAAGATATGGTAAAGTAGACATGTGAAAGACCAAAATGTATTTTTTGAGGTACATTTACAAACTCTGTGTAATAGAACTGAGTTAGAAAACTGGAAGAGTAGATGGAAAAGTAACTAAAAAAATAACTCACATTGATGTGAAGATACTGTGTTAAATATGACCTCATTTGTTCCTGATAAGATTTTTGGTTTTTAAAATTCTCACTGTGGCTTTCTTTTGGTCAAAACTACTTGATAGATAAATTTTTCATCAAATCAAATGATAAGAAGTACACAGTACTAAAAAATACATTAGATAAAGACAGAAAACAAATTTAACTTTGCACATTTTGAGTTTGGAAAGTACTTTTGAAATCAAAGAGCAAATGTCACACTGGCAGTTGAACATATATTTGTTCAGGAAAAGGATTTGAGCTTTCATTTTGGATTCAGGAGTTACAACATTCAATAAGGCTTAAGTAGACATAAATACAAAAGAAGGCTAAGAAATGATCCCTGCTAGTCATTATTTTAGAGTAGAAAATTTAGTGATAGAACACTATTGAAAAGTTGTACCTGACACTGATATATTTTATAATGAAGAACAGAATAATAGATTAACATATTACCAACAAAAGGAAATTAAATCCATAAAGCATAGAACATTTTCCAAGAGAAAAAAAATAACAAGACAAATCTGATAGACCAAACAGAAGTTAAATATGTGAAATATATTATGAAAGTTTTCACCCATTCTCCAGAAAGTTAAAGTAGCATGCTTAAGGATAACAAGGTGACACAGAAAAACAGGTACAGTCAAGAACTTAAAAGCAATTTACAGATGCCTGGAATGCAGAATTTAAGGGGAGTGGAGTAAGAAATGATGATTAATATGCGGGTATGAGTAGGATCACATAAGGTCTTTACTAGACCTGTTATGTAGGCATTGTTATGGCAATGGTTAGAAACTCCAGAATTTTAAAAGAGGTAGAAGATTTGATCAAATATATGTTTTAGAAATGTCATTATGTTTAATCTATACGCATCAAGAAAACTTTGACTATTTCTATGTTATGTTTTCTTCTACATGTACTTTATGCTTATTGTAATTAGTAAGATTTTAATACACACTATCAAACCTTTAAAAAAATCAAGTACTGACAAAAATATATTCATATAGTTTTATGCCAAAATGTCTTTAAAAATCTGTACATATAACTCTGATTTTAAAAAGAAAGTTGTAAGGCAAAAAATTGTCATGCTTGCTTTTCCATGAAAACTTATTGGGAATAAATGAGGTGCTATGAGTCAGAAAATGATGTTGATTTTGTTTTTTTATATTTATTTTATAAAATATTATTATATCTCAAAAATTTGTTACATAATAATATGTGATGGAAATGCAATATTTTTCTTTTTGTTTCTACTTTCTTTTTTTTTTTTTTTTTAAGGAGGACTGAGGCTTCCACATTTTGGCCTTCCTTCTTTTTGAGCTTCATAAGATTTGTCAATTTTTTTCTTGGGTAGTCAGAGCTTTCTGGGCCCAGTATCTAATGATCAGTGAATGTATAACATGTGTGTTCTTTTGTAAATGGGCAACCCCACTCAGGATAATATTCTCTAGTTACATCCATTTGCCTAGAAATTTTGTAAAGTCATTGTTTCTAACAGCTGAGTGGTACTCTATTGTGTAAATGTACCACCACACTTTCTGTATCCATTTCTCTTCTGAAGGACATCTGGGTTCTTTTTAGCTTCTGGCTATTATAAATAAGGCTGGTATGAACATGGTGGAACATGAGTCCTTATTATATGTTGGAGTATCTTTGAGGTTTATGCCAAGAAGTGGAATAAGTTGGTCGTCAGCTAGTACTATGTCCAATTTTCTGAGGAACCAGCAGACTGTTTTCCACGGTGGTTGTTGCAGCTTACAATCCCACCAATACTTTCTCCATATCCTTGCTAGCATCTGCTGTCATCTGAGATTTTGATCTTAGCCATGATGTGAGTTGGAATCTCAGGGTTGTTTTGATTTGCATTTCCCTTGGAAGGATCAAAATTGTGAAAATGGCCATCTTACTAAAATCAATCTACAAATTCAATGCAATCCCTATAAAATTCCATCTTAATTCTATATAGTTGGATAGAAGAATTTGCAAATTTATCTGGAAAAACAAAAAACCTAAGATAGTGAAATCTATTCTCAACAACAAGTAAACTTCTGAAGGACTTCAAGATATATTACAAAGCAATTGTGTTAAAAACTGCATGGTACTGGTACAGAGATAGGCAGGTAGATTAATGGAACAAAATTGAAGAGCTAGAAATGAGCCCTCATATATATGGTCACTTGATCTCTGATAAAGGAGCTAAAAAAAATCCAATGGAGAAAGGGACAGCCTCTTCAACAAATAGTATTGGGTCAACTGGTAGTCAACAAGCAGAAGAATACAAATCAATCCTTTCTTATCTCCTTTTACAAAGCTCAAGAGCAAGTGGATCAAATATCTGCACGTAAAACCAGGTACACTGAAACTATTAGAACAAAAAGTGGGGAAAAGCTTAGAACACATAGAAACATGGGAAATTTTCCTGAACAGAGCACCAATGACCTATACTCTGAGATCAAAAAAATAAAATCAATAAATGGGATCCCATGAAATTGCAAAGTTTCTGTAAGGATAACGATACTGTCAAGGAAATGAAATAAAATGGCAGCCAACAGACTGGGAAAGGATTTGTACCAATCCCACATCTGATAGAGGTCAATATATACAAAGAACTCAAGAATTTAGACAGAGAATTCTCAACTGAGGAATACTGAAGAGCTGAGAATCACCTAAAGAAATGCTCAACATCCCCAGTCATGATGTTGATTTTGATTGATGAGTGAAGCTGGAGGTGGGTTGAATAGAACACTATATCCGTATATTAAAAAAAATTACTTGAGTCAAAGAAAGCTAAAAAAGAAAAATAAGAGGCCTTCTTTTATCATTCTTTTGTAACATTTAATGGTTATTTAAATATGCATAAATAAAAGTGAAATCAATGAATTTACAAAGATAAAAGGAAAGCAGATTTAGGAAGTAATAGGACAGGTGGATGTGATGAAATGTTACAGATAAAAGGGTATAATATAATAGAGAGGTGTTATGTAGGTACCACTTGTTCTCAGATCAGTTACTTGAAACTAGTGAATTTTTCCTTGCCAGAGAACATGTGACAATGTCTAAAGATAATTTTTCAGGTAAAGTTAGGAAGGAAGATCATTAAGGGTATTGAAAGGTTGGAAACCATGGATGTCATTAAAAAATGTGTACTACACAGGAGCATTTTCCACAACTATAAATTTTATGGCTAACAATGTCAACAGTGCTGAGATTAAGGAACTGTCTTAACCTAAGAGGATGTTATAGTCAGAAATTTAATGGCATTTAGGCAAAGCAACTCAATTACTTGTAGTTGTGTTTACCAGACTTCATTCTACACTGATTAGAGAAAAGTAAGATAAATCAATTTAAATTTAACTCTTAAAACCCTAATATGAACAGTGAATAGCTCTTATTTTATATTAGATATATTTTATTTATATTTCAAATGGTTTCCCCTTTCAACGTTTCCCATACATAAACTACCTTCACCTATTTCTATGAGGGTGCTTCACAAGCCCACCCACTCCCCCCCCCACCTCCCTGACCTGACATTCTCCCACTTTGGGGGATTAAGCTTTGGCAGGACCAAGGTCTTTTCTTCCCATTGATGCCCAACAAGCCTCTGCTATATATGTAGCTGGAACCATGGGTCTTTCCATATGTACTCTATAAATAGTAGTTTAGCCCCTAGGAGCTCTGGTTGGTTGGTATTCTTGTTCTTATGTTGTTGCAAACTCATTTAGCTCTTCAGTCATTTTTTAACACGACCATTGGGGATGTGGCTCTCAGTTCAATAATAGGCTGTGAGCATCCCATTTGTATAAGTAAGGCTCTAGAAGAGCCTCTCAGGAGACAGCTATATCAGACTCCTCTCTACAGCTAGTTCTTGGCATCAGTAATATTGTAGGGGTTTGGTGGTTGTATAAAGGCTGTATATCCAGGTAGGGCAGTCTCTGGATGGCCTTTGCTTCAGTCTCTGCTTCACACTTCGTCTCCATATTTCCTTCTGTGGATATTTTTGATCCCAGTTCTAAGAAGGACTGAAGCATCCTCACTTTGCTTTTCCTCCTTCATGAGCTTCATGTGGTCTGTGCATTGTATCTTGAGTAATCCAAGCTTTTGGGCCAAAACACATGTATCAGTGAATGCATATCATGGGTGTTGTGTGTGTGTGTGTGTGTGTGTGTGTGTGTGTGTGTGATTTGGTTACCTCACTCAAGATGATATTTTCATGTTCCATCCATTTACCAAATAATTTCCTGAAGTGATTGTTTTTAGGTTGTTGTTATTGTTGGTTTTTTGTTTTTCTTTTTCATTTTTATTGACTATTTTCTGTACTTACATTTCAAATGTTATCCCCTTTTCTCCAACTTCCATTCCCCAAACTGCTCCCATTGCTTCCATGAAGTTGCTCCCTTTCCTAACCACCCTCTCTCAGTTCAGTGCCTTGGCATTCCCCTACACTGGGAAAAGAGCCTTCACTGATTAGAAGGCCTCTTCTTCTATTGATGACAGACAATGCTATTCTCTGATACATATGCAACTGGAGCCATGGGTCTCTCCATGCATACTCATTAGTTGGTGTTTTAGTCCCTGGGAGCTCTGGAAGGTTTAGTTGGCTGATAATGTTGTTCTTCCCATGATAATGCAAAGCCATTCAGCTCTTTCAGTCATTTCTCTAACTTTCATTTGGGGTCCCCATGTTCAGTTAGCTGCAAGTATTCTCTTATGTATAACTGTATATGTACGACTTTGGCAGAGACTCTGAAGAGGCATTCATATCTGGTTTCTACCAATAAGTACTTCTTTGCATCATCAATAGTGCTTGGTTTTGGTGGCTGCATATGGGGTGGATCCCCAGGTGAGGTAATCTCTGAATGATATTTTCTTCAATCCCTGCTCCTCTATTCCTCCCATGAGTGCTTTTCTTTTTCTTTTTCTTTCTTTCTTTCTTTTTTTTTTTTTTTTTGAGCATTGTAAGGTCTATAAATTGTTTGTTGGTTATTAAGTGCTTTCTGGGGCTAGTATCTAATTATCAGTGACTGCATACCATGTGTGTTCTTTTGTAACTGGGTTACCTCACTCAGGATTATATGCTCTAGTTCCATCCATTTGCATAGAAAATTTTTAAAGTCATTGTTTCTAATAGCTGAGTAGTACTTCATTGTTTCTCTCAGAGCAGAATCGGTGGTCTTACCTGTGCTTTCAGATGGATCAGCACTCCTGGGAGACTAGTTTTCTCTCAACAGTGTCTGGATACAGAGAATAAATAGCTCTTATGAAGAAAAATTTTAGAACCAGACATTCCTAATACACAGGTAAAAACACACTCAAAACAGGAAGACATACACATATACAGAATCATGTGAGATATTTTTTTTATTTGCCACATTTATGATAGCCTAAATGTATCTCTTTTAAGTTATGGAAAACTTGTTCAAGTCCTGTTTCTACTACTGTTTCTCAGTTCTCTCTTCATGCCAGCATAAAATTCAACAAAGGAATTTAGTTTTTGCTGCTTTTTCATTGCTTGGCATTTTCAATTACTGCTATTATAATGTCATATCCTATGTGAAATAATAAGCAACAAACATTTTCGACTCAAATAAATATAAAAGTCTATGTATTTCAAAAACACACTTATACATTAAAAATTTAAAAGGTAATATGCAATTTATTATGTAATTGTTTGAGAATATGTATGTGCTTATAGTGACTTGAATATCATACAAAGTATAAAGACATCAAATCATTTTATGGTACCTCATAAATCTGTATTTTTATGGCAATAAAGAACATAATATTTATACTCAATGATAACATTTTATTGTTTTACTTTATGAACAATGAGATGTGATAAACGTTAGTTATTCTATGCACTTGTGAGATTATTTTGTTCTTATTTTGGCCCTGAATTATCACATCTTTGTTTCTGTTGCTGCTGCTGACCTCTCCTAATATTCGATACAGGTAAAATTCCAAAAGGTAGCAAGAATCTGTTCAAAACACCTTATCCTATTATATTACTATGTTCCAGAACTATTTTTTGTTTTTTAACAAAATCGACACCTTAAATTAAAAATGAGGGTATAAACATTTGTCTTACATACTTACCTGCCAACATACTTACATACTTACCTCCTGGTTTACTGGAGGCCATACCAGTACTAAAAACTAGTGCATGTCAGGTGTGATCCTTAAAGCCTATAGAGCTGTTTTCAACAACACTCTTGTCCCTGGTCTTAATATGGGGCTAAACTACATATCTAGCAGAAGATATAAGCATTATCTGAGACCATGTCTCTACCAGGAACCCAGATGACTAGAGAGGACCATAAGAATAAAATCAACAACAGCCAGGTAAATATGGCACCATCAGTGCTCAGATGTCACTCTATAGCAAGTCATAACTATTTCAACAAGTGAAGCTCAAGAAAAATGGCCTTAAATTCAATCTTATGAAGAGGATAGAAGTCCATAAGGAGAAAATTATAAATCCCTTAATAATCCAAAAGCTAAGAATATAGCCTTATGGCAGTTTTTAGCATTCAAAGATCATTATACTTAATCTATACTCACCAAGAAAACTGTTTCCATGTTATGTTCTCTCCTACATGTACTTTATGCTTATGGTAACTAGTGGGATTTCTATGTATGCTATCAAACCTCTAAAAGAATTAAGTACTGACAAAAAACATTCATATAGTGTTATGCCAAGAAGCCTTTAAAAATCTGTATATGTATTCCTCTTTTTTAAAAATAAAGTTGTAAGAGAGAAAAAAAAGAAAAAAACTAGGAAAAATTAAACAGGTGAAGGACATGAATAAAACTATTGAAGACTTGAAAATTGAAAAAGAACCAATAAAGAAGGCATATATTGTGGGAATCCTAGACCTGAAAAATCAAAGCAATGGAACAATAACTAAATATTCAGGCACCAAAATGAGAATGCAATAGATAGAGGAGAGGAAATCTCAGGCATAAAAGGTACTATAGAAGAAATTGATATACTGTTCAAAGAAAAAAGCAAATGTAAAATTAAAAAAATGTGACAGAAATCATCAAGAAATTCTGCGACCCCTGAGGAGACCAAGAAAAGTTTCCTAATCTAAAGAAATAAATGGATATGATCATGTAAGAATATTATAAAACAACACATATATTGGAAAATAAATAAGTTCTCCTGCCACGTAGTAAGCAAAATGTTAAATGTACAGAAACGACAGAATATTTAAAGTTGCAGGAATAAAATGCCAGGTAATATATAAAGGTAGACCTATTAGACTTATATTTAATTTCTCAAGAAAGACAAACCCAGAAGGTCTCCTAGACATCACAGAAATCAGCCCAGACTACTTCATTCAGCAAAACTTTCAATCACCATAGATGGCCAAACTAAATATAATATCCACAAATACAAATTTAGAGAATATATTAGAAGAAAAATTTTAATGCAAGACACATTGCAATACTATAACCATAAGAAACACTGAAATAATTAATTCCATACCATAATTACAAAAAATGTACACACACACACACACACACACACACACACACACACACACACACACAAACACACTCATTACCACACTACCTATATTAAAATAACAGTTATTAGCAATCATTGGTCATTTACTTCAATACCAATGTAATCCATCCTCAATAAGAAATAGGCTAACAGAGTAGATATGAAAACAATACCTATCCCTCTGCTGCTTACAACAATGCACCTCAACAACAAAGATAGATATGTCCTCAAAAGAAAAGTCTGGAAAACAATTTTTTCAGCAAATGACTGAAGAAACAAACTGGAGTAGCCATTTTAATATCTCATAAAGTAGACTTTCAACCAAATGTATTTAAAAGAATTAGGAAGGACACTTTATACTCATCAAAAAAAATCCACAAAGATGACTTTTCAGTTCTGAACATCTATGCCCCAAGTGCAAGGGCATGCATTAGACAAAGAAACATGACTAAAGTTTAAATTACACATTCATCTCCACACATTACTAGTGGAAAACTTCAATACCAATAGACAGATAATCCAGAAAAAAAACTAAACAGAAAAATAATGAAACTAACCTATATTATGACACAAATGCAATTAACATATATCTATAGAATATTTCAATCAAACACCAAAGAATATAGCTTATTCTCAGCACTATACTTTAACTCTCCAAAAGTAACCATATACTTGGTTACAAAGCAAGATTCAACTGATGAAAGAAAATTGAAACAAGGCCCTGTATCTCATCATGAACTCCTGATTAGACCTGGATTTCAACAGCAACAGAAAGTTTATAAACCAAGCCACAAAACCTTGGATCTACATTTAGTTGAACCTACAAGATGTGCTGGGGTAAAGGCAACACCAAAATTATGAGGCTTGCCAACTAATGTCTAATCTAGCTTAAGGCCCATAGCATGAAAGATAGTCTACACCTAATAGGGTCTGGAAGACCAGAACTCCAATGCCTAGGATAAAAAATGGGATAATCCAGTGTCCTAGGATAAAAACTGATGCCAAATGACATTCTGCTATACTAATAGATTGGTGCCTAAGCCAATTGTCATCTGAGAGGCTTCATGTCACAACTGGTAGAAACATATTTACCATCCATAGAAAAAACATTAATAGCTGGGGAATCCCATGGAAAAGATAAAGAGGAATTGTAGGAAACAGAGGTTAAAGGACATCACTGGAAAGCCCACAAAATCAAACAGCATTAGTTCATAAAGACTCACAGACTGAACCTACAACCAGGGAGCCACCATGGGACTGACCTAGGTTCTCTGCACATATGTTTTAGTTGTGTTGCTCTGTTTTCTGGGATTCATAACAGTGGCAGCAGGGGCTTTCTTATTGCAGTAATTATTAAAAAGTAATATCTTATCTCTCCTCTTGGAGTAATTATTAAAAAAGAAAGGAAAGGCTTGTCTCCTCATCGACCCCGTGGTCTCAGTCCGTGGGTGTAACTTCTAGTATGAAGCCTCGTGCACGCGCACAGACTCTGTCACTTGTTCTGAACTGCCCCCAAAGTTTCACTCTGTCCACATGACTCCTTTACCTGGTAGTTTTACTCTGCCTGCTACTGCCTCCATTCTGGGGTGTTTCTTTACCCCAAATCCCAACACAAACACAACTCTAAGACCCAATAGATTTTCATACAGGTTTATATATTCAACTCTCAATCCACAAACCATCTACAAAACAAATAAACAAAGACACAATGTTCTCTTCTATATGAGATATTAGACCTATAAAATCTTTAAATATTCATAGCTACTTAATGCCAGTAAAACCCACCTGGATCTAATTCATCCTTCTCTGTGTCCTATTCATCCTCTGACATCTCACCCTCTCTTTCCACCTCCCTTCCCTGCCCAACCACCCGCTCTAGCCTTTATTTTACTCATTACAATGGGAAGATTCAGATGAAGTCACCTACATGAGTATATGACTAGGCATCCTTTCTTGGGGAAGTGGGATTAATATCAAAATACAAATGGTTGTAGGATCACCTACATTTGCTTTTTTTTTTTTTTTTTTTTTTTTTTTTTTTTGTCTAGTTAAAAGGCTCCTTTTCCTCAACTATAAAATGAGTACAACAATTACCATTTTACAATTTATGAAGTATACGACAGCCTTAACAACCAGTCTATCAATTTTGTCTATTAAATAAAGCACCTTTTCATCTATCTTGAAAGACTATAATTCTACACCTGACTTATATCTCTGTTTTAGATTGTATGTCATCTGAAAACCACCTTGTACAATCTATATTAACCTTCTTAATGCCAAACAGCTGGTTTGGCTATGAGGCTACCAGTCTTCAACCATGTCAGAAATCCCAGAATGACTAATATTACCTGATATATGAGATGCACAAAACACAGCTTCCAAAACTAGCCAATTTATAGAGACCACTGATCACTTGGACAATTCCTCACCTTTCAAACATTGGATCACCAGTTTTTAGCCTTCTGGTCCAGTATCATTTCTCATAGACCTTTGCTTTTTGGGATCTTTTTCCTCCTAGTTGCCTAGACCATCCTCAAAATGGGGAAGGCACCAGCTTTCTGCAACTTGATAAGGCACGGGTGATTAATATCCTTGATATCAACCCTTCCAAAAGAGAAATGGTGGAAGAGTAGATTTTCAGGTAAGAGGGGAAATGGAAGGGTACTGGGAGGAGAGAAGAGTAATGAAACTATTGTCAGCATATATAATAACAAAATGAAAATGGATTTATAAGAATTATTGGAACAATTTATTAATGATACTGATATGCAAGAATTTATAAACTCTTACTGTGTTGTGTATTTAGTGTGTGCCACAAATGACTTTAAAATAGTATGTAAAACATATTGTAAACTTAGAAGAAAATAATCCTTAAATGGGTCATATATCTAAGGAACATGCATAATAACAATTGTTTTTCAATGTCAAGTTTTACTGTTTTCAACTGCAATTAATTTTTTTAATAATTGGTTAGGATTGATAGAGTTATCCATGTTGAAGATATTTTGTCAAATGGATGGAAATAATGGCAAATCTCATTTCTAGTCATATGTATAAAGTTTATCATATAACAACAAAGAGTAGGAGAATGAATTATAAAAATTTAAGTAAGCCATTGAATGAGAGATTTTATTACTTTAAAGATTTCTGTTGTACTGCTCAGTTGAGAGTTGATACAGTATTTATATTATGTGTGAGTGTGAGTGTGTGTGTGTGTGTGTGTGTGTGTGTGTGTGTGTCTGTGTGTGTGTAAGAGGGGGGGAGAAGGGGAGGGGCAGAGAGGGAGAGGGAGAACAAGTTTTGGTATTTTGGTATATGGGAAATGGAGAGATGAATCAGCAGTTAAGAGAAATAACTGTTCTTCCAGAAGTTTCAAATTCAATTTCCAGCAACAACATGGTTATTTACAACCATCTATAATGGGATTCAGTGCCTTCTTCTGGTGTGTCTGAAAAGAGCAACAATGTACTCACATAAGATAAATAAATGCTATTTTAAGTGGTATATGTTGGGTCTTATCGGCATTTGCATTCCGAAAGTGAGCGACTACACTCTTCGCTCACTTGGGCATGGCTATTTGCTAATTTTATCTGAATATAATAATAAGATGAAACAAAATTATCATATTGAAATTGGGCAGAACAACCAACAGGATGAAAAGAGTGCCAAGAACATGCACAAGAGTCAGAAACCCACTTGCTCAGTGCCATGAATGACTATTTACTTGTGTGTTCTTTTCACAAAAATGTCTACCCAGGGCATCTCCCCAGTTATAAAATCACAGTCTGAGTTTTGTTTGCCTGTTTTGCAATTTTGCTCCAAGAATTCTTAATTTCCTTGGAAAATTGTTCCCTTATACAATATATAGTTTACAAATAATAATCTTCTGTTCTTTGAATTGCTTTAGTATTATGTTATTCTTCTTTATGCAGAGGCTTTGGATTTGGTAGGATTCCTTTTGTATTTGTTTTTTTTTTTTGTTTTTTTTTGTTTTTTTTTTTTGTTTTTTGCTTTTGTTGCCTGTGAATTGGCAATGTATTCAAGTAATTATGAATGAAACAATGTCTTGTGTCTCTTACCTTCTTGTCTATTAGGCAAATTTAAAATTTAAATGTTAAAGTCTTTGAAATATTTTTTTGATTTTTTTGTATATTTTTAAGACAAAAAAAGTTCAAGTTGTTTATTTTAGATTTTTGAGGAATCATTTCTCTCTTTAGAAGAGGCTATCATGAAATTTTCTTTGTAGTCAGGATCACTTCAGGTTCATGGTGAGGCTTTTCTCCATCTTAAGTGCTAAGTGCACAAGGTAAGATGCTGAGCTGTTCTCTTCAGTTTTTGCATGGTTTACTGAATATCATGTCACAAGAAGACTGTCATTTTTTATTAATTTATTTATTTTATAAGGACTGTAATTTCTTATTGTTTATTTTTCATACTTTTATCAAAGATTAATTTACTATAAATGGATGTCTTTGTTTTGAGACACCTTATTTTTTCCCACTGTGTAATCAAATGTTAAACAGCATCAATGTAACACAAATTGATAATACTGTAACATGTTGTTGTTTACATACATTTCAGATGATTTTTTTTCCTACCAAAGAAGAAGTTTGAAAGTTATCAAGAAGCTAGAATGCTTATATGTTGTTGTTGGGAACGTAAAATGGTAGAAAAGTTTAGCAGAAAATATAAATAATTCTAAAAAATTGATAATTAAAACACTAAAAAATGTTTCCCTTTAAAACATCAAATGTTTTCAAAATCATAATGTTTTTCCAAACTATACAAAGTCTCCTAACTTTACACTCTGTGCTATTCTTTTTAATAATTAAATCGTTTCTTACCCCAAGTAGAAAGGAACCAAGTTACAAGCACATTGGAATCAAATCAAAACTAAGTCCAACAGTGCAAAAGGCTTGTACTTGACATCTGGAATATACCAATATTCTTCTATACCTAAAAACCACCAGCAGTGCAGCTGTCCCAGGTTTTCCATCTGTGGCTCATGCAGGTTGTCTCCTAGCATCAGTCTAGCTACACTCTACATCTCATATTGTGTTTGGTGCTCACACCATTGTACTGCATTTCCATGGGTCTTGAATGCAAGTGGGATGAACTTCCACCAGGACTCTCTTCTGTGCTCTCTTCAGGGATTCTGATCTTTCCAAAAAGTTCCATGTCTCAATGACTCTCTGTGACCCCTTCAATATAGGAATTCCAATTCAACTGAGGTTACAGTTATCAGTGACTTTAAATTAGTGAGGCACAGGTGTCTACTCTTACTATTGTTTGTTTATGTGGGCTAAACATTTTAGACAATAGAAACACCCCCCCCAAAAAAGCGACTTAAAGTGTACACAAACAGAAGTTGAAGAAATGAAATTACATGATCCTGTACTTCAAAGTATATAAATGCTTCTTCAATAAATATCTAAACCTGTTACATAAGTTTAGCAAAGTCAATGGATACAAAATAAGCATTAAAATATTACTAGGTTTTGTACTTTCCAGTAACATCATTATGAAAAATGAGGTCCGGTAAACTGTGGGACTCAGGCCTCCCTACTGGGTTGGACAGGGACTCAGGACATAATGGGAACCCTGAGTCTCGGGTGAGAGTGTTGAAGCCCCAGGAACAGTGAGTGAGATGGCATGTAGCTTCCTGGACTCCTGTGAAATAGGGACCCTTGCCACAGGTACCACACTATATCTTTCAGCACTGGCCATACCTCAAGTCCCTTTCCCACAAGTAGACATGCCCATAGGTCACATAAGCTAGGCAAAAGCCACAGTCAGAAGCAGGACTGCCCCCAAATATGTAGACAAGTTCTTCCCAAGCACTCAGGCCAAGCCAATAGGAAGTACTGGTTGTCAAATTCTTAACCATTTCCAAATTGTACATATATGGGAGCTTAGGTCGAAAGTAAAAAGATGCATGTAAGAATCATCCCTCCAATTGAGTTCCTTTGTCTAAAGAGCAGATAACATCACCAATTGGGAAGAGTTTTTATCTCCCAGAACTTCTTACATCCAGAGCTGAAGCCTCTGGTTCACTTCAGCTTGGCCCAGTGCCCTGTGGCTGCAGCAGAAATGCACACCCAGTGGAAGCAGCAAAGCCGGTCTCCCTGACCAAGCAGTGAAGCTGTGGCTGAGCTGAGTCTCCTCACCTTTCGCCTGATCTTGCTCATGCCAGCAGAACCCAGCAACAGAGGTGGCAGAAGCCACCCCTATCCATAGCCAGAGAACTGTGTAAGATTTCTGGCACCAGGTTCCATAGTAAACAATATTCATAATAACTTTATAAAATAATTTTATCCAAAAATTAAAAGCCTCTATAATGAAAACTATTAACCACTAAAGATGTTAAAGACATCACAAGTAAACTAGTAAAATTTGTATTTTGAAAAAAAGATGGCCAGGCCCAGAAAATAAGAAAAAAACCAAAAAGAAGCCTAAAATTTAAATGACAGAGCCAAAGTTTTAGGTAACCAAAAATTCTTAACTAGAAGAAATAATACCAGAAGATTCAGAAGATCTGTGTTCCAAATACAAGGGCAACCACATTCATAAAAGAAACCCTACTAAAGTTCAAATCATATATTGCACCACACACAGTAATAGTGGAAGACTTTAACACCTCACTCTTGTAAATGGACATGAAAGATCACCATCAAAAATCATGGAAGCAGAAACTGAACAGATACACAGCGAAACTAGCAGAGGTTATTAACAAATTGGAATTTATAGACATCTACAGTACATTTCATCCTAAATCAAATGAATATACCTTCTTCTCAGCACCTAAAGCCACCTTCTCCAATATTGACCATATAGTCAGTCACAAAACAGGCCTCAACAGATATAAGATGATTGAAATACTCCCATGTATCCTATCAGATCAGCATGAACTAAGGCTGGCCTTCAGTAACAACAAAGACAACAGAAAGCTCACATACACATGGAAGCTGAATAATGCACTAGGCAATGATAACATGGTCAAGAAAGAAATAAAATTATAGTAATTTTTTTTTTTTAGAATTTAATGAAAATGAAAGCACAACATACCCAAACCCATGAGATGCAAGGAAAACTCACAGCTATGATTGCCTGCAAAAAAAAAAAAAAAAAACACAAGACATACCCAAGATGAGTAGACAGCAGGAAATAATCAAACTCAGAGCAAAAGTCAAGCAAGTAGAAACAAAAAGATACAAAGAATCAACAAAACCAGGAGCTGTTTCTTTAAGAAAATCAACAAGATTGATAAACCCTTAGCCAGACTAATTAGAAGGCACAGAGAAAGTGTCCAAATTAACAAAATCAGAAATGAAAGGGGAGACATAAGAACAGAAACTTAGAAAATTAAAGAAATCATCAAGTCCTATTACAAAAGCCTATACTCAACAAAAAGTGAAAATCTAGAGGAAATGGACTAATTCTTAGACAGATACATGAAACCAGATACAAAAGTTAAATCAGGGTTAGATAAACCATCTAATCAGTCCCATAACACCTAAAGAAATAAAAGCAGTCATAAAAAGCCTCCCAAACAAAAAAGCCCAGGACCAGATAGGTTAATTGAAGAATTTTTATCAGAACTTCATAGAGGACCTTATACTAACACTGTCCAAAATATCCCACACAATAGAGAAAGAGAGAATGCTACCGCACTCATTCAGTAAATCCACAATTACTCTCATTTCTAAAAAATACAAAGACCCTACAAGGAACAAGAACTTCAGACTAATCTCTCTCATGAACATTGACATAAAAATAATCAATAAAATTCTTGCAATCTTAATTCAAGAACACATCAAACCAATCATTCACCATGACCAAGTCAGCTTCATACCTGGGATGCAGGGATGGTTCAATATATGGAAAACCATTAACTTAACCTACCATACAAACTCAAAGGAAAAAAAAAAAGCAAAACAAAATTATGATTATCTCACTAGATGCGAGAAAACACCCCACCATGTAAAAAGATTGGAAAGATCAGCAATCCAAAGCCCATACATAAACATAGTAAAAGAAATATACAGAAAACCAGTAGCCAACATCAAACTTAAGAGTGAGAAACTTGAAGCAATTCCACTAAAAGCAGGGACTAGACAAGGCTGCCCACTCTTCCACTACCTAATCAATATAGTACTGGAAGTCCTGTCCATATCCATTAGACAAGAAAAGGTAGTCAAAAGGATACAAATTGGAAAGGCAGAAGTCAAAATATCAATCCTTGCCAATGACATGATAGCATACTTAAGTAACCCAAAAATTCCACCAGAGAACTTTATAGGCGATAAATTGGATGGATATAAAATTAACTCAAACAAATCAGTAGCCTTTCTCTACTCAAAGGATAACATACTGAGAAAGAAATTAGAGAAAAAATACCCTTCATAATAATCACAAACTATATGAAATATTTTGGTGTGACCCTAACAAAACAAATGAAAAATCTGTATGACAAGAAATTAAATCTCTGTAGAAAGAAATTAAGGAAGATCTAAGATGGAAAGATCTCCCATGCTCTTGGATTGGAAGGATCATTGTAAAAATGGTCATCTTACCAAAAGCAATCTACAGATTCAATACAATCCCTATAAAATTCCAATTCTATTCTTCATAGAGTTACAAAGATAAATTTGCATATTCATCTGCAATAACTAAAAACCTAGGATATTCTCAACAACAAGAGAACTTCTGCTCTCAACAACAAGAAAATTTCCAAGGGAATCACCATCCCTGCCCACAAGCTATATTACAAAGTAATTGTGTTACAAACTACATAGTATTGGTACAGAGATAGGCAGGTAGATCAATAGAACAGAACTGGAGATCCAGAAATAATACCTTGCCCATATGGTCACTTGATCTTTGACAATGGAGCTAAAAACATCCAACAGAAAAAGGGCAGCCTCTTCAACAAATGGTGTTGGTTCAATTGGCAATCAGCATGCAGAAGAATACAAATCAATCCTTTCTTATTTCCATGTGCAAAGCTAAAGTGCAAGTGGATCAATGATCTCCACATATAACCAGACACACTGAAAGTATTAGAAGAGAAATTATGTAAAAGCTTAGAACACATAGGCACAGGGGAAATTTTCCTGAACAAACTACCAGTGGCCTCTGCTCTAATTTCAATAATCAATAAATGAGACCTCATGAAATTGCAATGTTTCTGTAAATCTAAGGATACTATCAAGAAAGCAAAATGGCTGTCAACAGACTAGGAAAGATCTTTACCAATCCCACATCTGATAGAGATATAATATCCAATATGGAAAAAAAAATCAAGAAGTTTGACTCCACAGAATCAATCCTATTTAAAAATGGGGTACAGATATAGGAACGTGGATCAGTGAAATAGAATAGAAGATCCCGAAATGAGCCCTCACATATATGGTCACTTGATTTTTGACAAAGAAGCTGTAAACATTCAATGGAAAAAGGACAGCCTATTCAACAAGTGGTGTTGGTCCAACTGGCGCTCAGCATGCAGAAGAATAAAAATAGAATCTTTCTTATTTATCTCCTTGTACAAAGCTCAAATACAAATGGATCAAAGATCTCCACAGTAAACCAGGTACACTGAAACTACTAGATGAGAAAGTATGGAAAACCTCAGCACACATAGGCATAGGAGAAAATTTCCTGAACAAAACACCAATGGCTCTTGCTCTAAGGTCAAATATCAACAAATAGGACATAATGAGATTGCAAAGTTTCTGTAAGGCTAAAGACACTGTCAAGAAAAGAAAATGTCAGCCAACAGACTGGGAAAAGATCTTTACCAACCCCACATCAGATAGAGGCCTAATATCCAAGGTATAAAAAGAACCCAAAAAGCTAGATAACAGAGAACCAAACAACCCTGTTAAAAATGGGATACAGAGCTAAACAAAAAGTTCCCAATTGAGGAACATCAAATGGCTGATAATCATCTAAGGAAGTGCTCGACATCATTAGCCATCAGGGAAATGCAAATGAAAACAACCCTGAGATTCTACCTCACACCAGTCAGAATGGCTAAGATTAAAATTTCAGATGACAGCAGATGCTGGTGAGGATGCAGAGAAAGAGGAACACTTCTCCCCTGGTGGTGGGGTTGTAAACTAATACAACTACTCTGGAAATCTGCCTGGCAATTCCTCAGAAAATTGGACATAGTACTACCTGAAGACCCAGTTATTCTACTTCTGGGCATATACCCCAGAGAAGCTCCAACATACAACAAAGACACATGCACCACAATGTTCATAACAGCGCTATTTATAATAGCCAGAACCTGGAAAGAACCCAGATGTCCTTCAGTAGATGAATGGATACAATGATTATGGTATATTTACACAATGGAGTACTACTCAGCTATCAGAAACAATGACTTTATGAAATTCTTAAGAAAAAATGGATGCATCTAGATAATATCACCCTGAGTGAGATAACCCAGTCACAAAAGAACAGACATAATATGCAGTCACTGATAATTGGATATTAACCTCAGAAAGCTTTGAACACCATAGAAACAACTCACAGACTATATGAAATTCAAGAAAAAAAGAAAAAAAAGAATGAAAATGAAAAACCATTATGCTTAATCTTTATACACTAAGAAAACTGACTAATTCCAGGTTACATCCTGTTTTACATGTACTTTATGCTCATTGTAACTAGTAAGATCTTAGTGCACACTATCAAAACTTTAAAAATAACAAGTAATGAAAAAAATGTTTTCATATACTTTTATGCAAAAATGCTTAAAATCTGTACATTTATCTTTGTTTTTTTAAATAAAGTTGTTCAATTAAAAAAATGGGGTACAGAGCTAAACAAAGAATTCTCAATTGGGGAATACCTAATAGCTGAGGAGCAACTAAAAAAATATTCAACATCCTTAGTCATCGAGAAAATGCAAATCAATACAACCCTAAGATTCCACCTCACACCAGTCAGAATGTCAGAACAGCTATGGTCAAAGTCTGAGATGACAGCAGATGCTGGCTAGGATGCAGAGAAAGAGGAACACTCCTCCATTGGTGGTGGTGTTGTAAGCTTGTACAAACACTCTGGAAATCATTCTGACTGTTTCTCAGAAAATTGAACATAGTACTACCTGAAGAACCAGTTATTCCACTTCTGGGTATATACCCCAAAGATGCTCCAACATAGAACAAGGACACATGCACCAACATGTTCATAGCAATCTTATTTATAATACCCAGAAACTGGAAAGAACCCAGGTGATCTTCAACAGAGGAATGGATACAGAAATTGTGGTATATTTCCACAGTGGAATACTACTCAGCTATTAGAAACAATTACTTAATGAAATTCCTAGGCATATAAATGGAATTAGAGAATATCATCCTGAGTGAAGTAACAGAGTCACAAATGAACACACATGATATGCAGTCACTAATAATTGACTATTAACCCCAGAAAGCTCTGAATATCCCCCCCAAATAAAACCAACTCACAGACCTTATGAAGGTAAAAAAGTAGGATGGCCAAAATGTGGAAGCCTTAGTCCTTCTTAGAAAAAAAAGTAAAAGAAAAGAAAAAAAATCATGTATTCATCATATATTATTATGTAACAAATTTTTGAGCTATAATGATATTTTATAAAATAAAGAAATTAATAAAATACAAAAAACATCCTTTATTTACAAGAGGAAAGAGTTTAATACTCAAAATCAATATGACCAAATATATAGGCTTATGGCAATTCCATAGTGGTACTTATTAATTCATATAATTTTCATTCATATAAATTGGTATAAGTGGAAAGTTACTCAAGAAAATTCTGAGAGATGTTGAATAAATGTTGACTGTAGTTATTAAATTCTCATGACAAACTCAGCAAAATACATTTGTTAATATGGCAGTTATAACAAAATCAAGATGCTGGATAGATTCATTCACTATGTTGATGCATCTCTGCATTTGCCCTTGAATCATTTTTACTTCCAGTCTTTCTTTCAGATGATTTAAAACTTTTTTCTTCTTTCTTGGGAAACAATATTCCAAGTCTTTGGTTAAGTTTGATTTTCTTACCCCTTGCTTCAAGCCACAAATTCTCAGATCTACCTTTACAACTTCACACTGTTCTTAGTTGAAAAAGGAAAACATTCCCAAGATACTTATTCTAATCTATGTTCTTTAGTTATTCTTAGTTGTAGCTCAACTGAACTTGCCATTGAGACAAAATAGTACCTGCTACTGACAAGCAAGTTGGCCATCTAATAAACTGTTTGCATATTCAATGAGAAAATAATCAAGTCTAATATCCCTTAGTGATTACAAACATAGATTCATATAATATTTATTAATTTGTCATTAAAGATTAATAAATGTAATTTATGTACTAAGCATGGCATGATAGCTTTGTATGAATGCATTAACCATGTGAACATATTAATTTCCTCTATTTTCACCAATCTCTCAGGTTTGTAAGGGAAGAAGTTAAACATGAACACACACTGCAATGTAGCAATTATAATGATCATGTAAGTCAGAGCAATGGGAGTAACTGTTACCAAACAATTAATAAAATATGACTTTACTAAAAAGATCAGAAAAGGGGCTCTGCTGGTGAAACAGTAGGTAAAGTCTTTTATGTACAAGTACAAAGTTCCACAGAACAAGTCCAGGTAGAAGGGTGCATACCTGATTATCATAGTCTTATGTCTAGTCAGTCTAACACACTCCGTGATGGTCAGGATCAGGTATGCATTCACTCTAAATTTTAAAAAAATGTGGAGAGTGATTTATGAAAACATGTGATATCAATCTCCAGCCCCTACCTGAATGGATAACTTTAAATATAGAGACACTTATTTGGACATGTATACATATGCAGTTTATATACTGCAAAGATCAGAGAAGACTTACTGAATGAATTTGAAACTTCATTTCATTAGTTCAGAGATTCATACCATAATATATGGCACTTTATGTTCTGGTTTTACATTTGCCAGTAGTCACATTTAACAGACAAAATAAAAATCCACACGTAACTTTAATAATGTATTTAATGTAAAACAATTTACCCAGTTTTTAAAATTGGACAGTAATAATGTGAACATAATGAAAAATCTGTGTATATGCTAAATACCTGGTGTGTCTTTTATATGTAAATCCATGTCATTTCAGATTGACTCCCTTTTAGTTATTAAATAGTCACATATGACTAGGGGTAACCATACTGGAGAACATAGAAAATTACAGACCTCTTTCCATAGATAGGAGGATAAGGATCTGAATTAGTTCTTCACTAATTTGTTCAAGATCAGATAGCTAATGCTTCGGTCTGTTACCCTAAGCAGCTAAAATCAGTACCACAAAGAATTCAGATCCACCCATCTGCCTCATACTCAGTGGTGTATTTTATATGGCCTTTGGCTTTGTCCTATCGAGAAATGTCCCTGTAGTTTCCTGGCTGAATTTCCTCGGAACCACTATTTCCAGTGTGACCCCTAACCCTAGATCTCAGCACCCAATTTCTGTATGGCATGATAAAAAGGATAGCCATCCATCTGACAGGTGGTTACTTCTTTGGGTGGTTGCATGTCAACAAGGAAAAGGCCATTCTTCTGGCACTGACTGTCATTCAAGAATTTTACAAACAATAATCTGTTGGAAAGAATACATTCTGGGTGATTGATAGTGTTTTCTACCCCAAGGTTTAGTTTAATAAAAATGAAGTGTTGATTGCTAGCAATGGCAATTTGACTAGCACTCCAGGAATTTAGATCATTATTTAGCTTTTAAGCAGAGTTGTTTTAGAACATCAGGTCACTGACTGCAGTGAAATAGCCATCCGGCACATACCCACACATACTGCCTCGTTCAGACAGGAGGCCCATTTGTTACAGTGAGGCCTATTATTTGCCTGTTTTGTCTGCTTTTGTGGAATTCGTTTTCAGCATATCTATGAAATCAGCTGGTTAAATAACGGCACTAATCATTTTTAGTACATAAAATAACAAAATCTGCAAAAGAAGATGGGAAATCAACACAGTGATTTGTAATCGTTGTGAGTACCAAGGTATTTAGGAATATTGTCTGTATCATGAACTGGGTCAGTGGAAGAAGGTAGATTTTTCTGATGAGAAAGAATTCCTGATAAAACATACAGCATATATCTGAAACCCTTTGAGACTACTAGGTATTTTTGTGTCAATATAATTTGGAAAGGCTGACTCAAGTATACATCACTTGGTAAAATACTTAATTGTTTTATCTTTGTTCTGTGAACAAAGCTCTTACCTGTAGTGTTGGCAACACTAATAAAAAAAGCATAGACAGAGGCAGAGCTGGCACACAGCCATTGGGACTAACAGCCTGCCTGCAGGGAGCTGAGTACCCAGAGGAGGCACAGGAGCATTCTTCCTCCTGGACCCACAAGTAAGCCCATTCTCTGTCCCCACAGTCTGACTGGGGAGAGTCCTTCTGGAACTCTCAGGGAACAGGGATCACAGTGCAATCTGGGATCAAATGGTCTGGCCTACATCTGTGCCCAGAGCCACAGGCAGGGCTGGCACACAACCATCAGGACTAGTGGCCATCCCACAGTGATCTGAGAATCCAGAGGAGACAAAAGAGCACTCTCCAGCCTGAGCTCACAGGAGAGCCCATGCTCTCTCTCTCCACTGCCTGACTGGGGAAAGACATCCAGGAACTCTCAGGGCTCAGGTATCATAGTACCACTTAGGTCTGTATCCTTTAGTCCTCCATTTGCACCCAGAGCTACAGCCAGCTCATTGCAATCACAACTCACAGCCTGCCCACAAATGACTGAACACCCAGGACTGATCTCCTTCCAGAACCCATGATCCATAAATGCACAGTGTAGACAAGCTTCATTCAGACACAACAAGTTCAACTAACATCAAAGATAAGAAGATAAGACAAGCACAAGAATCTAAGCAACAGAAATCAAGAAACTTGGTAATATTCGAACCCAGCTCTCCTACCACAGGAAGTAGTGTCTATCCCAACATACCAGAAAATCAAAATTTGGACTTAAAATTGTGCCCCATGTTGATGATAGGGGGCCTCGAGAAGAGCCTGAATAACTCATTTAAAGAAATATAGGAGAATTTAGATAAACAAGTACATGCCCTTAAAGAAAAACAGGAAAATACAAGCAACCAGATGAAGGAACTGAACAAGGCCATCCAGGATCTAAAAAGAAAAATGGAAACAACAAATAAAATGCAGAGAGAGACAACCCTGGAGAGAGAAAACCTGAAAGAGGTTTTTAGATAGAAAGAGGTCAGGAGTCATAGACACAAGTATCACCAACAGAGTACAAGAGATGAAAGATAGAATCTCAGGGACAGAAAGTAACCTAAAAAGCATTAACATAACAGGCAGAGAAAAATGTAAAAATATTAAAAGGCTCCTAATCCAAATCAGCCAGGATATCTATGACTCAATGCAAAGACCAAACCTAAGGATAGTAGGTGTAGAAGAGAGCAAAGACTCCCACTGAAAGTTCTAGTAATTATCTTTAACAATATTATAGAAAAAAAACCTTCATAATTTAAAGAAAGAGATGACCATGAACAAACAAGAAACCTTCAGAACTCCAAATAGATTGGACCAGAAAAGAAATTCCTCCTGACGCATAATAGTCAAAACACAAAAGAATACTAAAAGCAGTAAGTAAAAAAGGACAAGTAACATATAAAGGCAGACCGATCATAATTACAGCAAAATTGTCAACAGAAACTATAAAAGCTATGAGTTTCTTGACAGACATCATATCGACCCTAAAAGAACATAAATGCCAGTCCAGGTTACTATATCCAGCATATAACAGCATTAACTATCTATAGAACATTACATCCTAAAACAAAACAATATACTTTATTTTCAGCACCTCAAGGTACCTTCTCAAAAACTGAAAATATAGTCTGTCACAAAACAAGACTTAACAGATACAAGAACATTGAAATAACCCATGCATCTTATCAGATCACTATGGACTAAAGCTGGTCTCCAAAAAAAAACAAAAACAAAAACCAAAAACAAAAAAAACCCACATACACATGGAAGATGAACAGTGCTCTACCCAATAATAGCTTGGTCAAAAAAGAAATAAAGAAAGCAAAGACTTTTTACAATTTAACAAAAATGAAGGCAAAACATACCAAAACTTATAGGAAACAAGGAAAGCAATACTAAGAAGAAAACTGAAAGCTCTGAGTGCCTCCAAAAAGAAACTGGAGAGAGCATATAATAGCAACTGGACAACAAAGTTGAAAACTCTAGACAAAAGGAAGCAGATACACCCAAAAGGAGTATGTGTTCTAAAGTTTTCCCTATTTTCTCTTCTAATAGTTACAGTGTACCTGGTTTAATGTGGAGATCTTTGATCCACTTCCACTTGAGTTTCGCACAAGGAGATAAAAAAGGGCCTATTTTCATTCTGCATGCTGAGTGCCAGTTGGACCAGCACCATTTGTTGAATAGGCTGTCCTTTTTCCATTGAATGTTTATAGCTCCTTTGTCAAAAATCAAGTGACCATATATGTGAGGGCTCATTTCTGGGTCTTCTATTCTATTCCATTGATACATGTGCCTATCTCTATACAAGTACCATGGAGTTTTTAAAACAATTTCCTTGTAATATAGCTTCAGGTCAGAGTCCTGCAGATCTTTTCTTGTTGTTGAGGATGGATGGTGATATTCTAGGTATTTTGTTTTTCCGGATAAAATTGTACATTGTTCTTTCAAACTCTATGAAGAATTGGGTTGGTATTTTGATGGGGATTGCATTGAATATGTGGATTGCTTTTGGTAAGATGGCCATTTTTATAATGTTGATTCTTCCAATCCATGAGCATGGGAGATCTTTCCATTTAGGAGATGTTCCTCGATTTCCTTCTTTAGAGATTTGAGTTCTTGTCATATAGGTCCTTCACTTGCTTAGTTAGAGTCACACCAAGGTATTTCATAATGTTTCTGACTATTGTGAAGGGTATCTTTCCCCTAATTTCTTTCTCTGCCTGTTTGTCCGTTGAGTAGAGGAAGGCTACTGATTGGTTTGAGTTAATTTTATATCCAGCCACTTGCTGAACTTGTTTATCAGATGTAGAAATTCTCTGGGGAAATTTTTGGGGTCACTAACATACAATATCCAGTCATCTGCAAACAGTGATGTTTTTACTTCTTCCTTTCCAAATTGTATCACTTAGATTTCCTTTTCTGTCTAATTGCTCTGGACAGGACTTCCAGTACTATATTGAATAAATAGGAAAAGGATGGGCAGCCTTGTCTAGTACCTGATTTAGTGGGATGGCTTCAAGTTTCTCACCTTTAAGTTTGATGTTGCCTACTGGTTTGCTGTACATTTCTTTTTTATGTTTAAGTATGGGCTTTGGATTCCTTTTCTTTCCAGGATTTTTAACATGAAGGGGTTTTGCATTTTGTCAAATGATTTCTCAAAATCTAGTGAGATCACCATGTGATTTTTTTCTTTGAGTTTGTTTATATGGTGGATTACATTGATGAATTTTTGTATCTTAAACCATCCCTGCATCCCAGGGATGAAGCATACTTGATCATGGTGAATTATCCTTTTGATGTGTTCTTGGATTGGGTGTGCAAGAATTTTGTTGAGTATTTATGCATTAATATTCATAAGAGAGAACGGTCAGAAATTCTCTTTCCTTGTAGGGTCATTGTGTGGTTTTGGAATGAGGGGTATTGTGGCATTGAAAAATGAGTTAGGTAGTGCTCCATCTGATTCTATTTTGTGGAATAGTTTGGAGAGTATTGGTATTAGGTCCTCCATAAATGTCTGAGAAAATTCTGCACTGAACCCATCCGAACCTGGGCTTTTTTTGGTTGGGGGGCTTTTGATGACTTCTTCTAGCTCTTTAGGTGTTATGGGATTATTTAGATGATTTATCTGGTCCTGGTTTAACTTTAGTATCTGGTATCAGTCTAGGAATTCATCCATTTCCTCCATATTTGCCAGCTTTTATTGAGTATAGGCTTTTGTAGTAGGATCTGATGATTTCTTGAATTTTCTCATTTCAGTTGTTATGTCTACACTTTCATTTCTGATTTTGTTAATTTGGATACTCTCTCTGCCCTCTAGTTAGTCTGGCTAAGTGTTTATCAATCTTGTTAATTTTCTCAAAGAACCAGGTCTTAGTTTTGCTGATTCTTTGACTGGTTCTTTTTGTTTCTATTTGGTCAATTTCTGCGCTGAGTTTAATAATTTCTTGCCATCTCCTCCTCTTTGGTGTATCTGCTTCCTTTAGTTCTACAGCTTTCAACTGTGCTGTCAAGTTGCTAGCGTATGCTCTCTCCAGTTTCTTTTTGGAAGCACTCAGAGCTATGAGTTCTCCTCTCACTGCTGCTTTCATTGCATTCTGTATGCTTGGTTATATTGTGTTTGCATTTTCATTAAATTCTAGAAAATTCTTAATTTCTTTCTTTATTTCTTCTTTGACCATCCTATTGGTAAATAGAGCATTGTTTAATTTACATGTGTATATGGGCTTTTTGTTGTCTTTGTTGTTATTAAAAACCAGCCTTATATCATGGTGATATAATAGGATTTATGAGACTATTCCGAACTTCTTATATATATTGAGGCTTTTTGTGTGACCGATTATATGGTCAATTTTAGAGACGATGCTGTTAAGAGCTGAGAAAAAGATGTTTTCTTTTGTTTTAGAATTAAATACTCTGTAGATGTCTATTAATTCCAATTTTTAATAACCTCTGCTAGTTTCACAGTGTCCTTGTTCAGTTTCTGTTTCCATGATCTGTCCATTGATGAAAGTGAGGTGCTGAGGTCTCTCACTGTTATTTTGTGGGGTGCAAGGTATTTTTTGAGCTTTAGTAGGGTTTCTTTTATGAATATGGATACACTTGTTTTTGAAGCATATATGTTAAGGACTGAGAGTTGCTCCTGAGAAATTTTCCCTGTAATGAGTAAAAAGTGTCTTTCCTTTATGTTTTTTTGACAACTTTTGGTTTCAAATCTACATTATTTTAATATTAGAATCGGTACTACAGCTTGTTTCTTGGGGCCGTTTGCTTGGAAGGTTTTTTCCCAACCTTTTACTCTGAGATAGTGTCTGTCTTTTTTTTTGAGATGAGTTTCCTCTATGCAGAAAATGCTGGATACTGTTTCTCTATCCAGTCTGATAGTCTATAACTTCATATTGGGGAATTGAGTCCATTTATGTGAACAGATATTAAGGAATAGTGATTCCTTTTTCCTGCTGTTTTTGCTTTTAGAGGTAGAATTGTGCCTGTGCATCTTTTTTCTTTTGTTTTTCTTTCTTAGGTATTTTACTAAGATGTAGTTTCCCTCCTTTTATTGGGTTTTCTACCTATTATTCTCTGTTGTTCTGGGTTTGTGATCAGATATTGTGTAAATTTAGTTTTGTCCTGGAGTATATTGGTCTCCCCATCTATGGTGATAGAGAGTTTAGCTGGGTATAGCAGCTTTGGATGACACATATGTTCTCTTAGGGAGTGCATGATGTCTGTCTAGTATTTCTAGCTTTCATAGTTTGTGTTGAGAAGGCCTGTGTGATTCTGATTTATCTGCCTTTATATAAGAACTTTTTCCCTTAATGCTTTTTAGTATTCTTTCTTTGTTTTGGGCACTTGGCATTGTGACTATTATGTGTCGGGAGGAATTTATTTTCTGGTCCATTCTATATAGAGTTCTGAAGGCTTCTTTTATGTTCATGGTCATCTCATTCTTAAGGGTAGGGAAGTTTTCTTATACAATATTGTTGAAGATATTTACTGTGCCTCTTAGTTGATACTCTTCTCCCTCTTCTATTCCTATTATCCTTAGGTTTGGTCTTCTCATTGTGTCCTGGATCTCCTGGACATTTAGGGTTAGGGGCTTTTTGGCTTTTGCATCTTCTCTTACTGTTTTGTCTATGTTTTCAGTGTTGTCTTTGGCCCCTGAGATTCTCTCTTCCATCTCTTGTAGTCAGGGTTGTTTTGATTTGTAATTCCCAATTGAAGAAAGGGGCTTTAAATTTATATCATATTCATAGATTGAATTATTACTCAGTTCTGAAACACTTATGTCCAGAGAACTATGTTTTACTTAATAATAACTGTAAAATTGTTAAATTGTGTTTTTTTTTTTTTTTGTTTTTTTTTTTTTTAATTGTACTTGTTTGCTCTCATCATGAGCATCACTTCTACTGATGATACTAAAATGAACCTGGAAAACAAGAACAATTTTGCCTAAATTCTATTCCAAAGTTAGAAACAATTTGAATATTCTCTTACCTCAAGTTTGGTGCCCTTTGGTAAAAAAATACTAATATAAAAGTCTCTAGAGAACTGCCACACTCAAGACAGAAATGTGTTGTCTTATACCACATCCCAGGAGCAAGTGAAGTGTAGCATAGGTCAATGGTCTTATAAATAATGTCTTGACCTATGCTAAATAGGTAAAAAAAACTAAATAGAGTAGTTATGTTTTGAAGTTCCAAAGGCTGCCAGAAACACTTCTTTTTGCATAAAGTGCTTGCTAAAAGTGTTAGAGGAGATAAAATAGTTAAAGGGAGGCACTCAAAAATGAACCACAGGCCTTACTGTTTGCAGACTCTTGAATGTCAGTAACATTCTTTCATATATAATATATAGATAAGTGAACTTTTGGAAAATCTCTATGCTTTAGGAGTTAAGAGAATTATTGATTAGGTATGCTTGATCATTCATGTCTTTTAGCCTGGTATATTCCACAGTGCTTCAAGGCAGCTATCTTGACTCTTGGCCATATGGCCGTCTTTGTGAGCTGCAGACATGTTTTGGGACTAGGAATAATCAGACAGTCTTTGTTGGAGCACAGCTCTATGCTCTTGGAATCCTTGTTAGTGATTATAGTTAATCTAATTGGTTAGTCAGAAATAGCTGAAGTGAAGCAAACATAATGATATGCACATATGCTGATGTTTCCTTTAAGACTTTTAATTTGCTCTTCTTTGTTCTTTTTGACATGTAAACATATTGCTGTAAGACTCTTTTTGATATGAATTCATTCAATTTTTCTAAATCCAAAACTCTGGCCACCACTGATTTACCCTCTGTTATAATTGTTATCTAAAGGCAATTTCATGTAAAATATAAACTTGAATTCATTCTTATCCTAATTATTCATTTTTGCAAACATCAATCCCCCTCATTAATAAAAACAAATAAAATAAAATATCTTGGTTTGACTGTAACCAATCAAGTAAAAGATCCATTTTTTTCCATTAAGTCCATTGTGACCTTTTGTAGTCTTCTTACCTTCAAATCTGAGCCCAGGTAACCACTTACTATAGTGTTAATTATCTTTCTTTTCTAAAGCTGCATGTAGATGAAGTTGTAAAGTCACTAATCAAGTAGTGTGTCTGCTTTCTTTCATGTATGCTGTTTTTGAGTTTCACCCATATGTTTGCATATATTATTGCTTCTTTCTTTTTCCTTTCAAAATTGTATTGTATTGTGTGAATACAAAACTGGTTTATGTATTCATTAATTGGTGAGAATTTGGGTTGTTTCCAGGCTGTGGTTTACCTGTTCATATTTTTAATTGTGTCTTTTGGTTAAAAAGTTTGTAATTTGGATGAAATCCTGTGTATAATTAAAAAAGTATTTCTTCATTTGTCATCATATCTAAGGAATATTTGCCTTTCTTAAATCATGAATACTTTTAATTGTATTATTTTTTAGAAAGATTATCATTTTAATATCTTAATTCTTAATACTCATTTTTTATTTTAACATTGTTTATAGCTTTGGCTACTCATAGACATACATACATACATACACACACACACACACACACACACACACACATATATATATATATGTATATATACACATTTATATATATGTATGTATATCATGGTTCAGAGGAATGTATTGTACCACAGTGGGGGAACTCACAGAAATTGGAATGCCTTGGTCTGTGCAGACAAACAGAAAGAATAATGCAGTACTTATCTACTCTTCTCTTTATCCTTATTTTACTCAGTCTGAAAACTCAGTCCACAAAATATTCCTAGCAAATTCAGGGTAGTTTTCCAACTAAAATGAAATTTCTCTGGAAACACATTCATTTGAAACATATCAAAATGTGCCACACTAATACATAAGTCTTTTGTTATACAATTAAGCTGAAAACAAAAATATGATATCTCAAATCTAATCAAAGGCAGTTTCTTTTTTTTTTTTTTTTTTTTTTTTTTTTTTTTTTTCATGCCCATAAAGAGACTTACCACTATTATACTAATGGGCCTGACTTGCCTGTCATTCATTATTATAGCATGCTCCACCACTATATAAGAAGATTGATGTAGTTAGTCTCCCAAGAAACCTTCATAGTACCTTCCAAAACTGGGAAAGTTAGTCATGTGGGAGAGTTTCCTGGCTAGTTAAATAAAGATTTCTGTATATATTATAGCCAGAGTTTTGAGCTTTAGAAGCATCATCTTATCATCTTGTTACAGTGCACACTCAAGAGCAATAGAAGTAACCTGTGTTGTTTATGGTGCCTCTTAGGTCTAATGTGAGCAATAACTGATAGAGAGCCAACCTGTCCTTGGCACTGTAATTCTCACTTAAGAATCTGTTTCTTGGAAATATATTGTACACTCGAGTAGAATACCACCAATAAAAACTCTACAAATGTTTTAATTAGCTTACTAACCAATTGAGTATCATACAGCTTCTTTATACAGTGCTAACTCTGTTCAGTCTGCTATGTATGTTTCCTTTACTCATACTTCTGTCTTTCTCCTTCATTAGACCATTAGCTTCCAGTATTCATCATGTTTTTATACATTAGCATACTGCTGATTTATCTTATACTTTTAGTTATATTGTAAAGTCATATCTTATTACCTTCTTTCTTTCTTTTTAAAATTTTCATTTTTAACTTATTTACTTTATATTCTACTCACTGCCCCTTCCAGTCTTACTGTTCTACTATTCCTCCAATTGTCCTGTCCCATTCTCCTCTGAGCTGATGAGGCATCCATGGGTATCATGCCTACTCTGATACTTTAAGTCACTTTGAGGCTAGGTGATTCCATCCCCACTGAGGTCAGAAAAGTCAGCCCAGTTATAATCCCACAAACCTACTTGTTTATCTATGACCATAGCAGCCTTATACGTAATAGCCAGAAACTGGAAATAACCTAGATGCCCCTCCAATGCATAATGGATAAAGAAAATGTGGTACATCTACACAATGGAATGTTATTCAGCTATGAAATACAAAGATGAATTTTAGGCAAAATGATGGAAATTGAGACTATCATTTGGAGTGAGGTAACACAGCTCCAAAAGGATCTACATGGTATATACTCACTTATATGTAGATATAGCCATAAAATCCAGGTACCATGTTATACTCCACAGACACAAGGAGGCTGGACAGGATAAAGAGCACAAGCAAAGATGATTGAGTTTCACTTGGAAAGGGGAATAGAATGGTTACTACCTTTTTCATGCATACTGCATACTTCACATTTCCATGTCCTTTCATTTCCTCATCTTCTTCACTCTAGTTCTCTGTTCTCATTGTTCCTGCTTTTTAGTTTCAGTCCATCTATATTGTAATATTCCATCCTCCTAAATCCATTCCCCCATCAATGACTTTCATAACTTCTACATGTAGTCTATAATAAATACTTAAAATATTTGAAGCTATTCTACACATATCAGAAATGACATATATTTTTGGGCCAGGTTGACCTCATTCAGTTTAATTCACATTTTAGTCAATCAGAAATGAATATTAAATATATCCTTTGCTCCAGGCTATGTCTAGATAGACACAAGAGTATTCATAAGACAATTTGTGCTTTCTGAAGAATCTACATAATGCAATGTCTAATCTATAATTGGCCAACACCATTATAGATTTTATGTTACTCATGTTTTTCAACCCTCTGAAAGTGCTGTAGAGTGATGAGCTTTGTACAGAATTCAACAGGAAAGCCAGATTTCTGTAAGTATAAATACTAGGTTTTGAATTTTGAGAAAGATTCACACGGTAGCTCCATTCAGTCTTACAAATACTCCATAACCAAAGCTGATTCTGAACTAAGGGGTAATCCTTATGCTTCAGACTGTTGAGTGCTGAATGTGTGGATGTGAGCACTTATATGTACCTTGGTTTTCATGTTAATTATGGATATTCAGAAAAAAATTTCTTAAAAAAACACACACCTTGCGTACCATGTATAATTTTATCGAAAGAGATTCCACAAGAAGGAGCTAGGAGATTCTAAGGTGGGATGAATTTCACAAGTCTGTGTCTCATTGATTTGAACAATAGAATACAGATATATTAAGAGGTCATTTCAGGCATACTGTTGGCTGATTTTTAAATATATTATATCATAGAATTTCATTTAATAAACTTACCTTAATTATCTTTATAAAATAACTAGCTACAAGTTAAAAAATAATACTAAGAATAATACAACTTTGTGATTTATAACAAAGGGAAAACATGAAAACTATTGATATAATCACATTCACATTACAGTGGATTTGAAATCAATCACACCAGACTACAAGAAGAAATTGTTCCCTGATATGAATCAGTCATAATTAAGAAAAGACGAATTATTAGAGGCCCACATGCTGCACCTCCAGTGTATTATCAGGCCTAATTGGCAATCTCTGCAGGGCATTCTGGGACTTAACAACCATGTCATATGAATTCTTTTCATCATTACAAGGTCTCTAAGAAAGAAGCATTTGCATGAACAGTGAAATAAATACTCTCAGAGTAGCAGGAGATACCAACACGTAAGACAAGACGTATTAAGCAAGCACACTGTATATGCATATATTTAAATATGAATCTAAATTTCATTAACTTAAAATTAGTGACTAGATAACTGGTTTCATTATGAAAAATTTATATATTTAAATAGGAGTTTTATTTGTCCTCACTGCCTTCTCATGTTTCTGTTGCTGTTCCAACAAAGCCTTCACTCTCTCAACAAATATTCCAATATATGCTTTCTCATGTATCTGAACATTTAGATATGTGTGTATGCATATATTTAATATGTATTCTTAATATAAGAAAAGTTTAATTTGTCTTTTCTTCATTTGATCTTCCTTCATACTTATTTTCTACTTCAATGTCATATTAACAAAAAACTTCTAAAATTTATCTTGGTTTGTTTATTTTTATTTACATGATGAGCTACCATGTTATACAATTTCACAAGTGACATTACTTTATCCCTTTTACAGCAAAAATTCTATTTTCACAACAGAAGTGCATACATATCACATTATCTTTACTCATTTCTCCTCAATATATGTTTTACACCTAGATTTTAGTGTTTAATAATGGTCTACTTTTAAATGTTTCCTTATGACAAATTATACTATTTAGAAAAAGGATTAGTGAGCTCATTGTAAGATTAATTTCTGAATACTGATTTTTATTATAAGTGTTTGTTTGAGCATCTATGGTTATGAATGTGCACCGTATGTGTGCCAGGTGAGTGTGCAGTCTAGAATAAACTGTTAAATTCCCCAAAACTGGACATATTGGTACTTGTGGATCATGATTTAGTTGCTGGGAACCAAATTCTCATTCTCTGCAAGAATAGTAAGTGTTTATAACTGCTGAATTATCTCTCCAGCCCATAAAAATAAATTTTAATGGAAGAAATCCCATATATATTTATTTTTTATTTTTATTTTTATTCATTTTTGAACAATAATAGCTACAGAACACTTACTATGTCCTATGCATTGTGATACATTGCATCATGAACAGTCAAAATTTTATGAGAAAGTGATAACTATATGAAAAAATTCTCATTTCAAAAACTTGTAATTCTCTCATAGTAACACTGGTAGTGAGTAGTAGAAGCATATAAATAGTGTGTTATATTACAATGACTGTGTCTTTACATTTTTACATCTGAATTAAAATATAATTATATCCAATATCATTTTTCTCCTTTCTATCCCTGACAAATTCCACCTCCTGCCAAGTCATTGTTTAAATTGATAGTTTTCTTGTATTTTATTATTGTTGTCACTCACACATACAAAAACATGTATATTTATGCAAAAAATGCATAAGTGCAATCACTGAATCCATTTTTACTGGTGGTGTATATATGGTTTCTGGGCTCATCACATTATAATAGACAATCCGTTTTAAGGATTATCCCTGGGAAGAGTTAATTCTCTTTTCAGAAGTCATTAGGTACTTGTAGTTCTTTATATAAGGGTAAGAACCCACAAAACTTTTCCAAAGCCACATTAGTATATCTATTGATACTACCACTGTTTCAGTCCTATCGATGCAGTCATTTCTAGCAGAGATTGTTTCACAGTAGTTGCTTCACTGTTTCCTGAACCATAATGGGTGAGGCTTGATTCTTCACAAATGGTTTTGATGTCTACATCATTCTGACTTATGGTTTCCAGGGATGCTTTCTTTTTGTGTAAAGAGAAGCTTCTTTGATGGGAGGTGGTAGCTAAATTTATTTGTGGGTAAAATATAACACTTAGATTATAGAAAATAATTAGACTGTTTTAGCAAACTAATAATGGTAGAGTTGTTTCTAAGATTGTGTTTTACCTATTGACCAAATGCATACATTCTATACTTTCCATTCCATACCAGAAATTTGACTCATACAGACAATATTAGGATAACCCAGTCACAAAAGAACAGACATAATATTCAGTCACTGATAGTGGGATGCTAACCCCAGAGGCTCAGACTGCTCCAGAAACAACTCACAGACTGTGTGAAGTTCAAGAAAAAAAAAAAAAAAAAAAAAAAAAAAAAAGAAAGAAAGAAAAGAAAGGAAAACAAAAACAAAAACAAAACAAAACAAAAAAAAGTCATGGTCAATCCTTACACACCAAGAAAACGTTGACTAATTCTGGGTTACATCCTGTTTTACATGTACTTTTTGCTCATTGTAACTAGTAAGACCTTAATGCAGAGTATCAAACTTTAAAAAAAGAAAAAAGAAAAAACAAGCCAAGTACTTACACAATTATATTTGTATACATTTATGCAAAAATGTTTAAAATTTTTTTCTTTTATCTTTGTTTTTTTAAAATAAAGTTTAAAAAAAGGCTCAGGATATTCTGGAGTTTTATTAGTGTTTACATCATTGGACATTTTCCAAAATCAGTCTGATTGAGGAAGGTTAGTTAAAGGTATTAATTTACATCTAAGTCATTAATAAGCAATTAGCTGTATTGAAAATATAAAGCCTTGGTGTTACCCTCCTCACAAGACATTTAAATAAACCTTTCCTCAGCTCTGTGACTAACGCTTCTGCTTAGTGTTGGATTTATTTTCAGTCTTCTTCTTTTCTCACTGATATATAAAATTACATGAGGTGATTATCCCAATTTCAGCATTCTGTCTCTTTTCTGCTTTACTCTTGCCAGTGCCTTTTGTTGCATGTATGTAACAGAAATTGTTATGAGCTTTCTTCTTAAACTGATTTGTTTTTGAGATATCTTTCTGTTTTACTTTTCTCTGTGGTAGACAATAAAGCTATATAACCAATGTGTTGCACATGGCATTAAGAGGCCTCAAACAAGCTCTTTCCTACTTAAACTGTTGCTCTTTCTTTATCACATTCACAACTGTTTTAGTGCATGAGAAGTCTAATTTAGGAATTTGCATTCATTTTCATGAAAACCTGAATGTAAACTCTGTTTCTTGTCTTGGAGGGATGCATTTTCTGAGGCTCTTTTCTCATTTCTAAGTATTCTATTCAAATGAAATAAATATTTTAAGGAATGCAACATTGTTTTTATAGCAAACTATTTTTCTCTATTTTATATTTATGTTTCAATCTATGTAATTCTTAAGAAAAACAAAGCTGTAGCTCAGTCTTCTCAAGGGCCTGCTTCCCTTTTTTAAAAAAAGACATTTATAAACATTCCTGTAACTGAGCCTAAGCAATAGACAGAAATAAGAAAAGAAAAGAAATGGTTCTGTGTTTAAAACTGTGCTCGCTGAAAGAAAGACCATAATAATAGGCTCCATCCTTTTAACTGCTCATCACAACTATCAGTGGATAGAAATGCATCAAAAGCGAAATATCTCCTCTATTCTTGCTACATCTAAGCTATTATGTTTAGAAGATTCAAGCTGACAGCCCAAACCTGCAACTGATTTTTGTATGGTGTTCTAAGATATACTTATCTAGAAATTAGCTATTGCAGTGCTCCATACAGCTTGCCAGGTAAGATTGCAGTAAGGACAAGTGGAGGACACTGGCATCAGGATTACTCCATTTCACAGGCTATTAAAACAAACGGAGAGAGAATTTCAGTGTGTAACACAACCTGAGACGATTTTACCAGCGAGGAAATTCCAGATAAAACTGGAGTCTGCGATGTGTTCCTCTGTGCTCCACAGATCTCTGTCATCAAAGAAAGATATGCTGTATATTTTGAGCAGCACTCTTGATTTATTTTCAGTGTATGACAGGTTTTTGCTCCTCTGTCAGCTCTGATAATACTACCCTGTTTTGTATTTCCTTAAGCTTTGTTGCTTAAATAATGTTTTCAGATGAATAGATTATTGATGAAGACATCTTACTAAATGTACTCAAAGTGTGCCCGTAAAATCTGGCACATAGTATTTCATGTATGTTTCTCTCAGTGGAAGGGAAACCATACACAGGAAAGTATAACTAAATTGAGAAAGGTACTTCATTAGCATGCAGAATGTTTATTCTCATAAAAAAAACCTCATACTCACACAAACTATAGTGTTTTCAAAACCACTATGACCATTGATTTACTTTTCATAGAATATGACACTGTGAAGAGGATACAGCTTAGAATCCCAATGAGCACAGTACAGACATGTGGATGGTAGACCTTTGTAAACAGGAAGAGGACTATATGTGTGAGAGGTAGGAGATAGGGGGTAGTATGGAATAAATATATTATAAGATTAGTAGAGTGGAACTTTTTATGCTTGCATCTATGTATTTGGCTTTGATAAGACAGTAATTCTAGTCACTGACATCTTACCATTGTTGGTAGCTGCTTCACTCCTTGGTTTCGGTTAGACTCCAGTTCTTAGGAAGGTGTGTTGCCTTTTAGTTGGCTAGGAGAGAATTAATTCATCTGGGATCCTGACAGGTGTCACCACGGAGGGTCCTGTGTAGATTGTATTTCTATGTATTAGAAACAAACATTTAAGAATGGATAACTGCTAGATGGGGTAAAACATAGGATCTATAAAAGGGAGGGAAGCAAGATCTGCTATAGGAATGTTAGAAACTCCTTGAAAATGATGCCATACAGGGAGGAGAGACCAAAGCAGGTGATGAGACTTCGTGTTTGTATATATTGGAGCCGAAAATGAAAATCAATTACCTGCTTCCCTAGCCAGCATGGTATCCCTTGCTTAGTTTCTTAATATGATTATCTCAACTCATCCATTTTATTCCAATAAGGATATACAATCATCTATCTTTTTTTGTTTCCTTTATCTGCTGATAACATTCTGTAGCATTTATTTTTCTCAAAAAGAAATATCTTCAAAGACTAACATTAAAGTGGATGCATCATAAAGAATACAAATTTCTAAACTATTGTTTATTTTTTTCAGTTATAATTTTAGAATTTACTTATTGACTTTAAATTCTGTTCACTGTCACACTTCTATTCTCCACCTCCCACAATTCTTCCACCATCCACATCTACTCTGAGCAGGGAGGGGTCTCCTGGATATGCTCCTAACACTGGCACTTCCAGTCTCTGTTAGGCCAGACAAGGCAGCAGAGCCAATAGAATATATGCCACCTACAGAAATCTTTCAGATGAAAAAAAAGACGATCGTGCATCTATAACACATGTTTTTTTCCCATTGCTCTGGTTTTAAACAACAAAATAATTCAGTACACATCTTCTCTTAGTCATTCTACATGAAGCATTGATTTTCAAATATCTCTGTGGTATGTTGACTTGAACTCCTTGATGAAATACCTAAGAAGTTTATAGCTGAATTATATATGTATATATATATATATATCAAGTAGTTTGAATAAATTAGAATATTAAGAATTCAGCTTTTTCTATTTCTTTGTTACAATTTGCTGCTGTATTTTTTGTTAATGATAGGAAATTTAACTAAGTTAAGATTGAATCAGACAATTACTTTAATTTGCATCCTATTGGTAGCTGCTGATGTTGCACTTTGGATTTTACATGTTGGTTGGTCTTTTGCATGTCTCCTAAGAGTACTCTGCTCTTTAACAAAATTCAACAACCCTTCATGTTAAAAGTCTTGGAAAGATCAGGAATGCAAGGTTCACACTTAAATATAGTAAAAGCAATATACAGCAAACCAGTGGCCAACATCAAACTAAATAGTAAGAAAGTTTAAGCAATTACATTAAAATCAGGGACTAGACAAGAATACCAACTCACTCCATACCTGTTCAATATTTTACTGGAAGTACTAGCCAGAACAATCAGACATCAAAAAGAGGTCAAAGAGATACAAATTGAAAGGAAAAAGTCAAGATATCACTATTTGCAGATTATATGAAAGCATACATAATTGACCCCAAAAGTTCCACAAGGGAATTCCTACAGCTGATAAAAAGTTCAGCAAAGTGTCTAGATATAAAATTAACTCTAAAAATCAGTAGTCTTACTCTGCCCAAAGGATAAACAGCCTGAGAAACAAATTAATGATTTGACACCCTTCACAATAGTCACAAAAATATATTTTGGTGTGACCCTAACCAAGCAAGTGAAGGATATGTATGGCAAGAACTTCAAGTCTCTGAAGAAGAAAATTGAGGAAGATCTCAGAAAATGGAAAGATCTCCCATGTTCATGGATTAGAAGGATCAACATTGTAAACATGACCATCTTACCAAAAGCAATCTAAAGATTCAATGCAATGCCCATCAAAAAAAACCAACTAAATTCTTCCAAGAGTTAGAAAGAGAAATTTGCAAATTTATTTGGAATAATAATAAAAAAACAGAATAGCAAAAACTACTCTAGAAAATTAAAAAAAAAAAAAAAACTTTTGGGGGAATCACCATCCCTGACTTGATGTATTACAAAACAATTGTGATATAAACAGCATGATATTGGTACAGAGACAGGCAGGTAGATCAATGGAATAGAATTGAGGAACCAGAACTGTACCCACAAACCTATAGTCAGTTGATCCTTGATAAAGGAGCTAAAAATATTCAATGAAAAAAGAAAAGGCTCTTCAACAAATGGCGCTATTTCAACTGGCCGTCAGCATGCAGAAGAATGAAAATAGATCCTTTCTTTCCTTGTACAAAGCTCAAGTCCAAGTAAATAAAAGACCTCCACACAAAACCGGATACACTGAAACTAATAGAAGAGAAAGTGGGGAAGAGTTTAGAACACATAAACACAGGGAAAATTTCCTGAGCAGAATGCCAGTGGGTTATGTTCTAAGATCAAAAATCAATAAATGGGACCTCATGAAATTGCAAATCTTCTGTCAGGCACAGTGTCAAAAGGACAAATTGGCAACTAACAAATTGGGAAATGATATTTACCAGTTCTACATCTGAAAGGGGGCTGTTATTCAATATATATAAAGAATTGAAGAAGGTAGACTCTAGGAAATCAAATGATCCTATTAAAAATATAAGTACACAGCTAAATAAAGAATTATCATCTGAGAAATATCAAATGACTGAGAAGCACCTAAAGATATGCTCAACATCCCTACTCATCAGGAAAATGCAAACAAAAGGAATCCTGAGATTCTACCTTTCACTACTCAGAATGGGTAAGATAAAAATCTCATGTCACAGCAGATGCTGGCAAGGATGTGGAGAAAGAGGAACACTCCTCCACTGTAGGTTTGTAAGCTGGTACAACCACTCTGAAAATCAATCTGGCAGTTCCTCAGAAAATTGAACATAATACTACCTGAAGACCCAGCTATACCAATCCTGGGCATATACTCAAATGAAACTCCAACATCTAACAAGGACACATGTTCTACCATGTTCATAGCAGCATTATTTATAATAGCCAGAAGCTGGAAAGAACACAGATGTCCTTCAACAGAGGAATGGATACATAAAGTGTGGTACATTTACCCAATGAATTTTTACTCAGCTATTAAAAACAATGATTTATGACATTTGTAGGCAAATGGATGGAACTTGAAGTTATCTTCCTGAGTGAGTTAAACCAGTCAAAAAAGAACACTCATGGTTTGTACTGATATGCAGGTACTATCCCAAAATTCTTGGAATACCCAACAAACAATTCACAAAAATTTGGAAGGTCAAAGAGAAGGAAGGCAAGAAGGTGGATGTCTCCGCCCTTCTAAGAAGGGAGAACAAAACACTCATGGGAGGAAATAATCGGACAAATAGAGGAGCAGGGTTTGAAGAAAATATAATCCAAAACTGCCTCACCTGGGGATTCATCCCATATGCAGCCACTATACCCACACAATGTTGCTGTTGCCAAGCATTGCTTACTAGCAGGAACCTGATATGGATGCCTCCTCAGAGGATCTGCCCGAACCATACTGATACTGAGGAGGATACCTGCAGCTAACTATGGGACCTCAATGAAGGAGCCAGAGAAAGGATTGAAGGAGGTGAAAGTGTCTGCAACCCCATAGGAAGAACCAAATTAATAAGTAACACCCCCACCAGCTCCCAGGGAATAAAACACCAAGCAGTGAGTTTTCCTGGAGAGACCTATGGCTCCAGGTGCATATGAAGCAGAGGATAGCATTCTCTGATATCAATAAGAAGAGAGGCCTTTGGTTAAGTGAAGGATTGACTTAACAGGGTAGGTGAATGGCAAGGAGCTGAGGAGGGAGAAGGATTTTGGGAGAGAGAGCACATTCGTGGAGGCAATGGGAGGGGGAGGAACATGGGATTGGGGAATGGGGAATAACACCTGAAATGTAAATACAGAGAATATATAATTTAAAAAGGAAAAAATAAATTAAGATTTATGAATTAGAAAAAAAAAGAATACTCTTCTTTCATTAGTTCATTTCTTCAATGAATTCTTCTTCTTCTTCTTCTTCTTCTTCTTCTTCTTCTTCTTCTTCTTCTTCTTCTTCTTCTTCTTCTTCTTCTTCTTCTTCTTCTTCTGCCTTATTATTAATTAGAATTTTCATTCATGGAATTTTTCTTATATATTTCATATTAATTCTTTGTTAGATGCATGGTTTTCAAGGATTTCCCTCCATTCTGTAGAGTATCAATTCAATTATTTCATTTCCTATGCAGAAGCTTGTTAATTTCATTCAATCCCACTTTTCAATTTATGCTGTTAAATCCTGAGTGATTAGTGTACTGTTTGAATATCTTTTCATATACTTCTCTACTAAAGACTTTAATTCTAACTAATTCTGTTCTAGATACTACATTAATGCTTCTGATAATTAGGAATTATTTTTATATACAGTTGGATATGAGAATCTATGCTCATTCTTCAATGTTTTATCAACCCCATTTGTGGCAGATACTTTTCTTTCTGTAATTATGGTTGAGTTTTCCCTCTAAAAATAGTTATAGATGGGTAGATCACATTGTAGGAAATCAGTTATGTCACACATATCCATCTATTTGAAAGCCAAGTACCATACAGGTATTAAAATGTGTGTATGTGGTAACTTCAAATCATGTACAGTGATATAATTGTAAGTGTTACTGTTTATTTATTATTTTTTCCCTTGGAGTAACTTAAGATAACTGGGTTTGGGGGGACTTTCTGAGTTTGAGCATTTTAAAATTTTCTGTAAAGAAAGTTATATGAATTCTGATGAAGATTTTATTACATCTATGAATTGCTTTTGTACG